>NC_025698.1:14093005-14130486 GCF_000633955.1 Camelina sativa
CGCGTGTGCGCCGTGTGTGTGTGTGTAAAGGGAGAGGTTAGAAGAAGGCCACGAGTGCAAAGAGGGAACAAAGAGGAAATAAGGAATTCAAACGTTCGGGCAGGGAAAGAAGAGACAAAAGGATAGAGAGAGACCCACAAAAGAAGACACGCGGATTGAGATTAGACACGACTCCTTCTTTTTCGTCCGCACGCAAATTGGAGTTCGTCCTCATATTGGTGGTAGGGACTCTTCTTTTAACACTTGCTCTTTCTTCATCGACCTCTCTCTCTCTCTTATCCAGCTTTTCTTGTCTCTCATATCTCCAATTCTAAAGAAAGAAACCTGATTTTGTAGAGATTATATGGAAAGATTATGTAGCTAGCATACAACTAACTTCAGCTATATGTTCATTTGGTTTGTGAAGTAAAGAGACACAAAAACCCTTCGCAATTATTGATTGATCATATAGTTGTCACAATTTGGTCAAACATAGCCATGCAAATAGTATACATTGGTCCAACTTATGCATACTTTGGATAATTTTGTAGTTATGTTAATAAATGACAAAACTCCTAGAAGATTGAGACAGAAAGCAACAAGACTGAAGAGAGAGACTGTCCATAATATTAGAGTGTCAAAGAGTAGACCATATTAGTCCTACTCTGTACACCGCATTTAACACCCCACTCGTGTGTCCTGTCTTTCAATTGCTTGTCCCGATTCACATTCAACGACAAAACCCTTATTTATTCCTAATTTCACGCTCTTTTGTTTGCAAACTTAACAACTCTTTTCTCAGCATTTCCCAATCTCCAATTCGGAAACCCACAAATATCGCAATCATTGTTCGCGGAAAAACACGCAATATTGATTGATTTTGCCACACATCAATCCATGGATTGAGACCTATGTTTTATTGCAGGATCATATTATCTTAATTGGGATAAGTCGTAACCATGGTCTTCTTCCTCCACCATGGCTAATAACAATTCCCCGATGGAATAACCAGTAGGTTTCTACTCAGAAGTGACTCCATGCGCCGGCAGTAGATCGTATGGAGCATAGCTTTCGCCATATACGGCAGTAACACACATACATGTCTCCTTAGTAAAATGCAACTCATAACTAGGGATTTTGGGTTGAAAGCCTGTGGACAACCTGGCCCGGTTCTGGATAGGTTGGCCCAAGCTAAAACCATATTTCATTTTTGTCACAAGAAAGTTTGGACCCGTTTCTTTGCAGTTTTCCAATACCAAATCCTATAAATCAAGGCCACATAAGGGACCGACTGATCCGGGTTAATCTATTACAACAGCCAGAAGATGGGATGCACCAACTCTAAATTAGGGAATGGTAAATTATGGCTTGGTGCACATGAAGATTTTGATAGCATTTGTATTGTCATTTATAAATCATGATAAAGACTACTAATCACAATCTACAGACTGTTCACGGTAAACATCTCTCCTCAGTAGTACATATATAATCTATGGATACAAAGATATTTACCTGTTCTTGAAGATGCTTAAAACATTCCGGTATCATTGAGAGTATTACCCCAACTTTTCTTGCTCTAGTTTTGTAACTACAGCCTTCTTCTCATCTTCCGAAAGAGACATGAACGTGAAAACAGATTTATCCCCAATATCATCCTTCAAAAAATCAAACCAGATGATAGATTATTGGTACTATGACATTTAGATACTTTCGTAAATAGAAAGACCTCCACGACAGCGTGTATATGCTAGTCTTCAATGAGGAACAGTGTACCTTTATAGGCTGAGTGAATTTTCTTCCAGCAAATACTAGAAAGAGCGCCATCCATGTTCCTAGCAACACCAGTTTTGCCTCATCATTCATCAGACCACTCTGCAAATTTCAATATACCAGTTTAAGTCATCCCAATCAAACAAATACCAAGATTCTCAATTTTAGTAAATGTGAAGCTTTCTCTTTAGAGAAATGATGCAGCAGTTTATTAGCTAAATTGGCCTTCTGATACGTTCTTATTTGATCTCAGGAATCTGGTTCAAGTTAACTAAAGAAGGATATCTTAATCAACGAAACTACTTTACCAAATGACCAAGAAGAACTGAAGGTATGATGAATGTAAGAAGGCCAGCTTCTAGTTTTCCGTAGCAGAGTCCTGCAGACAGAAATGCAAATCAAGAACATCAGTATGCTTACAAGTTACAAATATCAGGAAAAAAGCATTCTAAGTTCAAATGGAGAAGCAAGATTTTTAAACCTTCTTTGAAAACGAGGCCTGTGAGAGCAGCGAAAAGGGGACCAACAAACCAAACAGCAGTAGGATGATCAACGACATACTGAACCAAGTTATCACCGGCTGGTCTAGCAAGGGCTGCATAAGTGGCCAAGGAACCAGCAAAACCAAGCGCCCACAAAGCTTGAAGAGTCCTCTTAATCTCCGTGACATAAATATGAATAAGAAACAGAGATAGCCCCAAACCACTAGCACCAACGAAGTAAAACAAATCATGGTTTTGTTTGATTATTTCACTTAAC
Organism: Camelina sativa; assembly: GCF_000633955.1. NCBI lineage: Eukaryota > Viridiplantae > Streptophyta > Magnoliopsida > Brassicales > Brassicaceae > Camelina > Camelina sativa. The sequence continues at coordinate 14,095,514 of NC_025698.1, forward strand.
CAAGAGTCTCCTGGTAAAAATGCAGCAGACGAAGCAGCTACAAAAGATGCAGCAGCAGTGACTAGTCCTGATCTGTACAGAACAACCTGAAATAGCAAAAAGGGTCAATCATCAAAACTTCCATTGAACAGGGCTTAACTACAAAGTTCCATAGTAACCTCTCCACTACATGATTATGAGAACATGAACCAAATTGGTCTAAAACTAACAAAAGGATTCAACTTGCATGTCAATGAGAACAAAGCACATCCCAAAATCTGAACTTTGAAGAACCCAAAAGCAACGAGATTAGTCTGAATTGAGTAGGAATCGTAAAGGAGAGAAGAGAAGCGACCTCTTTGACATCGGATTGCTCAACGGTCCAGGGACCGTAAACACCTTTGTAAACAGTTCCATCGACGGCTCCTTGTGAACCATCGCTCACAGCTCTGACGATAACCCTTCTTCCCTTTCTCACCCCACCTCTCGCTGTGAAACACGTCGGCGATTTGTAGAGATTAGCCGGCGGTGTGATGAGTGTCGTCGTCGATAACAAACGCGAGGCCATGGTCACGAATTGAATTCACAGAAGTCGTACCGGTTTGGTCTGGCATAGGCATACTGAAGATCAGAGGTGCCAAAGCGCGGCCGTTTTGGTTATGACGTGGTTCAGTTGAATTGGGTGTAAGAATCTTTATTCTTTCAGCTAATAGCCACACAAATAACTGAATAAGTTTTCCCAAGGCTACAAACACTATGGATGACAATTACATAGTAATTGTTAAATCTTTGTGTTCTCTAAGTTGTCAGATTTGACGCCTCATCTTTCTGACAATGCAAAACCCATGTTGTGTTAGCTTTTGATTTGATTCGACTGATCTTATAGCACTTGAGCAACAACATGAAGTATACTTATTACCTAAGACCTCTATCTTGAAGTCTTAATTCTTAGTAACATCAAAGAATGTTGTTAGCATCTTATGTTGAAGGAGAAGAAACCTGAATCTCATCATTTACAATGATCGAATCCGTTGCCTTCCTAACTCAGCTCCGGATCCTAATGTAACCAAGATTTTGGTTTTGGCTAAATTTGTGCATAAGAGTTGAGTAAAAGACACATCATAACAAGTTATAGATATCAAGATGAAGCATTATTCTTTGGATTTCTGTTTCTTTTTACATAAAGAAGACAAGGTTACATTACAAAAGATCCTCGCAGATGGTCACTGCAGAACCAAAATCACAGTTGCGGTAAAAGAATTGACTTTGGTGTAACGAGAAGAGACAGGGAGATATCATTCTAATAGAACGCAGACCTCATTCAATCTCAATCTGTTGAGGAGCTTCTTCGTCATTGGAGACCGTCCCATCCGCATCAACTCCCTCTTCCATAATACCGGAAGCTTCAACAGTTCGGGTCACCCAATCTTTGAGCGGCTCTTCGTTTAAATCAAGTCTTAAAAGCCCAGCAAACATCCCACCCACAAATGCAATTGGCTCCTACAAAACAACCACATTGCAATAACAGAGCATTAGATTAGATGCATCAAAATATCATCATATCCAATTTGGCAACACATAAAACACACACAAACAATGTAAACACTTAACTACTACTACTCCAAGATTGATCAAGAATACAAAATCACATCAAGAAATTGGCATACAATTCAACATCAAAAGAGAGTACCTTGAGAGCCTCGGAGAGAATGGGTTCTTGAGGGAGATTGAAACAACGTGGTTTGGAAATTAGGGTTCTACGGGTCGGAGGAGATGATAACTCATGAGGACGACGCCAAAGCTCACAGCTTTTCACTCCGGCGGAGAACTGAATTGTGACCCACAAAAGAGAATTTGTTAATTAATTAGAGACAATCAAAAATCAGAAGACGAAGAACAAAGACATACATACATACCTGGTGACGATGGTGGAGCTGAGAGACGACAAGGAGCGAGGAGGAAGGGGGACAAGTACAGGTTAGGACAAAACCCATCGCTTCTTCTCTTTCTTCTTCCCTCGGCTCTCTGAAGTTATCTCAAGAGACTTGAAACCAAACCAAACCCACTGCGAGATTTCTGAAAAATTGTGGATTTGGGTTATATGACGTTGTCTTGTCTTGTCCGTATAATAAAACACGATTTACCCAATTTTACTCGAATTGAAATAATTTGTTTTGGTTTACAACAATTATTTTGATTTGAATTTTTCTGTTTAACAATCTTTATAGTATACAATGATGAAAATTTGTGACATTTTTCAATCCATAAATCACATCAGTAGTTTGCTTCTCTAATGTGATATAAGAAAAAAAAACAAACAAACAAAACATGTAATAAATGAACAATTGTTATAAGATTTTGTGATTATGATTGGTGGTAGGTACATGCAATGCCTAAGGTTCTAACTTGTGAGCAATTGAACAATTTTCACTCATGTGTGAATGGTTGCAGCGGTTGGGATGGACAAATTCGTCTGCGGACTGAACCGTTTTTTATTTACCATTCAGCAAATGTAATCCGCAGTGGTGCGATCTAAATAAACCAGAGACAAGACCGTTGTGGACCAACTGTGGACAATTTTTGCATACAAATAGAATTGGTCCGCAGCGATCTGTAGTCCACCCAAAAATAAAGCGGTCCAGACTGCAAACGGATTTGACCGCCCTGACCGCAATTACTATTCAAACCCATAGAATTACATTTTCTAATTTGTTTGAGACTTATAAAAGCATTAAATTTTTATGACATCATAAAGTACTAATCATACACAATATGTATACACTTATTATACGATGTATCTCTTGTTTACTTTTGTTTCTTCGATAATGAACATGTTCAAGTTCATGCGACTAATCATAAAAGCATTCGAATAGTCAATATGAAGCGCCAGTACAGAATTAAAATAAGAGAACGATAACCAATACTACTAGTTTTCTATAGCAAAGTTTCTATAATATAGATATAAATCGCTTTCTTTTTTAGTCCTCGTGAAATCATGTATATAGTTAAATATCCCATAAATCATGATTATACCGAAATGAAAAATAATCATTTGGATCCGAGAGATTGCAAGCCTGCAATCATGAGTATTGTAAAGCATGTGATTAGCCCATCATTTGATCAAGTGGCACATTTATTCATTCATAGGAAAAAGAAACTCGATCTTGTATAAATGAAAAACATATAAATCCGAAAACAGAGTTAAAGGAAGTTCACATATTAGTTCCGTTTTTAAAAAGAAGATAGTTATACACTTATTATAGCTCTTGCAGTTGTTTTCTCACTCTTTTCATCATATGTTTAACTCAATACTCATATGTATTATATATGTAGTCGTTTCAATGCGATTTAAGAAAAACATTATAACATTTTTCATAAACAAAGGTCACTAACATAAATATGATCAAGCAACGGCTTTACAACACTAACATATCAATATTAGAAAGTAACCTACGCGATGCGTAGATTTTGTATGTATTATTAATTTGAAATAAAAAATGAACTTTCTATTCAATTATATACGAAATGTACATGTANATCATAACAAGTTATAGATATCAAGATGAAGCATTATTCTTTGGATTTCTGTTTCTTTTTACATAAAGAAGACAAGGTTACATTACAAAAGATCCTCGCAGATGGTCACTGCAGAACCAAAATCACAGTTGCGGTAAAAGAATTGACTTTGGTGTAACGAGAAGAGACAGGGAGATATCATTCTAATAGAACGCAGACCTCATTCAATCTCAATCTGTTGAGGAGCTTCTTCGTCATTGGAGACCGTCCCATCCGCATCAACTCCCTCTTCCATAATACCGGAAGCTTCAACAGTTCGGGTCACCCAATCTTTGAGCGGCTCTTCGTTTAAATCAAGTCTTAAAAGCCCAGCAAACATCCCACCCACAAATGCAATTGGCTCCTACAAAACAACCACATTGCAATAACAGAGCATTAGATTAGATGCATCAAAATATCATCATATCCAATTTGGCAACACATAAAACACACACAAACAATGTAAACACTTAACTACTACTACTCCAAGATTGATCAAGAATACAAAATCACATCAAGAAATTGGCATACAATTCAACATCAAAAGAGAGTACCTTGAGAGCCTCGGAGAGAATGGGTTCTTGAGGGAGATTGAAACAACGTGGTTTGGAAATTAGGGTTCTACGGGTCGGAGGAGATGATAACTCATGAGGACGACGCCAAAGCTCACAGCTTTTCACTCCGGCGGAGAACTGAATTGTGACCCACAAAAGAGAATTTGTTAATTAATTAGAGACAATCAAAAATCAGAAGACGAAGAACAAAGACATACATACATACCTGGTGACGATGGTGGAGCTGAGAGACGACAAGGAGCGAGGAGGAAGGGGGACAAGTACAGGTTAGGACAAAACCCATCGCTTCTTCTCTTTCTTCTTCCCTCGGCTCTCTGAAGTTATCTCAAGAGACTTGAAACCAAACCAAACCCACTGCGAGATTTCTGAAAAATTGTGGATTTGGGTTATATGACGTTGTCTTGTCTTGTCCGTATAATAAAACACGATTTACCCAATTTTACTCGAATTGAAATAATTTGTTTTGGTTTACAACAATTATTTTGATTTGAATTTTTCTGTTTAACAATCTTTATAGTATACAATGATGAAAATTTGTGACATTTTTCAATCCATAAATCACATCAGTAGTTTGCTTCTCTAATGTGATATAAGAAAAAAAAACAAACAAACAAAACATGTAATAAATGAACAATTGTTATAAGATTTTGTGATTATGATTGGTGGTAGGTACATGCAATGCCTAAGGTTCTAACTTGTGAGCAATTGAACAATTTTCACTCATGTGTGAATGGTTGCAGCGGTTGGGATGGACAAATTCGTCTGCGGACTGAACCGTTTTTTATTTACCATTCAGCAAATGTAATCCGCAGTGGTGCGATCTAAATAAACCAGAGACAAGACCGTTGTGGACCAACTGTGGACAATTTTTGCATACAAATAGAATTGGTCCGCAGCGATCTGTAGTCCACCCAAAAATAAAGCGGTCCAGACTGCAAACGGATTTGACCGCCCTGACCGCAATTACTATTCAAACCCATAGAATTACATTTTCTAATTTGTTTGAGACTTATAAAAGCATTAAATTTTTATGACATCATAAAGTACTAATCATACACAATATGTATACACTTATTATACGATGTATCTCTTGTTTACTTTTGTTTCTTCGATAATGAACATGTTCAAGTTCATGCGACTAATCATAAAAGCATTCGAATAGTCAATATGAAGCGCCAGTACAGAATTAAAATAAGAGAACGATAACCAATACTACTAGTTTTCTATAGCAAAGTTTCTATAATATAGATATAAATCGCTTTCTTTTTTAGTCCTCGTGAAATCATGTATATAGTTAAATATCCCATAAATCATGATTATACCGAAATGAAAAATAATCATTTGGATCCGAGAGATTGCAAGCCTGCAATCATGAGTATTGTAAAGCATGTGATTAGCCCATCATTTGATCAAGTGGCACATTTATTCATTCATAGGAAAAAGAAACTCGATCTTGTATAAATGAAAAACATATAAATCCGAAAACAGAGTTAAAGGAAGTTCACATATTAGTTCCGTTTTTAAAAAGAAGATAGTTATACACTTATTATAGCTCTTGCAGTTGTTTTCTCACTCTTTTCATCATATGTTTAACTCAATACTCATATGTATTATATATGTAGTCGTTTCAATGCGATTTAAGAAAAACATTATAACATTTTTCATAAACAAAGGTCACTAACATAAATATGATCAAGCAACGGCTTTACAACACTAACATATCAATATTAGAAAGTAACCTACGCGATGCGTAGATTTTGTATGTATTATTAATTTGAAATAAAAAATGAACTTTCTATTCAATTATATACGAAATGTACATGTAATTGTTATGTAATTGTTACTATATGTATTGAAAATTAATTTTTATAATATTACGATTAACTACAATATTTTAATATATATTTGTTATATGATGCTTCATAAAAGAGTCATTTTGAGATAGAGTAATTTTTTTTAAATACACAGTATTATTGAAAATATTTAAACAATATATTACTATAATAATAGGACCATTGTTTAATTTACCGCAAAATCAATTTAATTTGGTATTTTTATTAAGTAATTAAGATAAATTATATTTATTTACACTTTTGTTTTTTGTTTTGTTGGAAAAAACTGATAATTAGTCAAAAAAGTAAATTGTACGACCTTACTATATAATTACTTTGATAGATAATTTAATGTTGTTCTATATATTAATTTTACTTTCATCATCTAAAAGTAATACTTAACAATAAATAATTTAAAAAGAAATACCTTCTCTTGTAATCTATTTTCAGTAATATCCTTATATATATACAAAATAACTAAAATATAAACCCTAAACACCAAATAATAAACATTATAATAGTAAACATTATCTCTCTGTCACTCTTGAATTAACTTGCCTCAACTTTTTATGTTTTTTAAATGATTTCATAAATAAAACATTTATAAATTTTATACTATGGAGTATTGATGTACCATTTTTTCCATTGCTTGCTTTTTCTACGACTCACTTTACAACTTTTATTTTGCTCGGTCCAAACTTTTGAAGTGCCTTTGATATGCCTCCATCTTCATGGATAGTGATTCTCCGCAATCCAGCCTGGCCAATATTGTTATATGAAACAAAATCCCTTTTCATCCAACAAAATGAAAATGTTGCCATAAATCATATTTCGACCTTATTTCCATTTATCATTAATTTTTTTTCAACATATAATTGACAAGGCCCGATTCATAGCCAATCCCTACTAAGCGGGATAACATGACATAGTGGAATCGAAGTCTGGTGGAATCGGTCGCAGAGGTGGTGTTGTAACTACTTGACTAATAAAAACTTCCCATCATTGAAGATTTCAAAAATTATGTGGGACTGTATTAGACAATACTCCCTCTGTTCCTGATTAATCCATATTTTAGAATTTTCAAACATATTAAAAACTGACTTTACTTGCATTATTTATTTGTGATTATCGAATTTCAACCAAGAATATTCAGTTCTTTTTTTTAAGTTTACAATTGTTATTAATTACTTATTAAAAATATATAGAAAAACTAAAAATTGTTTTTTCTGCAACATTTGTTTTTCTCTAGAAAATGGATTAATAAGGGATGGATGGAGTAGATTTTAGTGAGAAAAATATATTGTGACTATTATAATATACATATTATTTGATGGTTTTTAAACATAATATAAATTTGTGGTCTAAGGTTGTTTAGTCTGCTTGTTCTCCGGAACTCGCTTGGCTCCTTTCTCGATAAGATGTTAAAACAAACACATAAACCCAAAATAAAGACGTTTAACAAATTCTCAGGAAAGTTAAAATAATTGCTACATATATAAAAACCAAGAGTAAATTTTGATAAAAAAAAGTAAATAAAGGAATTCAGATTAAAATTTGGTTAATCATTTTTTTAAAGAATCTAATTTCTTGTATCTTGAGAAGACTTTAGCTGAGCCTTTAATATCTATTGATTTCATTCCATGGCTTCTATATAATAGAGTTCTGTTGTAACATCTGCGAACCAATTATTGGTTTTCTGGGATGGGTGTCGATCGACACTATGGTGGTGTCGGTCGACACCAATGTTATCTGGTTCGATCAGATTGATTTAATCGTCTATTTTGGTCGGTTTGGTTAAACCACAGAACCGGACTATTAAGTGGGAAAAACGACCTAGGTCGTGTTATGGTGTTTGTCTCGCCGTTTTTAGAGAAAACAAAGAGAGAAAATTGTTCTTGAGGTTCTAGAGAGAGATTGTGAGATTTCAAGGCTTTGTGGGTGAGATCTTGCTGTGGGAGTGAGGATGCAAGGCTAGGAACGTGTTGGAAGCTTGCTGGGAGTGTGAGATTCGTTCATTGTTGGTCAGAATCTTCCTGCAGAAAGGTGAGTGCATGACCATGGCTTATCTAAGGTAAGATCTCTGTTTTTGTGATATTGTGTGTTGTTTGATTGTTTTTTTTGGTTGTTTGTGAGTTTTTCGTAGCTCCTGAGGCTTGGATTCGTTCCTGGGATCGTGTGGAACGAAAAGGAGAAGTTTGGAGGCGAGATTCGGAGGTTCTGTTCGAAGAAAATCACTGCTCGGGAGTGGTGTCGGTCGACACCAATATGGTGTCGGTCGACACCAACGCGAGGATGGCTCGGGGACTTAGCGAATGTCGGTCGACACCATGTGGAGGTGTCAGTCGACACCGTTAGGGTTTCAGGAGTGTCGAGCAGGTGTCGGTCGACACCCAAGTGATGTCAGTCGACACCAGATGTCCAGTGTCGGTCGACACCTTCGGGTATCGGTCGACACCCCTTTCTGACAGTAACCGGATTGTGTCGGTCGCTTTGTGCATGTTCCTGGTTTGTTTTATTGTTGTTGTTTGTGGCATGAGAGATCTTATTGCTTGTGTGTATAGACCAGTAGATGGGAGGATTGCCTCACTGAGTGTTTATCAAATACTCATGCATCTCAATTTGTGTTTGCGGTGCAGGTAAAGGCAAAGTGTGATCGTGGAATCAAAGTAATGAAGAGGAGGATGTTCTAGGGACTCGATTGGATGTTGTCTGGCATTGTTAGGTTGCTAGAGTTGGGTCTTTAGAACTTGCTAGGTTGCTGGTTCCTTGTTTCCTGTTGTTTGATATTGGAATGGTTATGTTTTGGGTATTGGTTATTTATTATTGGATATTATTGGATTATTGGATTATTGGTATTGTTATCCGCTGTTGAATGTGTTTGTGGTTAGGTGGCTAGTGGGTATAGGACCACTAGTTGTAGATTATTATTATTATTATTATTATTATTATTATTATTATTATTATTATTATTATTATTATTATTATTATTATTATTATTATTATTATTATTATCTATTAATTAAAAAAAAACGGGTCAAGTCGTTTCATTTGCTAGCTTCACTAAGCTATAAATCTACAAAAATAAAAATAATAAATAACATATCAAACTGTAATTTGATCGTTAACAAATTTGATTACGAAACTGGGAAACAAAATTATTTTACAAAATGTACCTTGTCAATGCATCTATGTAACTATTCTACCAAAAATAAAATGCGTCTACGTAACTATAAAGTTGGAAAATACTTGGCCATGTTTTTTACTCTTCTTCTCATCTGTGAAACACAAATACACATGAAATATATCTTGATTATGGAGAGAAAGGGTATATATATTTTGGTTTATTATAAGGATCCCTTGCTAGACATCAAACCTCTGTTTGGATCATCAAGGATTGGAGAAGGGTACCATCATAATCAAGAAACATGACGATCTTTTTTTCTCTTGCAGCGTTGATGATATATGTTATAGCATGTCTAGAATTTGAGAGTAAATTTGAGTCTTAAGTATTTAAGTAATGTCTACATATGGCTATATATACGTACGCGATTTGAATGTTAGATAGATGTTAATCTTAGGTTCAAAATATTTTATTAACAGTTACAAATTTGGGAATTATGGAATTTGGTGTCATAACTTTTGTAACATAAATATTTGCAAACGAAAATCTTTTCATTAGACTAAATACACTTCAATGCACGGTTATTGAAAGTATACTCTCTTTAATGCATAGTAAAAGCAATTTGTAACCCACTACATAATATTAAATATAATTTTTTCATATATTTTCCATATAAGAAATAATCAAATTTAATGATTTAATTAATACTATTTTAAATATATCATTTACAATTTTCTAATGAAATAAATAGATAGAAAGTCAACATATATGAAAATCTTCTTTTATATATATATGAGATTTGAACATGACAACCATTCTGAAATGCTCTTGATAAGATCGATTTTATGTTGATGTGTATTGATATAAAAGGAAAAGCTATTGTTGTGTAATTTATCATAATTTAATAGGATTTTAGTGGAAGTGTGGAGCTGACTAACTTTATTGCCTACTAAATTAACGAAAGAAAATATTATATGATTCTAAAACGTGTAAAAAATAAAGTTTATAAAATTACATAAAAGCTTAATCATAATCATGTATTTAAACTATTTCATTTCTCATCCAAAATATGGTTTTTATTATGATATTTCTTTTATTATAAAATAGTGTGTGTTTTTTTCACTTTAAAGGATGAAAGACAAATTAAATAAAATGTAAGAAAAATGTGTAAAGTAGGTGTATCAAATATCAGTTATTTATTAGTAAAATGTTATAGAATATTATATTTTGTATCATATATATAATATGAGATTTTACTATAAAATAATATGATTTTGTTTGACAAAAGAACTTAAGATATAAAAGTGGATTAAAAAATATATGTCAACTGTACCAACATTAAGAAAAAAAAAATGATTATTTAGAATTAGAAATGATATAAATTTATTTTAAAATAATAAAATGTGAGATTTTACTATAAAATAATCTGATTTTGTTTGACAAAAGAACTTAAGATATAAAAGTGGATTAAAAAATATATGTCAACTGTACCAACATTAAGAAAAAAAATATGATTATTTAGAATTAGAAATGATATAAATTTGTTTTAAAAGAATAAAATGGAAATAAAAAATCACAGATGTCACTAAAAGAAAATGCCAAATGTTGGAATGTGAGTAAAAAACCTTCACATATTATATAAGATTTTTGCTATTAATACTGCTTTGCTGTATATATGTACGGTTGTTTATATAAATCAATGAAGAATTAATTTTATTGGTAAAAACGTCGCAAATGTAACACTTGCTTTGGATATGTGCAAATTGTTTGCTAACATGTCATCATACCAATTGATAATACAAATCTGTCACTGAAAAATCTAGTCTTTGGTTTGCAAACAATAATCTTCGTCGTTTATTAACACTGGATTTTCGCTGGAAATATGTATTTGTAAGGTATGCACGTATTTGTCATGTTTATTTATGTTCTGTTGGAGAATCATTGTGTTTAATATATCATAGTTATGTCGTCACAAGTCTGCCAAATGAGTTTATATATCATCACTAAACCGTTGATAAATTGTAACTAGTAGTGCATGTGTCACAATGCTTCAACCAATGAGCAAGTAAATGTCAATTATTGTATGATAAGGAATGTAGTCTGACCTCAACTGACATGCATCTATATAACTCATATAAAATGCCAAATTTAAGTATATCCAATTGGACAAAGATAAGCCGATTTAGGATGACGAAAAATATACTTACGATCTAGGATGATAAGCTAATGAATTTTCAGACTGCAAAAATTATTTTCTTAATTTTTTTATTGATATAAAAAATGTAAGTTGATTGGGAGATTTTAATATTATCAAAGTTCATAATTGAAAGCCAAAAACATATATTATAACTACAAGTGATGATACGTAGGCACAAAGAATCTCACGTTCCTTAAAAATAATAGCAGGCTTAAAGAGAAAAAAAAATAAAGAAACGAAAGATTAGCGAACGAAAAAGAAAAAAAATCCATTGCAGATTGGTTCATTCATAGTCCTACATGATTCACTAGGGCCAATCCTAAAAGTCACTAACTCATTTCACTTTCACTTATGATTAGATGGTGATGATCATCTGATTTTGCACATTTCCATGTGACCCACTTTTCTGTATCTTAAAAAAATTCCAAAAGGACCTTTAGAATAAAAGAGAGGGCCCCTACACACACACATACTGAAGGTGATCTCATCTATTTAAACGAACCCAAATTCATTCTTCAAACATAACCATATCCATCATTTCTAATTATCTCTCTATATCATTTCACATATTGAGTGTTTGAGAAAATATAATTAACTATGGAGATCAATGGTAATTCGAACGTCGGTTCGTCCTCTAGATCAAAAAAGAGTCATAGGCAAAAGCAGCCACAACCACAACAACGTAATGAAGAAATAAAGTATGTAGGAGTGAGGCGGAGGCCATGGGGAAGATACGCAGCTGAAATAAGAAACCCGACTACGAAAGAGAGGTACTGGCTAGGTACTTTTGACACGGCCGAGGAGGCTGCACTGGCCTATGATAGAGCTGCACGGTCCATAAGAGGCTTGACTGCTCGAACCAACTTTGTCTACTCCGATATGCCTCGTGGCTCCTCAGTAACTTCCTTCATCTCTCCAGATGAATCCCAACGTTTCATTTCCGAGATATTCAACCCTCCAAGCCAACCAGAAGCTCGTTACAACAACACCAATAATAATCTCCACACATCGTCAAACAACCAAAACCAAAACTCTATTGAATTTTCATACAACGGGTGGCCTCAAGAGAGTGAAAGTGGTTATCAATCTATGAACAGTAATGATGAGCATTGTGATCATGAGCTTCCACCTCTTCCTCCAAGTACTTGTTTCGGAGCTGAACTCACGATTCCGGAGACCGATAGCTATTGGAATGTGGCCCATGCAAACATCGATACGTTTGCATTCGAGCTCGATGGCTTTGTGGATCAAAACAGTCTTGGTCAGAGTGGAACAGAAGGGTTTGATTCATTATCCTCCACATTCTTCTACCAATAATACTGTGTTGTCCTTGTCCACGTTTTTATTCCCTATCCTTCTCGCCTTTATTATGGACGGGAATGAGAGATGTCAAGTGTCTCCTCTCCTCTCTATCGCTTATTATGTTTCTCTCAAAATTCATCACATGTTTTGTTATTGTTGCTTACCAAATGAATTTAAGATTCTCTTGATCAGTACTTTTTCTTTCCTCGTAAACGCGTACGGTTGTGCGACTGAATGCTTTTATTTTTTTTAATGTTTCGGAACATGGCTTCTTGTAGCTGCAAAATAGGTTTGCGTATTTTGGTTCGAGTCATCCGGCTCTACCCATATTTAATTCGAATTATACAAAATTTTCGAACTAAGGAGAATAGAAGAGTTGTTTAAATTAAGATAATTAATTTTAGTAGATAATAAAAAACTTAAATGATCCATTAATGTAGATATTTTACTGTTGTAAAATTACAAGTTAATAGTTAATATTCTTCAGACTATTCATAATCTCCAAAAAATTTCAAAATTTCCACAATGAACAAAAATTACATATGTTACTCAAAGTACATGAACCCTGATCCTTATACTTGATGTAGTATAATTGATAAATACAAGTTTTAAATATCTTAATTTTTTCAGCTTCTACACGCTACCCGCATTATAAACAGCTCATTTGGATAAAAATAAGATGCTTAAATTATTTCATTAACGTCAAAAGAGCGTTATCGAGCAACACAACGATAAATGGCTATGTTTTGCGTTAAAATAAAAGCAAACGACACAATTTAAATCAACAAACAAAATATGGATGAAAAAGAGACCCCAAAGAACCTGCAGAGAGGATACTACGAAGAAACATAAGTTTGATCTCTGCACTTCCCTCTGACGAGGAACATTTTCAAGGTTCTGATTTAAATATTTGAGTTATATATCTTCTTTTTTTAAAAAAAAAAAGGGTTTAGTTTGTCGTTCTTTCTTAATTTGATCAAAGTACATTTGCTCTTAAGTTTAATCATTTTGTTACTATTTTGATGTCGAAGTCGGTTTTATTGAATTGAGAACAATGATTTTGATACCAAAACGAATAATAGTTGCGGTTGATATGAAGTTTTTTTTTTGTCGTTATAGAAAAGAAACGTTAATGTCATTATTGTAACAAAGACTGCCATCTAAAGTCATTTACTTAATTTTGGAGTATATTCTTTTTTAGCTAATTTTATTTAGAAACATATTTGTCTATATTAGTTCTTCACTGATGGAGAACATACTTGAAAAATAATAAACAAGTGGGTTTATTGTAAAAGAACGACGAGAATCTTCTAACTACTTCATTGACGTTAAAACATCGTTATCAAGCAACAAACCAATACTGTATATATAAGTTTACGTTTTGTGATCGAAAAAGTCACCACACATCACATCTTAAAGCAAAAAAAAAAAACAAAAAACAAAATGGATAAGAAGATCTCAAAGAACCAGCAGAGAGAAGACGACGAAGAAACCATGAATTTGATCTCATCATTTCCCTCAGATGTAGATTTTGAGGGTACAAAGCTGTTCAAGTACCAAGGATGTTGGTACAACGACAAAACTTTGCAAGCAATACTCAGTTTCCAACGAAATTTCGAGCCACAAGACACGGACATAACCGTTGCTTCGTTCCCCAAATCTGGCACTACTTGGCTCAAGGCTCTCACATTCGCTGTCCTGGAGAGATCCAAACACTCTTCTGATAATCATAATCATCCTCTTTTACTTGAGAATCCTCATACTCTAGTACCATTCTTCGAGCTCAGACTGTACATGCAAAGCTCGAAACCAGATCTGACCAAGATCTCATCATCGCGAGGCTATTCTCAACTCATGTTCCTTTCCAGACGCTTAAAGAAGGTCTCAAGAACTCTTCTTGTAAGATCGTGTACGTGTGCAGGGACATGAAAGACGTGTTGGTTTCGTTTTGGTATTTCAAGTGCGCAAATCAAGAGATAGAAAAAGAGAAAAACTCGTTGGAGTCAATGTTTGAGTCGTTTTGCACTGGAGTTAGCTATTACGGACCATTTTGGGAACATATCTTGAGCTATTGGACAGCAAGCTTACAGTATCCTAAAAATGTGCTTTTCTTGAAGTACGAGGAGTTGAAAACAGAGCCTCATGCTCAGCTCAAGAAACTTGCCGAGTTCTTGGGATGTCCTTTTACGTTGCAAGAAGAAGAGAGTGGATCCGTGGAAGAGATCTTAGATCTTTGCTCGTTTAGTAACCTGAAGAATTTGGAGATCAACAAGACCGGTAGAACACCTGGAGGAGTTGCTCACAAGAATTTGTTCCGTAAAGGCGAAGTTGGTGACTCGAAGAATAATCTGACTCCTGAGATGGAGAAGAGACTTGACATGATCATCCAGGAGAAGTTTCGAGGTTTCGATATAAAATTCTAAGTTATGTGTGTGGTTTCATACTTTTTTTACTGTACTTTATTTAAACAAAGTACCTTTTGTTGCTATGTTACTCTTCATATATGATTGTATGCTGTCTATCATTTGTTGCTAGCTACTACTACCTTGGTGTCAAATTCACTTTCTTGAACTGAGAACATAATTTTGAAACCAAAAACAAAGTGAAAAAGCATATGTGAAGCATCATTGTAATAAACCAAAGTGCAAAAGCGTATGACAAAGCATCATTATGGTATAGTTTTTCGATAGTAGCAGTAACACCATATCCCTAATATTGAGAGAATCTATCAAGAACGGTTCCTGGTTTAAACTTAGAGGCTTTATGTCTCGCAAGTTCAGGTGGCACCGTACTATTACACTCAACAAGCTACTGCCTCAGACCGTAAAACACATCTTTATCCTCAAGAGTCAAGAACGTTGTGGCAACACCGCTCTTCCCTGCTCGTCCTGTTCGTCCAATCCGATGCGTATACATATCTATCGTGTTAGGCATATCGTAGTTGATGACGTGTGCCAAGTCACAAATATCAAGCCCACGGCCTAAAACATCTGTTGCAACAAGAACGTTGAATCTCTTTTGTATGAATCCTTCTAAGCCGAGATCTCTCTGTTCTTGCGACTTCCCTGCGTGCAATGTCGTCACACGACACCTCGCTAACTTTTCCAGATTCTTAACAATGTAATCAACCTTGTTTTTGGTATTCACAAACACAATCGCTGACTTATCATCACCAAGCTCATCGATCAGTTTCTTCAACTTGGAGAACTTGTTTGTTTCTTTGATCATGATCACTTGTTGAGTGACCAACTTTGTGGTTTCTCCGACAGTAACCACAACTGGATTCCTCAAGTACTTTCTAGCGAGACGCTCTAATACAGGAGACATTGTGGCACTGAACATATACGTAGTTCTGTAAATCTTCTTCTCTTCGAGCTCTTCATCTTCATTCTCTGGTTTCAGATTACTCGAAGGCATCGCGTTTAACACTTCTACAACCTGTGGCTCAAAACCCATGTCAATCATACGGTCAGCTTCATCAAGAACCAAATAGTTACATTGGTTCAACACCACGTACCTTCTCTCAAGACAATCTATCAATCTACCAGGCGTAGCAATCACAATCTCACATCCTTGTGATAGCTTCAACGCTTGTTTCTCAATTGACTCACCACCAGCGATGAAGATCACTTTAAACCCCAAATAACGTGCAAACTTAACCGTCTCTTCTTTAATCTGTTTTGCAAGCTCTCGTGTAGGAGCCAGAACTAAAGCGTAAGGACGTTCACTCTTATTC
Source organism: Camelina sativa (assembly GCF_000633955.1). Lineage (NCBI taxonomy): Eukaryota > Viridiplantae > Streptophyta > Magnoliopsida > Brassicales > Brassicaceae > Camelina > Camelina sativa. The sequence continues at coordinate 14,111,811 of NC_025698.1, forward strand.
TCTTCCTTCATTGGTGGCAACCTTGATATGTAAGTTAACATTGGCAGAACAAAAGCAACGGTTTTTCCTGTACCTGTCTGCGCAATGCCGATAACGTCTCGTTGTTCAAACCCTAAAGGCATAGCTGCCATCAGAATAGGTTTAGGTTCCTTGTAATCAGCTCTTTCCACAGCTTTCAATAGCTCAGGACTAAGCTTACTCTCTTCCCAACTAAGCTTACTCTCTTCCCAACTCCTCAATGGATGAGGAATCTTGGATCCTTTATAAGAAATATTGAAATCTTCCTTGAAAATACGCCAATCTCTTTCACTCATCTCCTCTAACTTCTTCTCGCTCCAATGCTTATCTACTTCCTCATGCGTAGCCGCCACTTGTTTTTTCTGCTCACGGCGGTCAATCCCCGCGCGAAACCCTCTCCCAAACAGAAGCTGAGCTTCATGAGGGTTTTGGTAAAGAGCATTGATCATATCTCCACTCGAAGTATCTTCAGTGTTCTCCCAATCGAAACGAACCTTCTTGCTTGGCTTCATTATGATTCTCTTCTTAGGTTTCGTGGTTCCTAGGTATTGCTCTTTCATGGCGTTAATCTCCTTCTCACGCTCTACCTTTTCTAATTTCTTAACCCTAGCTTTGTCTTCACGTTCACGGAACTCACGATCGCTCTCTCTGTTTCTGTCACGGTCTCGGCCTTGTTCTCGTTCTCGTTTTCGATCTCGTTAACGGTATCCATCGCCGTTATCGGGGTTGGAGCGAGTGATCTGATCGAGGCGGCGATGACGATCCTCGATTTCGTCGTTGCGGCGTTTTAGGGCTAATTCTTCTCTGTGAGCTTTGGTGAGAAAGACGGGCTTCTTAACGACGGTGGAATCGAGAGCCTTCTTCTCCGTCATAGTTAGCATGAATCCTTCGAACGATCGCTTCACCGATTTAGGGGTTTTCACGATGAAGAAGATGGAGACAAGCGAGAGAGAGAACCGTGTTTGTTTCTGTATTTTTATATTGAAATAAAATAAAAACCTTCAACTTTCCAAAAATGGAAATTTATTCTTCACATGATGAAGGAAAAAAAAGCCTGAACTCATTAGGCCCGTTATCTAAACCCATATTAAGGCATAGCATATCTTTATGACCAAAAGCATGAGAACACAAACATTTACATCATCATAAACCGATGTTAAAATAATAATTTATCATTTAAATTCTCAGTAGGTCTATGATCACATTTTTATTCTGATTAGTAACATAAGGCCACATGTTTATGTTGTGAAAAACAAAAAGAAGTTTTAAGTAAAAATGGCATGATGTATTTGTTTGTATTAATATCAAAGACAGCAAAATGATATACTTCACAAAAAAATTATCAGTTTTTTGCGATGGTGATTAACATTTTTAGAGCATATATATATATAATCTTTTTTATTTGTTCAGCAGCATAATCACCAATTGGAGTAATTCAGTTGCAAATCATATAACTCAACTTTAAAGAGAAAAATGTATATAATTTTATATTCTTCCTCATGATAATTATAGAAGAAATTGACAATCAATTGCTTTACAAAAAATATATATATATATATAATATTGATAAGTAGGAAATATTGAAATAAAATTTACAGTAAATTTATTTTAAGAATTTTTAAATAAAATATAAATATCGTGATTAATTTTGAATGGAGAAACAATAGAGATCATAAATTTGAGAACTCCCAACCCAAAGAAGAAAAAAGGGTCTCCAAGACGATAGGCAGGATCATGGAGTCAATGCGTCTTAATCCACTCACATTCCAGAAGATAATTTGGTATATCCCAATATTCCAATCTAGAGAGTAGAGAGGAGGATATGTTCTTTTATGTTAAGTTGTTAACAGTAAACCTAATTTATTATTGGGTATTATTATTGGGGTTTGTCGTCAGTCACCGTCGTAAATTGAAGGCTACTATTAGGTTTACTATTTTTTGTAAGAAGAAAAAAGAGACATGTCTTTGGCCTTTGGGAGACTTTCTTTGACTCCTCTTTTGTCTCTTTTTTCACACTTTTGTTCATAAAATCAAATAACGAGACTGACTGACACACAAAAAAAAAAAACCTACAAACACGTGCCTTCTCTATCTCTCTATCTCTATTCCCTATATTTTTCATTCAAACATTTATCACAATTACGACCAGCTTTTACCATATTTGCTTCTTTTTTACACTCAAATATATATCCAAAAAATGAACTAAAATGATGAAAGTAAAACACATTTCGTTTTTTCAGTTATTGTTACAATTTTATTCATAGAAAAAAAAACATAAAGACTTTTTCACTATTTTGTTCTGTACATATAAATAGAAATGATTATATACATTCAAATAAATATATTTAGCTAACATATTACTTGAATTATTTTGTGCCAGAAACCACCAAATTCGACAGAAACTGACAAAAAATCAAATTTCAGTTTCATTTTCAGAAATTTATTTTCATGCCAAAGAAAATAATTAATTATGCTTTGTTCGTTGAAATTGGCATGCTATAGACAAATTGTATAATCTATTTTATTCCTCTTTGGTTGATATATTTTCCAAACAATAAAAAACTTTAAAACCCCAATAAAATCAAGTTGCCAAAATAGAAGGGAAAAATAAATAAAAATCCTTCTTTTGTTGCCTGACAAAGCAGAATTCAGAAAAGTTTATCCAAAGGTCATTCAAACTTAGTTTATTTGAATGGTTTGTTTAACATTTTATTCGAAAGATTTCAACGTTTATGTACGAAAGCAACTTCTATTTTCATAACAAAAACAACTCATTATTTTCATGCAAAAAATACATATCTGACGTTCAACGATAATTAGTAACCACAAACAAATTAGTTTTTTTTTGTATATTTTGTTTTTGGTATCAATGTTAAAAGAAAATTAGTGTTTACTGTTTTGCAAGTTGATATAATCATAACACACAATCTGCGTAAAATAATTCAACATATTCGGAAAATAATTTGGTTAATTTTTTTTGTTTTAACCTCAGTTTCTTTACATGATCAATCCAACAATTTCTATGTATCAACACCACACAAATTAGAACACAAAGATTATTCTATTTTCCTAAAAATATTTTTCTTGGTTTTGGACTTGAATTTGGATTGAAGCTTACGCTTCGAACACGAATCACTCTGATGAGACTGCTTCTTCTTCATCACACTAAATCTCTTTCGTTTCTTCTTCGTTTTCTCAATAGCTGCTGCTTTCATCGCCTTAGTCTCTGTTATCGTCTCAAGCTTAGGCTTCCATTTACGCAAACCAACCAGTTGAACATAATCTTTCTTCAACTTCACCGTAGTGCAAACTCTACCTTCTCCTTCTCCTTCTTCTTCTTCCTCTTCTTCTTTGTTTGCTCTGTTCTTTCTTCCTTCCATCATCAGTTCCGAGATGAAATCTTCAGACACACGAATCCGTAAACGTTCTCCTTTCTCTCCCTTTTGTATAAGAAAAGGCTGGGGCTGCTTTTGAGACTTCTTCACCATAACGCCACCGTTCTGAGGGTTTTTAAGTGTGGCGATGGTGAGGAAAGAGAGATCGTTCTTAAAGAAATCTGATGGGAGGAGGAAGTAGTTGAGACCGAGCTTGAGTGTTTCGGTTTCGGACAGAACAGGGGTTTTTTGTCCTATGTAGAGTAAGTCCGATCTACAGATTTCGTGCTTTGGGAAGTCTTTTGTGAGCTCTGAGACCACTACGGGACGATCGTAGACTTTTAAAGAACCGTCGGATCTGACGAGCTTGATTCGTCCGCCGTTTGTGGTTCTGTCTGGTCGGGGATGGAGACAGAGCCAACTTGAAGGACCTCTGTGTAGCTTTACAAGTAGACTCCCGAGCTTTGTGATGTTATCATGACCCATTTAATGAAAGCTGGATTCAGGGTTTAAGCAACAAAGGATTTAGGGTTTCTAGATTCTCTGCTAGAAGAAGAAGGTCATGAAGAAAGTGTTGTAGAAGGAGAGATAGAGAGAGAGAGTTTTGTGGTTTTAGTGTGAACAAACCAGACGAAGTTTTCGTTTATATACAGTGAGAATATTTTACAGACAAAAGGATTAATTTAAGCCCCTTTAATAATATATAATATTTTATTTTTAAACCAATTTAATATTTTTATATTGTTTTTTTTTCTTTTTGGTTTCTTTTCATTTCTCAATGCAGACAGACATACAAATTATTTGTCTTAATTATTTACTAAGTTTTTATTGTAAGATAGTAAATAATTAATATTGTATATTGATACAAACTTAGACATATAGTGTGTGGTTTTGATAGTTAATATTGTATATTTGATTATTAATAAACTTTTATTATCCTACGTGCATTGTTAAGTAAAAACATCACTCAACGACCGTATACGGTAATACCAGTATATATATGATTATTGGGCATTATGTTTCATCTGTGATATCAGACATCCAAGTTTTAAAAGTTAGATATAGGTGGACTAGTTTTGGTCCAAGTTGTGGTGTTAACTATGCTTGAAAAGCGATTAGATTAATAATTATTTATGAATAAAGAATACTTGAATATGACTATGTTTAACGTGCGTGACGGCATTTCGTTAAACTATTATGATACATAAATATAAAAAGAGGTTAGAGAGAAAGAAGACTTAGACCGATGGAAAAGGATGTATCGAGCGTTTTTTTTAGACATTTCAATCTTTTGGTTTTAAGGTATTTCAACTTTAATGGATTGTGACAATTATGTTATATATTCGTCTTAAGTGTATCTAATAGCCACACATTTCTGAAAACTCTATGATCATCATTTTCACCTTTCTTCTCTTCTTTTATCCGGTGATAGACCTAATCCCTACTTAGTTGAGCAATGATCATCCTGTGACTGTGATATATAATTTTTAATTTATTATTATGTTCAACTAATCTTGGAGATACGTTTAAATATGAAAATCAAAGTTCAATACTGATGTTAGATACGATACGAGTTTTAGATCTATTATTTTTTGCACGAAACATATTAGATTAGTAGAATAGATAGTAAACATATTTCAAAAGTTGCAAGTCCTAAGAGAAGTAGCCACCTCTCCAATTTGGTCTTAGATCAAAGATGTAAGTTTGACCCACCAAATAGTGTACGTAATTATGTTGCCTTACTTTGACTCGCTTCTCCCTTTATTTATTTTGTTTTGAATTTGGTAATCCCGCCTCTCTTTCTTTTCCTTTTCGTCTTCTTTTCCGTTTTGCATGCTTTTTATGTTTCTTTTTATTTCGTAACTTATAATCAACTTTTGTAAGAATAGTGGTGATATAACTTATGTCATGTCCATCTCGTAATTTTGAGATGTAGAAACACCGGTTACTTTTACCAAACGTAAAGTTTCTGGTCAAGTAGCTAGCCTATGCACCTCACACGGATAGCATTGTCAATTGATTGCTTTAGAGCTTAATGTTTGTAATTTTAATCTATAAGACAGACATCAAGTCTAAGTGTAAAAAGTTTATATAAATGGTACGTAGGTAATAAATCAACTGGTAGCGTACAAAGTCTTAATTAACTTTTCTTTAACAAAAAGGTTCATCTACAAATATTTACGATTGTTACTTTTTCTGCAAATATGGAAATATGTTCAAATCCATCTCGTAATATTTGAGATCTCCTAACACTAAAATCATGCATTTTCAACCATGCCCAAAAAATATAGAACAGGAAAATGTATTTCTTTTTATGTTTTGTTTGTGAAAAATATATTTGTTCGACATTAACCTAAAATTTCATGACATAATCATTCAATAACGCATCCAACATTTAGATATTCCAATTTGCAAGATTGACTATGTTCATTTAACACAAGAACAGTCCAAGTACTAAAATCTTTAAATTTGGTAGGCAAATGCACTAGTCATAGTTTATATGCTAACAACTTTAATAGGAAATTCAAACGACGTAGCTTGTTGGTGAGCAAAGGAATAAGACGACAAGGAGATATTATGGCTTTGCGTAAGTTCAATGCTTAATGGCCATTCGCTAATTTCTAAAGCTGGTCACTTCATAAGAATGATACAATGAATTGAAGTTTAAAATATCTAATAGTATATGAGTATATCGCATATAGTTTTGGTTTCAATTATTTAGACATATCGCATATAAACTAATGCAAGTAAAAAAACAGTTAAGGCGATTGCACAACCCCACCATTTAGATTTGTTTACGTACTCAAAATTACAATCGCTTTTAACTAAATTTCTCAATACACATATAGGACCTTCTGAGATGAAATGTTTGTAACGAACGAGAATTGGTTTGTCATGAATGCTAATTTTTTGATTTGGGCTATTTAAGAAGGCCCACTGGATAAGTTTTCGACTATCCGTTTTGTCTTCTCCGGTTAGAAAATTAGCTAGTCTTATTATATAATTTTACTTGTAGAGTATACTTCACCGATTAATGTAACATTTGGCGACAAAGTACAGTCTGATGAGGAGCTTCTAGAGCTAAATTAATTCTTGTAGCATCTACAAGATCTACATTCTACAAAATAATTCAGTCAGACTCAAAACAAAACACCGAGACCGTTTACACGCTTGGTTTGATCATGTACTATACAGATGCCCTCACACAAACAATGATTTAATCAAAAAATAGTACAGAAGGACAACAAAAATACTGATCTTTTTATCAATTCGAAAACTCTTTTCTTTTAGCCAAAGTCATTTTCGTGGATCTGTATGATACAACCCAACTTACACAGACAAAGAAGATGAATAAACAGATCAAAAGTACCCTCAGAATCGAAGAACTTATCAACATTGAATAATCTCAGACAAGGCTGAAACTTATATATAGATATTCTCGGATCATCATTGGGTTGATACATAACAAAAACAAAATCAAACGATGCAAAGTAAAAAAAAAAGAGACACAACAAATTCAGTTCCCTCAGACATTATGTTTTTTCAACATTGTATATTCAGACAAGGCTGAAACTAAATTATATAAGGTCGTTCGATCATTGGGAACTTCTATCGCGTAAATAACAAAAAAGAACCATAAACTCAAAAGATCAAAAACAAGAACGAAGATCGAAAGTGTAGAACCCTAATTTATCAGAGAAAACTTAGTTGATATGCTCTGCTCTTTCAAGCGGCGGCTTTTATAAAAGACCTAACTCGTCTCTGTATAGTGTTTATAAATAACAAAATAGTCCTCATACTTTTAACTGCTTCATACATTTTACCCTCCTTATCTACTATTTACAAAAGGTGTCCAATAATCTTACTGGGAAGATTATTATAAATTTGATTTGATGCCTAAAGCCAAAGTTGGAATCTGAAGATGTCACATTCTGAAGCTCCTTCTTCCTTAAGTAGAAGAAACTTTGAGAGAATTTCGAATATTAAATTGTAATATCAAGGATCATGGTGGAACTAATATGGATCAAAATGGAACATGATAAGATTCAAAGAGGGTGATTTGTATAAAATTATAAGAAGTCATTCATATAAATGCAAATGAACAAAAGCAACAAATCTATCTATCTATCTATGTAAAATTGGATTTCTTTCTCTTCTCCTTCATCCACCTCATCACTTCTTATTCTCAATTTTAATTTTAACAAATTAATCCACATCATCAAAGAAACATATAATCTAAACTTTATGCATCAATTAACTCACTCATTTTTGTAATATTTTCTTACTATTAAAACAATAATTTACAATAATTTAAACTAAAATATAAATCAAAAACAAAATGAAAAAAATACAACAGAAAAAAATATATAAAGAAAAGAAATGGTGAAATTGAAAATTGACAAGTAGTTAAATTTGTTAAACAAAGGTATATCCAAAACAGGAGAAAATATTAATCATGTGCTTAAAAATTAAAATAATGTATACAAAAAAGAGAAATTGCATAAGGTTACTTGAAATAAAAAATATTAAAGAAAACCTATTTTGAACATCACACACACCCAAAAAAAAAAGTAGTGAAAATCCTAAAAAGAAATTTGAGAAAACTATTTGTAAGAAAAAAAAATTATAATAGTAGTGGTAGATTATAGAATTTTAATTAAAATTTAAAAAGGATTCAAGTTTTGGATAAATACACATATTTAAAAGTTAAGAGTAATCTTATGAATTTGTAAATTTAGGAGAATCAAAAAAAAAAAACACTATATAGAATTATAGTAGACTATACATATTTAAAGTAGAAAATATTATATATATGAAGAAAAAATTATATATATGAATATAGTATGACAAAGGGTGAGTAATGATCATTCAACCGATAAAAAAAAGTTAGTATGGAAAAATAAAAAAAGATGAAAAGTACTTATGATATGTCTTCATAATCAATCTATTATAAGTGAGATAATAGAATGTGAAAATAGTAGATACGAGAGAGATGACGAGTGTATACTGGAAAATAAAGCAATAATTAATTGTAAAAAAATGTTAAAAAAATAGATAAATTATATATCGCTTAATAAAATAATTTTGACATCTATGTTGACTTTTATTTTTAATATCTAATAATTATACTTAACGGTTCTTATTAATAAAAAAATTATAGTTTGGCGCAACGCGTGTGTTATAAATCTAGCATGTTATATAAGCAAACGCCAAAAGGATAAAATCTACCACAAATTTCAATGGTATCAAAAGACTTGGTATGATATTAAACTTGGTATTTTAAAAAATTTTGGAGTATTTTAAAAGATTTTGGAGTATTGTGAAAATCTCTTGTTATTGAACAAATGATTTAAAAAAAACTTTCTCAAACTTTCCCAAAAAGTATTAGTTCTTTTTTTTTTTAATATTAAATCTTTAAAGAAACACAAAGGGACACACATGTCATCTTGTTTTCTCTTGAATATGCAGCGGTCACTGATTGAATGATTTCCAGTAATCTTTTAAAATCTCACAACAAATCTCACCAAATGACCATTGAATTTATTTTTAAATTCCAAAGAATCTTCTAAAAATCCACAAAATCATAAAATATTTTTTCTGAGTCTCTCAAAATCTAAAATCCATAAGATCTTCTAAAATCTTAATTCAATACCCCCAAAACACACTGTTTCATATATTTAATGCACAATACCACTACGATCTGCGTTTACCATTGGACCTTCAAGGGCCATGTGACTGCACCGCTTCTTGAAGGGTCTTCACAGCGCTTTCGTAAGTCACAAACCCCATAAACCAGAACTCGTGGTTGTCGATGGAAATCACTTGTATGTATTTCTCAGATGTGTTCACTCTGCTTGTTGATGGGTTCACTGCCTGCCTTCAGCTGGTTCACCGGAAGTACCACCTGATCATATGATATAAATCAGTCACAGACTCTACAAAGAAAGATGACATAAAATAGACTTTAAGGTTCTCAAGAAAAAGCCCAAATCTCAAAATCTGTTTTTGCTTCATTACAATCAGCAATGCAGAGATCCATTTGTCAAGAAGTTTTCTGCTTGGTTGGATTGGAATCCAGTTCATGTTTGGGATTTAACAATCCTTATACACTACATTTGAACCAGTAAAAACTCTCAAACCAACAACTATTCGATGGCTACTCTATTTTCCTCATTAAGATTTAGCATGTCTCTTAGATACCAATAATGTCCTACACGTTACCCGCATTATAAATAACTTCAACGGTTACAGCGCTCATATGAATAAAATAGCATGCTTAAATTATTGATTTTATTTCGTATCCTGATTCTACACGTTATCCGCGTTATAAGAGCGTTATCGAGCAACACAACAAATGGTTATGTTTTGCCTTAAACTAAAAAAAAGTCAAAACACACGTCAAATCAACAAACAAAAAATGGATGAGAAAGAGATCCCAAAGAACCTGCAGAGAGAAGACGACGAAGAAACCATGAATCTGATATCATCACTTCCCTCATGCGTAGATTTCGAGGGTACGAAGCTGTGCCAGTACCAAGGATGTTGGTACGACAGCAAAACTATGCAAGGAATCCTCAACTTCCAAAGAGAGTTCGAGCCACAAGACACTGACATAGTCATTGCTTCGTTTCCCAAATCTGGCACTACGTGGCTTAAAGCTCTAACAGTAGCTCTCGTGGAGAGATCAAAACACTCTTCTGACGATCATCCTCTTCTACTTGATAATCCTCATGGGCTAGTACCATTTCTCGAGCTCATCTTCGAAACCTCAAAACCAGATATGACCAATATCTCATCATCCCCGAGGCTATTCTCGACTCACGTGGCATTCCAAACACTACGAGAGGCTCTCAAGAACTCTCCTTGTAAGATTGTGTACGTGTGGAGGAACGTGAAAGACGTGTTGGTGTCTTTTTGGTACTTCAAGTGCGCGATTCTAAAAATAGAAGAAGAGGGAAGCATGTTGGAGTCATTGTTCGAATCGTTTTGCGAAGGAGTCACCAATCACGGACCATTTTGGGAACATGTATTGAGCTACTGGAAAGGAAGTTTGGAAGATCCCAAGAACGTGCTTTTCTTGAAGTACGAGGAGTTGAAAACAGATCCTAATGTTCAGCTCAAGAAACTTGCCGAGTTCTTGGGTTGTCTTTTTACGGTGGAAGAAGAAGAGAGTGGATCTGTGGAAGAGATCTTAGACCTTTGCTCATTGAGTAACTTGAAGAACTTGGAGATCAACAAGACTGGAAAGACGGCTAGAAGGTCCGATCACAAGACCTTTTTCCGTAAAGGCGAAGTTGGTGACTCGAAGAATTATCTGACTCCTGAAATGGAGAAGAGAATTGACATGATCATCCAGGAGAAGTTTCAAGGTTCCGATATAGAATTCTAAGTTATGTGTGGTTTTATTTAACCAAAGTACGTACCTTTTGTTGCTATATATTTTATGATGTCTTATTATTTGTTACTACTATACCTTGGTGTCGAATTCGGTTTCTTTCTTGAACTGAGAACAATAATGTTGAAACCAAAACCAAAGTACAAAAGCATATGCGACACATCAATTGGAATAAATACTTTTTTTTTTTTTTTGACGATCTTGGAATAAATACTTATTATATAGTTTTTTCGATATAATGTCTAACTGAATAAAGTAATCGGTAGTAACCGTAACACCCATGCACGTTCCCTAAAAATGAGAGAATTAAATTGGAGGCTTCATGTCTCGCAAGTTCAGGTGGCACCAACCTATTAGACTCAACAAGCTTCTGCCTCAGACCGTAAAACACATCTTTATCCTGAAGTTTGAAGAAACTTCCGAAAAATTTCGAATTAAATTGTATATCGTGCAATAATTTCAGAATATAATGTAATATCAAGGATCATGGTGGAACTAATATGGATCCAAATGGAACCATATAAGATTGGTTTGTTTAATAAAAAAGGAATAGTCATTCATATAAAAGCAAGTGAACAAAAGCAACGACTATGTTATAAGCAAACGCCAAGATGACAAAATCTACAACAAATTTCAATGGTATCAAAAGACTAAAACACACTGTTCCATATATTTAATGCACAATACCACTACGATCTGCATTTACCAGTGGACCTTCAAGGGCCATGTGACTGCACCGCTTCTTGAAGGGTCTTCACAGCGCTTTCGTAAGTCACAAACCCCATAAACCAGAACTCGTGGTTGTCGATGGAAATCACTTGTATGTATTTCTCAGATGTGTTCACTCTGCTTGTTGATGGGTTCACTGCCTTCAGCTGGTTCACCGGAAGTACCACCTGATCATATGATATCATCAGTCACAAACTCTTCAAAGAAGGATGACATAAAATAGACTCAAAACCCAAATATTAATATGTGTTTTGATTGATACAATCAGCAATGCAGAGATCCTTTTGTAAAGAAGTTTTCTGCTTGATTAGATTGGATTTCAGCTCATGTTTGCGGTTAGACAATCCTTATACACTACATTTGAACCAACAAAAACTCTCAAACCAACAAATATTCGATGGCTCCTCTATTTTTATCAGGAATCCTTTAAGATTTAGCTTGTCTCTTAGGCCTAACCAATAATGTTCTAGTTGTCTACACAGGAAAGTAAAACAAGGTATGCATCTACCTGGATACACAACAATATACTTAGAAGCATCATGTACTTCCCATTTAGTATAGATAAGAACGAAAATTAAGTATTCTAGTACATCTATATATATAGATGTATTGGAACTGACTAGAGTCACTAAACCCGTTACTGTCTATATTTGATAACATGAATCTTTAATCTCGAACGGTTCTCTTAAATCTAAACAGATATCAAAATAAAGATCTAGAAAGAGAAAGGAACCATAGAACAGACAGAAGAATACCTTGTAATAACTCCACTGAGTCTGCTCGCCCTCTTTGTAGGAGAGAGGATTGTCACTACAGAAGGCAAGCTTGTGAGTCGAAAGATACATTACTCCCATGACAGGACCAGCAGATGTAGACAAGTAGCAAGCATAGGTCTTGCGAAGCTGCTCCTCAGGAAGGCAATCAAATGTTTGCTTGAAGACCTTTTCGTATCCACCTTCTGCAAGTATCTTTGTCCCCTGAGCAATTCGCGAAACAGCAGCATCGGCTACACTTGGACCAGTTTTCACTGCAGAAACAGGGAAAGATATAAAAACTTACAATCTCAATATCAAATAAAACATCATCCAACCATGTGAGTAATGCTTCACAAAAGCAAGAAATAAAAACCAAATACAGAGAACTTATGAATGAACTTGGCTCGAATTCAAAAGGAAGAGCATAACTATCACAAGTGATGGCTGGATTTGGTGTCGGTGGTTGAATTTGAATGTGAAGCAAGAAGAAGCATAGATTGATGAACACTAACTTAACCAGAAGACATAACCAATAATAATATCGAGACAGTGATCAGATTAATTCCCAATATATTTGATCCCAAAGGAGAAGAAGAAGAAGAAGAAAGACGCTTACAGTGTTGCCAAACGTTTCCAGCGAGATCCTCGGCCTTTTTGGTAGCTTCAGCAGCCATCTTCCCCCATTTACCTAGCGTGTCCTTAACCGAATCCATCGTATCTGCCAACCCAAACCAAGATCAATCAATATAAAACAAATCAAACGCAGAAATAGGATTAGGATGCGACAAAATCGGATAGAGAGAAGAAGAAGAAGAAGAAGAACTCACTCTTGGGAACAGGGGCAGGAGAAACGTAAGGATTGGACTCCGGCGGCATGGTGGTGGCTGCGGCGGGGATGGGCTGAGAAGGAGGAGGCGTGACGTCGGTAGGGTCGAGCTTAGGGTAAGGAGCGTAGTCAGAGGAGTGCGAAGGCGGAGGCGGCGTGGCGGTGGCAGGAGTAGAGGAGATCCGGCCAGCATCATGACTCTCTTGCCCACTCATGATTTTGATTTGATTCTTCTTTCGAAATGATAGTTTTCGATTGAGGAGTCTCCCAAGTCGCAATCGCAGTCGCAAAAACAATAAAAATAATAATAATAATTGTCTGGCAGAGTTCCGCGTTGTCATTATTAATCGTTTGATTGTATATATTATAATAATGTTTTTAGTCAAAGCCGGTTCAACATACTCATATCGTGCGGGGCTGGATATAATACTTAATCGAGAACTTGATTTTCGAATCGGTTTTGGTTGGGTACGAATTTGCCTATAAAATTTTATTGGGTTCTATTTTTCAATATTCATGGGTTAGAGTTAGGATCAAATAATACCTGATACCTGTTTAGGTATCCATCAAATCCAAATATATAAACATATTTATAATATTTAGCATTAATGTAATTCAATTACCCAAAATTATGATTATAACTTTAAATATTTTAATTAGTTTTATATCTAAATATCAAAAATAATCAAAATATCAAACATAGTTTGTTACATAAGTCAAGATATAGCTAAATTTATTTAAATTTAATTAATTGTAAATATTTTTTTTCGGATACTTGGTAATTTAGGTACTAATCGGGTTCTAAAATTTGTAACCTGAACCAATCCGAATCCGATAGTATCCAAACCTAACTGAACCCATATATCAAAAAATATCCAATAGATTTTATTTTTCTAACCCCGTTTATCCGAAACCGATTGGGTAATACGCGAATCCGAACGAGTTACCCAAATGAAAACTTAATGCAATTTTTTTTCTTTTTCAAATTAGGTCATAAAGAACGACATTGTAACAATAATGAAGCTATTCAGTTTGTAGTAGCATTCCAATTCAGATTGATATTCTTTCCGTTGAGAAATACTTTTTTCCGATGGAGGTCGAGAGTTTCTAGATTATTTTTTCGAATCGGCGTCCAACGGTGATATTTTGCCAGGGCGATCAATCATAACTAGAAGCTCAAATGGATGACCACTCAATCTTTTGAGGTCTCATAAAGCTGGAAGTAGATCACTGCAACCTTTCTCCAGGGTCTCTACTTCATTCATTACCGCTCCGCTACAAATTAATGACTGCCGTACTTTTTACCGTTTCGCTGAATAAATTACAAAACGTTACTTATCAATGCATTTTGAAACTTCTGAATGAGGTAGAGACTTCAGACAAAATTGGCCCCCAAAAAAAAAATAAAAAAAAGAATTAACGAACGTCTCTCTCCCTGGGGTCTTCTTCTCTGGCATTTGCATTGCGTAGGGTTTAACTCTCTCTCTCCGTCCGTATACACAAAACCTCTGGGCTTCTCTGCTTTTTGAATCAATTCAATAGAGTCATGCGAAGGTTCAACTGGGTTTGTTTCCTTCCTTCATACCCCTCTCTCTGGAGTTTTGGATTTTGATTCGATTCTCCGAGAAAGCTAAAAAATTCTTCTCTTCATCTTTTCTTCGTAGGTTCTGCGGCATTTACAGGCACGACGAACATTTGATTCCGCGTTGGGATTTCGACAAGGTAATCAATCGAGTACAAACAAAAAAAAAAAAATTGAACTAGGGATTATTGTTTTAGCCGGAGGAGGAGATCATGATTTTTATTTTATTTTTTAAAATTTTGTCTTGTTTCAAGAGAATCAAAAACAGACATCCATATATCCTGTTCGAAGGTTTACGGCCTTATCTGAGCTAATTAAGTTGTTTATGCAACACTAAAACAGCAATGTCAGTTTATATATAGATTAGATTTCCAATGTAGTGATGATAAGTTTAGCTGAAATGGGCACAGGTTTCAGGTTTCATTTAAGAGAATTGAAATATTTTTCTGGCGGCATTCAGGATGCTTATGTTCTTCTGGTAACGCTGAGGATGTGGTTGTGGTAGTGGTAGTTAACACTAGGAAATTTCCAATTGATGTTTGTGTTTTATCTATACGCTTACTTTACTTGGAAGTCTTGACACTTTGCAGGGACTCAGAAGCCGTTGTTCGAGCGTTACATCCACGCTACAGGTCTTGTTTTTTTCGCCCTTTACTTTCTCTTGATGGAGACAGTGTGTTTTTGTTATCATTTTACTATATTAAATGCTTTTGGTTTTTGGATTGTGATTCTCAGGAATATCATGCGCCAGTGCTCGTAATTACTATGATGTTCTCGGTGTTTCTCAAAAAGCTACCCGCGAGGAGATTAAAAAGTCATTCCATGAGGTGAGTCAATTGGTCCGTTGTTAGGAAACTGTCCTTCAACTTATTGTTAGCTCAGATTAACGAGTGAATGTGCAACTGTTGCAGCTTGCAAAAAAATTCCACCCTGATACAAATAGAAATAATCCTTCTGCAAAAAGAAAATTTCAGGAAATAAGAGAGGCATATGAGGTATTTTTTTCCACCGATTAGATCTCCCCCATCTGAAGTGTAATTTGAATGCAACTTCTGATGTACTTTTGTGTTCGATTGGCAAACTTAGACCCTGGGAAATTCAGAAAGAAGAGAAGAATATGATAAGGTAACCCTTGTGTTGTTGTTATTTATTCGGTGGTGAGATCACTAAACAGATTTCTTTCTGTTACCACACTATACAGCTGCGCTATCGGAGTTCAGATCATGTAGATAGTGACGGTGGTGATGCAGAGAGGTTCAGACGTGCCTATCAATCTAATTTCTCGGACTCGTTCCACAAGATTTTTTCTGAGGTACAAATTTGTTTCCAATTTGTCTCATCTGTTTATGTGACTACTGGCTAGTCAATTCTCTAACATTGATACACTTGATTCAGATATTTGAGAACGATCAGTTTCAACCTGATATTCGGGTCAGTTTCTCTGATTCTCGCTTTAAATTATACAATTGGAAGCTGGTTGACATATGCAAATCATGTAGTGTAGGGCTCTTCAGTAATACACGTGCTTATCTTGTTCTAAATTGAATAGGTGGAACTGTCGCTTTCTCTTTCCGAAGCTGCAAAAGGGTGCACAAAACGTTTGTCTTTTGATGCATATGTCTTTTGTGATTCCTGTGGTGAGTGGCCCCAGCCCTAGAATATCAGATCTCTTCTCTTTTGATTTACTAATATTGAAAAGCCAGTCATGGTGCGCAAGATTTCCTGTAAAGAAACTTGACAGTATAGACACTTTAGCTCTTAACTCGTCATTGTAGATTATTGTTCAGTATAGTGAAATAAAGTCCTTCTTCGACCCAAAAAAAAAGTAGTAAAATAAGTCCTTAAAGGAATAGAGTTTTCTGGAAATGGCTCTGTGATCAATCAATGCTAATGTACAGTTTTTGCCTCGCTTTTTTTTCCTGATTTCTTGTAACATTTACAGCTTTTTTCTTTAAAAATTTGCTGATTCTGTCAACTTAGAGAAGACGAATGACTCACTTGGGTGAAAGTAATATTGTTGCAAACCCATGACTCCCAATCTCTCATCATTTTATCATTTTACAGATGGGCTTGGCCACCCTCGTGATGCTGCCATGGGAGTTTGTCCAACATGCAGGGGTGTTGGACGAGTAAGTGCCAACTACATGTTATAATCTTTTTGTTTTCTTTGGATTTTGGAGGTTAATAAATTATACAATTTCTATTTACAGTACTATGCCATCTGTCTCTTTAACAGGTAACTGTTCCTCCTTTCACAGCATCATGCCAGACGTGCAAGGGGTTGGGACACATTGTTAAGGTCTGAGAAATATGCTCTTTTATTGATGCTTCAGTAATTATCTCTCCGTCACTGGTTACAAGTATATCTATTGTCTACTCTACAGGAGTATTGCATGTCTTGTAGAGGATCCGGTGTTGTGGAAGCTACAAAGACAGTTGAACTTGTGATCCCTGGGGGTTGGTTTGAAATCTTCATGTTTTTTCTATCATTAACATGGTTTTTGATTCTAAAACATATCAGTTCTGCTATGAAATGGGTTGCAAAATTTCATTACACTGTTTACGTTCCTTTCTCTGAGGATTTCTGATTAGAATGACATTGCTCACATTTATTGTATGGCTTTCTTGTCCTTTTATTATGGTTGGCAATGTGCATTTCCTGGTTAATTGTCTTTTGTCTGCACCTGGTATTTGCGGCAAATACTAAACAAATAATTTAGAACTGTGATTTCCGAGTATAATACATGACTTTGCTGGACTAGATAATGAGAATTTGGTTTTCGATGGCATAATTCTGTCAATCTCTAATTTGCTTTCTTGTCTCTGTACTTGACCATAGGGGTGGAGTCTGATGCTACGATCCCAATTCCAGGTGCCGGCCATGTAAGATCAAGAACAAGTCAACCTGGGAACTTGTATATCAAACTAAAGGTTTGTTAAAAACTATCTTTATTTTCATCAAAGTTTGCTTGTATACATTTTCTGAGATGTGCTTAGAGAAGTTTGAATCGAACCCACCTTGACTTTGATCAATTCAGCCTAAGAGATAAGACAATCGATGCAAGCATCAAAGTCATGTTATATAGGTCATATATTGACTTTGAATGAATTCATTCCAAATATAATCCNTTAATTGTCTTTTGTCTGCACCTGGTATTTGCGGCAAATACTAAACAAATAATTTAGAACTGTGATTTCCGAGTATAATACATGACTTTGCTGGACTAGATAATGAGAATTTGGTTTTCGATGGCATAATTCTGTCAATCTCTAATTTGCTTTCTTGTCTCTGTACTTGACCATAGGGGTGGAGTCTGATGCTACGATCCCAATTCCAGGTGCCGGCCATGTAAGATCAAGAACAAGTCAACCTGGGAACTTGTATATCAAACTAAAGGTTTGTTAAAAACTATCTTTATTTTCATCAAAGTTTGCTTGTATACATTTTCTGAGATGTGCTTAGAGAAGTTTGAATCGAACCCACCTTGACTTTGATCAATTCAGCCTAAGAGATAAGACAATCGATGCAAGCATCAAAGTCATGTTATATAGGTCATATATTGACTTTGAATGAATTCATTCCAAATATAATCCTACACCGTTGTTCACAGATTTACACCGTTGTTGTCTCCAGTGGTCACTATATAATCAAGACTTATTTCATCCAGTAAATAGATTGTTTATGCTTCTTAAGCTTCATAGTAGTCTTATATGTTATCGTCGCTCTTGCCCATGTAGGGTCTTATTACATGTGGCAGTTTCCTTTGATGACAAGTACCTAATCTTCTTCTGTTCACAGGTTGCCGATGATTCAATTTTCACTAGGGATGGCCCAGATATTTATGTGGATGCTAACATTAGCTTTACACAAGTAAGTACACTGGTGACTCCTAATTTTGGGTTATAAGCAGAGCAGTACCTTCTATGTTTTCCCTGCATTGTGACACTTTGTGGTCAAAAGCCTTAAACCACTAGCTGATAAAGCTATGCAGTAAC
>NC_025698.1:14132062-14161491 GCF_000633955.1 Camelina sativa
TATAACTAGATAATGTGGCATATCGGTTCCAACTCAATTTGATGACAGCAGTCATAAAACTCAAGTGCATGCTGCTACAGTATTTTGTCACCAAGCCATAGAACCTCGGCTGGAGTATTTTTCTTATATAGTGCATCCTTTCATGTCTTATGGTTTACGTTGTTTCTATTATTGTCTCCTTGAGCCATACTGGACATTTCTTAGAAAACTTACTTGACAGGCCATTTTGGGAGGCATAGTTGTGGTGCCAACGCTTTCAGGAAAGATGCAGCTAGAAGTAAGATTCCAGCGAGATTGATATAATATTTCGTCTGTTACAATTTGACATTTACGTTTGCAACCGAGTACAAGTTGCTTTTCATCCTCTTACCAAGAGGAAGGTTTAAATCTCAAGCCTTTGGAAATAATGAGGTGCCTTATTGTAAATGTTGCAGATACCAGAGGGAACTCAGCCTGGTCAACTTCTTGTTTTAAGAGGCAAAGGTACAAATATTTATCAGCCCGTATTGTCATTTTTTTTTTTTTTGAATGAATGTAAAATTTATTCAACCAAAAAAAACGTTTTTCCTTTGCAAATATTTTTTTTTTTGAATGAATGTAAAATTTATTCAACCAAAAAAACGTTTTTCCTTTACAATATTTGCAACCGTAGTTTGAAAAATATTGAAACTTTAAACAACTTAGAATAGTGTTGCGTGAGATTAGTAGCGTGTAGCCAGGCAACTGCAGAAGACATCTCCCAACCGAGAGGCCCCCAGGGGAAGAGTGCATAAACGGTTGCGGATGACCCTGTCAAGCAACTTGACAAGCTGATCCGTATAATATTTGCAAGCGTATGGTCATTTTGTTTTGTATATATGCTTGAAAACTCTTTTAAATAGGTTAGTTTGTGCAGGACTACCGAGACAAGGCTTTTTTGTAGATCATGGAGATCAGTATGTCCGCTTCCGTGTCAACATTCCTACGTAAGATTTATTCTACTTGGAGTTCAAGTTATAATTTTGTTGGAGACACCCACATATTGCTATGCTAAAAACTCTACTGGTGTTTCGAACGAAAAAGCACTTTGTAGTTCTAAAAGTTGATGTTTTCGAATTACTTTCCCTGCATTCTCTTACTTTGCATCCGATTATAGAAATTCATGTTGAAATGATCAGCTACTAGATATTCTGGTGGCATGAGGGTTTGTTTGGGTTCTCTTCTTGTTATTTCCATGAAGGAAGGACCTATACTACGTTCTTGATTTTTGAAATCATCATATAACAGGTTCGCTGAGCATATATGTTGATAGATTTCTGGTATATGCTTATGCGGTGTACCTTTTTCCTTGTATTCTCTAGTGAAGTGAATGAACGTCAGCGTGCTATACTGGAAGAGTTTGCAAAGGAAGAAATCAATAATGAGTTGAGCGGTTCTGCTGAAGGAAGTTGGTAAGTAAATAAATTTTATTTGTACAATTGTATTTATAACTGCACAATAGAGGAATTAGTGATGCTTGTATGTTACTGGCGGATTTGCTAGGCCTGCTAGATACAAGAGTTAAGATAGCGGATATTTAGATAACACACAGTGGAAAAATGAGATTAACAGGTTCTCTCTTGTAAGCATATAGAATAATACTGTGCCTGTTCTTGTATTTTTTATGCATTCAAGTTTCTAAAAGCTTGAAGCTCGAGGGGAAACAGTGTACGGACATACTGTTAGAAAAAAGCTAAAATATTTGTTGGGGATTTTCCTTTTTGAATTTTGATTCAACTGAATGTTATCTCCTCTCACTAGTGATTGTTCCTTATAGTAATGAAGAATCATGAAAATGAATCAAACAGGATTTACCAGAAGCTCTCTACTGGTTGAACTTACAGGTGGAATCGAACGAGTCCTCAGATCATACGCGATTTCTCTTTAATCGTGCTGCTGGTGCTATTGTTCAACAAGTTAATGGGATGAAACCGCCACGAGAGATGAGAGATAAAAGCATTCAGCAGAAGACAACAAGACTAATTTCATCTATTGCTGGAAAAACGTACAGTTCAACAGCATAACAGAAAGGGCAAGGGTCATGATTTTGACTTCATATTTTATCACAAACCCATTTGATGTGAATAATAAGAGACATCCACAAGTACAGCTGATAAAAAAAAGGAAAAAAAAAAAAAAAAACTCAAGAGTTGTGTTTTTGGCGTTGTTCCACAAGTTATTAAAACATCCTCTGTCTGATCTAACTACAGGGCTGATATGAGTACTATAATGTTTTTGAAATAATCTATGATTCGTTTAGTTTTAACACTCACTAATGGTTCTTGATGACAAAGAAGACCGTTCTGTCTCCTGACTCTCCTCCTGCTGAATCCTCTTTTTATCGTTGTCAGACTTTATCTCACCATAAAAGTAAGAGACAAAACCCCAAAGGGAGAGAGCAAGAGAGAGTCCCTTCTCTGCTTGAAACTTTTCATGGTAAAATATAACAGCTAAAACCTCCGTGATGGGCAAAAGGACTGATATCATGATACCCGAGACGAGAGAAGATGTGCAGAAGATTAATCCAATGGCTCCCAAGAAGAAGCCTTGCCATATTATAGCCGAAAACACAGCCACAACATAGAACAGTGCCTCTCCAAGCTTGAACTCTTTTGCTTCTTTTGGTAGGGCCTGCAAAAAAGGAAAAAGAAAAATGGGAAGGGTTCAAGTCAAACCATCCCTTGTTGAAAAATGGGAAGGGTTCAAGTCAAAAGAGAACTTGTTAAGATTCAAAAGACTATTGACTAACCTTGAAATCACCAGCGATGGACATACCAATGAGGCTGACAATAGAAGCAAGGAAGCACAAAATCATCTGGACCTCGAGAACGAGCGTATAGCTCAAGGGTTGCTTAGCTTTCTGGTAAGCAAGTTCCACTAATGGCAAGATAAAAGCATACACAACAGCTGCAGCCACGGTCACCAAGAACCCAATAACGTATTGCTTGTGGGTCTCATGAACGGGCCTATCAGTTTCGGTATGCATTCCCAATACCGCAGCTCCAACAGTCAACAACACAACAGCATTAATGGTAAAAGGAGTAAACTTATGTTTAACCATGAAGAATGAGAAGATAGCTATAAAAGCTAACTGTGAAGCAATGATGAGAGCAGCCGTTGAAACAGGGAGATATGCTATACCATATGCATACAAGTAATTATCAAAGCCAGAGAGAATGCCTATGACAATAGCCGCGCCAAGAAGACGCGGTTTGATAAGAAAGAAACTTGTTGCATTTTCGCCACCATTGTTGTTTCTGCGCCGGTGAATGTAAGAGAAGAGCAAAGGGATGAAGATAACAGGAAAGCCAGCAGTTTCAAGAAATGTAGAGAACCAAATCCTTTTGCCACCATTGTTGAAGTAGAGACGCATAATCAGAGGACCTCCACAGTTTCCTATGGCTAGGATTATGCAGTTTATGATCACAAGAGCCTTCGCCATTCTTGTCTTAATTTTTTCTTCTAGACAATTTTATGGATGTTTTTGATTTCTTGTTGGGTGGTAATGAAACTTTTGGGGGTTGGTGCTGGCAGGATTTAGTTATATGGTTGGTGTGTTTCTGTCTTTTTCCATAGATCTTTGTGTTTCTTTACCCAAAAGATCCTCTCTAATGTCTAAAACATGAATTTTCCTAATTTATGCCCACGAATTTAGCTAACAGTTTTAATTTCGTATTCAAAACGTAAAAATGATCTCATAGACCGGATAATAATGATATCCATATCCATATCCATATCCGTATCCCATACAGTATTTAATTTACGTTTCATCCAATTCTACAGTTTTTGACTATTGAATTTATTTCTTTTTCTAAATTTAGTGCAAATGACGTTAAGAATTATAAGTTCTATAATTGAAAGGTTTTACTGGTGAGTTTTTTGGTTCTTTGACTAGCTTTATTACAGTATTATCTTTTCTTCTTCTTTGATTTAAAATAATATAATTTATTTCATACCAAAAATAAAGAACAAAAGGTTGAAAATTTTATTGAATAGAATTGATATGTACCAGATTTTATCAAAGATGCATGCATACTGTTTTCTCAATGTTTATTCACTTCTTTTAAGGAAATTATGGCTCCGATTGGTAATGACTGTTATTTGTGGCCGTAGAGACTTTGACTGTAAAATTTTGGCTGCATAGAATTTGGCTGCAAAGACTTTGATTGTGGATACTTTAACTGTTACAATCTTATTGTTTAAAAATAAAAATAAAAAATTGTGATTGTAATTTTATTAATAACAAAATTGTAAAAAATACAAAGGTGATGATAAAAATAATAAATTTGTGAAGAGAAGTGGATGTTAAAAAAAGAGAAAAAATGCTGATAATTAATCTAAAAAGTTTGTGTAAAAATATTTATAAATTTATATAAAGTTTTTAATTATAATGGAGGAAGAAAAAAAAGTTTATAAAAAACTTGTTGGTTTTACAAGTCATTTTGAAGCTTTAAAAAAGAAAAAGAAATAAAGTAGGAATAATTTAAAGTGGCCGTAGAAATTAAAAAAAAATAAAAAAAGCCATTAAAGCTTTGATTGTCAAATAAAATGCTTTTAAAGTTTTTAAATGATTTCAAAAGCCTTCACCAACTAGGCTTATATCTTTCGTTTTTTTTGTTTGTAGACTCATCACTTTATCATTCTATCTTTACTACACGTGTACTAATTTGAGAAATGCATTCATACATATACACTTAAATTATAGTATAGACCATTTAGTTATACTCATAATCACACACATTCACACATGCTATTCAAAACAAGACAAAACATAACAGAATGTTATGTTATAGAAATGCGGAAAAAAGACCTTTTAAGCAACAGAATCACTAACTGCATGAAGAGTAGTAGGCAGCTCTGTCTCCGTCTGCTGAGGTTTGTCGACAACTTTCTTGCCGGATTTAAACTCACCGTAGAAGTAAGAGACGAATCCCCACAGAGAGAGAAGGAGAGAGACACATTTCTCAGCTTGAAACTTCTCCCGGAAACAAACGACGGCTAAAACCTCTGTCACGGGAAGCAGAACACTTATGAGAACACCTGAAGCTAGAGACGATGCACAGAACACAATCCCTATGGCTCCTAAGAAGAAACCTTGCCATATTATTCCTGTGATCACTATCAGTGCATAGTAAAACGCAGATCCTCCGATCTTGAACTCTCTTGCTTCTTTTGCTATCACCTGCAAAGAAACACATATGATGATGATACCCTTATTACTAAAATAAGACCATGACAAAAACTTTTGTACCTTAAAATCTCCAACGATGAACATCCCAACAACGCAAAAGCAAGTAGCAGAAAGGCACATAACCATCTGAATCTCGAGCACAAGTGGGAAAGTGATTTCTTGTCGAGCTTTCTTGTAAGTGAGCTCAACGAGCGGCAATATGAAAGCATAGAGAACAGCTGCAATCACAGTCATCAAGAACCCAACAACATACTCTTTGTGACTCTCGTTAGCCGGTTTGTCTCCGTCGCTGTGCAACGCAAGGATTCCAGTACCAACCGTCAGTAAAACGACTGCGTTTACAGAGAAGGGAGTGAACTTTTGCTTGACCAGCAAGAAAGCGAAGAGAGCATTGAAAGCTAACTGAGTTCCGATTATGAGGGATGATGTGGAAACTGGCAGATACGCTAATCCGTAAGCGTATAAGTAGTTGTCAAGTCCTATGAGCAGCCCTATTACAATAGAGGCGACGAACAGAGGAGTTTCCATTAGGAAAAGCTCTGTTTTCGCTACGTTTTCGGCCTTGTTGCGTTTGCGGCGGTTGAGGAAGGAGACCAAGAGAGGGATGAGGATGATTGGACAGCCAGCGGTTGATAGGAAGCTCATGAACCAGATTCGTTTTCCACCATTGTTGTAGTAGAGACGAGTTAACAAAGGACCTCCACATGTTCCTATAGTGAGGATAATACAGTTTATGATCAACAGACCATACTTCATATTCTACTTCTTGCTGTTTGATGTGTTTGTTTTCCTTTGTATTCGAGTTTTTGGTGATATATATCTGATCATCAGAAGCTGAAGAGTGTCAACGAGCAATAATTATGTGTGTTTACGTAGATTTTTTGTTTTGTTTGTTTGTGGTTTTGAATCGTGTGATAACATTATCATGGAAGTTGGGAAATTAAAACGGTGGGACATCTCGTAGCGGTCGAGTTTGCGATTTAGAATTCTCTGTAATATGATTTTAATTTCCAACTAAGGATGGTCTTTTCCCTAGTTCTATCGTGGAAAAAAATAAAGAAAGAGAGAGACGTGTTAGTTTTTGCTCTACATACATTATATGACAAAACAAAGAGTTGAATTGTTCAAAATATAAATCTTTTCTATTAAATTATGTGTTACGTTAAAGAGAAATATCGTTTTATATACTTGGTTTTGACGACTTTTGATATTTTGTTATGAAAAAGTTAATCAATCAATCAGTTTACCATACTTGAATAATGAATACATGGAATGCTAGCTGACATAAGCTATTTTGTTTGTAGACTTGATCTTGATTTTGATTTTTGCCACTAGTGTAGTTGTTTCGTAGCTCTGATATTGTTCAACTCAGACTAGTCGTTTGGCTTGAACGAAGTGATTCAACTTGTGTTTCTACACCATTTTGTTTGATGTTAAAGTTCGACCATCATAAATAAATTTTGCAACATTTCCTCTTGTATATAAACCATATATTATAAAAGTTCAGAAATATCGTTTATCCATTATTTGAGAAATAAATTTTACAATTTGATGAGAGTAGTTATAGTTACTTTTTCATGCATTTTTTTTTTGGTTAAAGGCTTAGTTACTTTTTCATGCATGATGGACGTATAATATAAGTTAAAATAACATTTTATAGCTTTGAGACCAATAGTCTAAGATAACAACATTCTACTAGGACTCAAAAATTGATGGGAACAACATGCTCTAGCTCACTTTATTCCACACTTAAGGCTATTGATTTTGACCCCCTTATTATGTACTGTGACGTGAGTCACATGTAATTCATGCATACATAAATAAATAAAAAATAGAATTATATTCTTTATTAGAAAAGAACAACATTTGGTCATTCATTATTGAGCACCAACAAGTTGATTTCTATTTATGATAGAGCATATAATCATGGCCTCAAAAAAGAAAGATTCTATTAATTCTAATGAATTGACATAGTGCTAGAAACCAGACAGACATATGCATAATGCATGCAAGCAAAGACCATAAATTCAAGATCGTTTAGTTGAACAGATAATGGAATTGGTGCAGCATACGCACATGACCAATCAATGTTGTATATACTTTTTTTCTTTTTAATTGAATATATAAATTGATTTTTGTTTTTTTTTTTAAGTTTTGCAAAAAAAAGGCTGTCACACAAGTATATCCAATTTTGACGTATACAGAATTATGCAAATATTTTTTTTGGTCATTTTGATCATTAAACTGAAGGCTTAACGTTTGTGTCGGGTTTACTCCGAGACCATATACACCAACTTACAAAACCAAACTCGGGAGATTTAACTTTCTTCAAAAATTCAAAACTATAATTTATTATCCAAGTACAAAATGTTCGTGTATATATATATACATTAAAAAATTGATTTTGAATCCTTAAGAATCAAATAGAGAAACAAAAAATAAAATAAACATACTGTGTGGTAAAAATTTGTGGGTTTGGTGATGAATGAAGAAGGAGAACCCCCAACAACTCTTAAGCTGAATCTGGTAATCTTACAGGCAAATTAGCTTTCCTGTGACCCCTTTGAGACCTTCTGTCTCTTCCACGTCTTCTAGGCGGTGTTGTGCTAACCCTTCCACTTGACATTTTTCTAGGCAAATCGCTGCTGATCATTAAAACCGGTGGGGGCGGTGAAGGCGGTGGTGGAGGAAAATTAGGCACCGGAGGTCGTTGCCTTGCAAATCTTTCTTGCTCTGCTCGATGATATCTCTGCATTTGAGAGTCCGGGTAATGATAAAGTCAGGATCTTTTTTTTTTTACTACCTTTTCTTTACACTAAGTGTCAGTCAGCATGAGAAGGAAGAATCACCTGAACTACAAAGTTGCGTCTTTCACAGTCAAGGAACATGCTTACTGTCCAGTTTGTTTTTGCTGCAATCTTATCTCTTACTGTTGAGAAACTGATTTGATCTCTAGAAGTGAATCGGTCAACTTCGTTAAACCAAAGGCAAGTAAAGAGGTTGCTGATGGGAACATGCTCTCTTAAAATGACACAGCCCTCCGGTACGTCTGCATAGCCCAACCATAGAGTTGTGTATATATTTAATAAATGTTTGATCCACAAAAAGGGAATTTTGGAAAGAATAATAAGCTAAAGAGACATACCGCTAGTGATTGGCAATTTTGCCACAGAATAAGGGGTTAACCCTTCATTCTTGTAGAAGTCCACCTGAAAGTCGATAGAAGCATTATCATATTTACCAGCCGCTTTATTTGCTTCGGCTTCCACTAAGACGTCAAATCGTTTGTAATGTCTAGAGATCGCAAACGTAGCATTTTTCCTCCACAAGAACCTGATGAGAAGAAATGTCAGGTAAATAGCTGTAGTCCAAAAACATACTTACTAAGCCTAAGGCCTTCTAAACTCAAACCGTGAACTTATTCGAAACATATTGGAATTTTTAACATTACTGGAATGTTAAGCACAAAACGCTAGCGGATTCCTTTCGGTAACTGCAGGAAGCTACATAGACAACCACAATTAAAAGAAGGATCTACTATATGATAGGCCTCACCTTTCAAGAATTTGGTATGGATCTACGACAAGCTCAAGTTTTCCGTCAATCCATAAAGAATAGCGAGCATTTGGAAACATCCTATGGACAAGAAGCTTGGGCACCTGCAAAGAACGAGGCATCAGCATAACAATGGCATTTTATAATCTTTCTCTTTACTCTGTCCATTTGGTTAGTAGTAAACAACTTCAAGCCTGATCTAAATCAAAAAAAATATTATTACAGCAGTGTGGGTACAGTACTTTTGGAGAAAGGTGGTAATAATAAGGGGAGATATCTACCAAGCCATTAAGTTCATCTTTCAGTTTGGAGTAACTTAATACATTCTTTCCTATTGATAAGATAAGAGAGGTGAATTTTACCTTTCCATTGCGTCTTCCATCTAAATAAGGGAGATTATGAACAACAACAACTCTCCATATCCCTACTTTCTTGTTTTCATCAAGGCCTCGTTCTTTCTTCAAAATTGTTTCAGTTTCTTCATCGACGAACATGTAGAAGCAAACTGTTTCCTCTGAATATTTACTGATATTTTGTGGGGCTTTTACATCATCAAAAGCATCTGCAAAAAATAGAGAGATTCTAACATTAGAAACATGCAAAAATTGGGCACAAAGACTGAAATATTGTTTACAAAATATAAAAGGATCATACCAAATACTGCTGAAGCAACGACTATCCCACGACATTGCTTCATTTCAAGAAGATCTGCCTCATCAATGTCAAATCTTGTATTTCGGCCAGGTTGAGGTCCTTTGACAAACCTGAATGGAAAATCATGGATAAAAACAGAAATTTACCAAGATGAGACAGAAAAAGACCAGGGAATTACGAAAATCGAACAAAGATACTTACCCACAGTGTACACTCATTGTTTCTTTAATGTCAAAAGAATCATTCCTATGTCTCAAAGTAGGATAACCACCAAAATCTGACCCTCCAAACTCTGTATCTCTGTTTAGTGGTTCTTCGTATATATACGTTAAGTTTTTAAGAACAGGGGAAAATGACGGGGCACTTGGCATAAAGGAAACTGCGTCTTCTACTGGAAGGTAACATACAGGGCATGCTGAAACCAAAACCAGGCAGAACAAACCAATACTGATCATCACAACAGCAGCAATATTGTAGTGATCTCAGAAAAGAAGAAGAAAACTGGAAAGAGACCAGAAATCAAAGAGTAATGGATATCTTACGGCGTGGTCCTGTTCTTTTTCTGTCTGCTGGTGGGGGAGGTAAGCTGAAACTATTACAAGGATGTCCTTGAGGAAGCGTATATCCAAGAAAATGCATAGGAGGAGGAGGGAACACTACAACATCTTTTGCCTTCAACGATATATTTCCAATATTCATGTTTTGCTCTTCATTAATCTGTAACATGTTTGAAAAATTTACACCTGCACTGCCGTTGAAATGAAGACTCGGAGGACCTTGAACTTCCTGACCATCTTCACCTAATGACAAAAAAAAAAGCAAAAGTCACACAATTAATTTCAAGTCCATTGTTCATACAACTTCAAATCACAATCCCACCAGTTACGTTTCTAACTCGAAGTAGTACTCAATTTACAATACAACATCTTAAAGCCTTACGATCACCAACTCTACAAAAACTTTATCTCCACAATTCTAAACACAAAACAAACACATTGGTCCAAAATCAGAACTAAAGACTGTTCCAGCCGAACCCAAGACATGAATTCAAAGCTAATCCAAGTTCCAGAAGCTAAAAACAACAAAACATAAACAACCCAACTTGTCTGAAAAAAAGTGAGAACCTTTGCCGACGTAAAGGACGCGGAGGAAGACGACGGCGGAGATTAAGAAGAGAAGCAACATGCCGACCTTCTTACGACCAACGAATTTACAGATCCAATGTACAATACCTTCCCTCTCTTTCTGCATCTTAGATGGTTTTGTACGCGTCGTCGTAACAGTGGTCTGGATAGGGAAAACGACGCCGTTAAGTCCCGTCTTCTCCAAGGAACCATAGCTACTGGATCGAACGCCCAATCCAGTCATCGCTTTTTTATAAATCCCCACCGCCCCCCTCAAATCATCATCAAAAACTCGAGTTCGATTGTTTCCCACTCAAATTCAGATCAATAAAGTTTAAAGCTTTACAATTTCGATTTATGCTGAACCCCAAAAAAAACTCGATTCTTCTGGGTTCTCTCTCTGATCTACAAAAATTGAGCTCGAATCAAAAAAAAAAGAAAAAAGAAAGAATTGAAATTGGAGAATTCACACAGATCAAGAGAAGAAGAAGCAAAAAAAAAAATCAAAACTTTGAAGAAACAAAATCTAGGGTTTGTGAATGGGGAAGATAAGGGTTTTTGATTCCTCTGAATCAAGGAATCGCTCTCACGAAGACATTAACCAAAAAAAAAAAGTCACTCTCTTCTTCTTCGTCTCCTTCTCAAACATTAAACATAAACAAAAATTAAATACTACTGTCAAACAATTACATAATTCCGCGTTTAAACGAAAATGCATTTTTGATAAATCTTTTATTCAATTTTTTTTGTCTATTTATTTTCTTTTGTCTTTTTTTTAATATATTTTCATTTAATGTAAGAAATATTTATGTGTATTAAAATTTGGATTTGGGTTAAAACTTTGATATGATTAATGTTTACAGCTTTACGAAAAATTAAGCACGTTGTATTAATTTTTATATTTATATGTTAGTTTTTTTATGAAATAAGTTATCTTTACTGTTGTAAATGGGACAGATGGCGATATGTTATTGATGAGATGGGGAAAACTTTAAACATCATTATAATAAAATTAAGAGGGCTATTATTATTGTTCCAAACACTCATGTAAGCATATCATTATACAGTTTGTGACAACTAGGAATTTTTTTTTAATAACAAAATTAAATGAAACGAAAACAGTAGTTTAATCACTAACCTAGCAGCCACTCTTGAATCCTGTCATTATTATTCGTATCTGTCGCTTTTTTGATTGTTTAGTTTTTTTTTTTTGGTTTGAATACATTCTGTTTCTGTGTTTCATAATAAATTTAGTTTAAAGTTAATTTTTAATGTGCTCTTTGATTTTTTTTTTTTTGCACATGATATATTGACATAACAGTGTGTAATTCCTTAATAATATTGATGTTATTTTTCCCCCAAATACTACTCTGTCATTATATATTGAGTAGGAATCCTGTAGGATACATAAATTTTTTAAAAAAATATAAAATTATTCTCATTAGTAGAAACATTTATATGAATGGATCTGCAGATGTTTGGCAAAAGAAGGTAAACATGCTCTTTGAAAAAATGAGAAGTTAAATAATACTCCCAATTGCGACAATAAAAACATTGCATTTTTTTATTTTTTGTCAGCACACTATACTTATTCTGGAACTCTCTTTTTCTTCTTACAATTATTTTGTTGTTGTCAGAACTCCTTTTTTTCTTGCTTATTACTGTACTACTCGTGTTTTATTATTACATATATGCATCATTTGGTAACTTAATTTAAGCGGAGTTATTGGTTTAAAATTTGAATCGAGTTTTAAAAACTTTAAATGTTATATAAATTTTGTTGTTATTAGATCAAAAAATTTTAAACTTTTTTAAAGTTTAGTATTATTAATTTCTAATTTGTAAGAAGTCATTTAATTTTTTTAAAAATTTTGGGTTATTGGATTCAGACTTTTATAAAGTTAATAAAAGTTTTGTGTTATTCAATTAAAGCAAAAGAATCTAAGATGATTAATGAATTCAATTATTATGATACAGATTCATGATAAATACAGAGATTGTTTGGAGCATTTTACAAGATTTAAAAAAATTAATCAACAAAACTATATAATACTCTCTAGCAATCCTTAAAAATCTTTCACTTATTCACTTTTAGTGATTTTGTTGAACTCTTTAAAAATCTTTATAAATTAGAATCCAATAACACCCGCTTAAAGCTTTATATTTTTAAAATCAAAGGAAACTTTATTTCATCTTAAACAAAACTATTTAAAGAGAAAATGGTTTAGAACAATTTTAAATTAATTTGGTCAACCGATATAATTAAGCAAGGTGAGCTATACAATCCCATGTACAGAGACAAAGATAGTGCATCATCGTAAGAAGATTTGATGGATTCATCCCCTCTCTGGTGGCATATAGATAAAATGATATAATTAAGCAAACTGAAAACTATAATGTTAGAATTTCCTTGAGTGTTCAACCGTGAAACTACCAAGTATAACAAACAGGTTTGTGTTTTTTTGTGCTCTGTTTTATGTTTTGCAGGTTTATAGGTTGCAGTGCAAGAAAGTAAAAGGGACACGAGGATATACGAGTTCCCAGGATCAGATCCTGGTACGTCTCGATGAACCTAAAACCGGTTCACAAGGAGTATCAGAGTAGCAATTACAACTTGAACGAACTCACCCCAAGCTCACGTCTCTCACCTTACAAAGAATCAGACCCTAAGAAAGAACAAGAACAATGAAGAAGACAAAAGTCTCTCTCACCCACTCTAGATTTCTCTCTCTCTAACCACTTAGTCCTTATATCTGTAATGTAACGCCAAATGCTTCTCTGCTTTGTTCCCTCTGCTCCTCACTCCTTTAATAGCCCTCTGTCGTTGTCTTGCAGGGTGATACAAGACAAACTCATACAATACACACGGTTAAGATGTGATATCACTGAATCGACAGAACCATTGTCGTTTGTCTCATGGGCAATCTTCTTAGCAGACCAAGCTGGGCCTGTGCTACCGTTATCGGCCCAACTCTCTGAAGAAGCCCACCTGTTTGATCCAAATCATCAAAACGACAATCTCCACCATGATTTGTTCAGACAGTTAACTGAAGAGTCGACCCCCTTCTATCCTTTTCTGATTACACCACCAGAAGCCACCGTTCCGCCTTTACCGTCGGGGGTGTCCGTTCCGTCTTTACTGTCGGAACCCTAGCTCTTAACAGAGCTAGACTCAGTGCCGTAGCACCTTCAAATTACTTAGTTCTTCCTCAAATTTCTTCATTGGTATCGATTTTGTTAACAAATAGGTCGGATTCTCTTTTGTGTTGATCTTCGAAACTTTCAGTGTACCCTCCTCAATTTCACCTCGTATGAAGTGGTATCGCACCTGGATGTGCTTTGTGCGTTCATGGTGTACGCTGCTCTTGGCTAAACAAATGGCACTTTGGGAATCACTGAAGATTCCAACTTGCTTCTGCGGAATACCCAGCTCGCTCACTATTCTCATCAGCCACAAAGCTTCTTTGGCAGCTTCAGAGAGTGCCATATACTCTGCTTCCGTTGTTGATTGGGCTACCACTTGTTGGAGACCAGATCTCCAGCTTACCGTATTTCCACCGACCTGAAATACGTAACCGATAATTGATCTTCTTTTATCTAGGTCTGCTGCGTAATCACTATCACAGTAGCCTGTAACCTTGAAATCCTTCGACTTCGTGAATGTTGTGTTTTATGTACCGCAACACCCATTTAATTGCTTCCCAATGTTGTTTGCAAGGAAAGCTCATGAATCGACTCACCAGGCCCACTGCGTATGATATATTTGGATGTGTTCCAACCATGGAGTACATGAGACTCCCTACAGCACTCGCATAAGGTACGCTTCTCATCTCTGTCTCAGCTTTTTCTTTATCTTGAAACTGAAGAACATTTGCTTAAGATAGAACCAGTGTGGTAATGTCTTAGCCTGATAGTTGTTCTCTAGAGCTGTCCACATAGCATAAGCGGTTGGCTCCTTCATGACTTTTCTAAGCACCATATCTCCTAGACTGTGACTCAAGAGGTTCCTTACCCTCCTGTCTTTATCTAGCCATTTTGGATCTGACTTTGCTGCCCCTTCTGAGTCTTCACCATCCTTTCCTTCACCACTTTATGCTGTTGGTGGTTATAGTACCGACTCAAGACCCAAGATTTCCAGCTGAGCGCACATCTTGTGTTTCCACAAAGCAAAGTCACCTTCTCCATCAAACTTCTCCACGTCAAATCTTCCTTGTGTAGGTTCCATCACTGAGGCCTCTTCAGAACCCGAGGCTCACACCACAAAACCCAACACTAGAAAAGAAAAAACCGACAAACTGTCTCAGCAAACTCACAAAACACCAACCACACAACCAGAATAACCAACAAGACTCTAACTTTCAAACTTTGTTTCTGTATCTACCTCAGAAATAACCCAGGTACATAAAAAACCGAACTTGGTGAAGAAATGTACCTTAAAGGTTGGACTTTTCTGAGTTTTAGAACAGTAACCTTCTCAGACTTGTAGAGTTCCTTGTAGATCTACTCTTTCTACGGTTAAAACGCTCTAACCTGGCTCTGATACCACTGTTAGGAATTTCCTTGAGTGTTCAACCGTGAAACTACCAAGTATAACAAACAGGTTTGTGTTTCTTTGTGCTCTGTTTTATGTTTTGCAGGTTTATAGGTTGCAGTGCAAGAAAGTAAAAGGGACACGAGGATATACGAGTTCCCAGGATCAGATCCTGGTACGTCTCGATGAACCTAAAACCGGTTCACAAGGAGTATCAGAGTAGCAATTACAACTTGAACGAACTCAGCCCAAGCTCACGTCTCTCACCTTACAAAGAATCAGACCCTAAGAAAGAACAAGAACAATGAAGAAGACAAAAGTCTCTCTCACCCACTCTAGATTTCTCTCTCTCTAACCACTTAGTCCTTATATCTGTAATGTAACGCCAAATGCTTCTCTGCTTTGTTCCCTCTGCTCCTCACTCCTTTAATAGCCCTCTGTCGTTGTCTTGCAGGGTGATACAAGACAAACTCATACAATACACACGGTTAAGATGTGATATCACTGAATCGACAGAACCATTGTCGTTTGTCTCATGGGCAAACTTCTTAGCAGACCAAGCTGGGCCTGTGCTACCGTTATCGGCCCAACTCTCTGAAGAAGCCCACCTGTTTGATCCAAATCATCAAAACGAAAATCTCCACCATGATTTGTTCAGACAGTTAACTGAAGAGTCGACCCCCTTCTATCCTTTTCTGATTACACCACCAGAAACCACCGTTCCGCCTTTACCGTCGGGGGTGTCCGTTCCGTCTTTACTGTCGGAACCCTAGCTCTTAACAGAGCTAGACTCAGTGCCGTAGCACCTTCAAATTACTTAGTTCTTCCTCAAATTTCTTCATTGGTATCAATTTTGTTAATAAATCGGTCGGATTTTCTTTTGTGTTGATCTTCGAAACTTTCAGTGTACCCTCCTCAATTTCACCTCGTATGAAGTGGTATCGCACCTGGATGTGCTTTGTGCGTTCATGGTGTACGCTGTTCTTGGCCAAACAAATGGCACTTTGGGAATCACTGAAGATTCCAACTTGCTTCTGCGGAATACCCAGCTCGCTCACTATTCTCATCAGCAACAAAGCTTCTTTGGCAGCTTCAGAGAGTGCCATATACTCTGCTTCCGTCGTTGATTGGGCTACCACTTGTTGGAGACCAGATCTCCAGCTTACCGTATTTCCACCGACCTGAAATACGTAACTGGTAATTGATCTTCTTTTATCTAGGTCTGCTGCGTAATCACTATCACAGTAGCCTGTAACCTTGAAATCCTTCGACTTCGTGAATGTTGTGTTTTATGTACCGCAACACCCATTTAATTGCTTCCCAATGTTGTTTGCAAGGAAAGCTCATGAATCGACTCACCAGGCCCACTGCGTATGATATATTTGGATGTGTTCCAACCATGGAGTACATGAGACTCCCTACAGCACTCGCATAAGGTACGCCTCTCATCTCTGTCTCAGCTTTTTCTTTATCTTGAAACTGAAGAACCTTTGCTTAAGATAGAACCAGTGTGGTAATGTCTTTGCCTGATAGTTGTTCTCTAGAGCTGTCCACATAGCATAAGCGGTTGGCTCCTTCATGACTTTTCTAAGCACCATATCTCCTAGACTGTGACTCAAGAGGTTCCTTACCCTCCTGTCTTTATCTAGCCATTTTGGATCTGACTTTGCTGCCCCTTCTGAGTCTTCACCATCCTTTCCTTCAGCACTTTCTGCTGTTGGTGTTTATAGTACCGACTCAAGACCCAAGATTTCCAGCTGAGCGCACATCTTGTGTTTCCACAAAGCAAAGTCACCTTCTCCATCAAACTTCTCCACGTCAAATCTTCCTTGTGTAGGTTTCATCACTGAGGCCTCTTCAGAACCCGAGGCTCACTCCACAAAACCCAACACAGAAAAGAAAAAACCGACAAACTGTCTCAGCAAACTCACAAAACACCAACTACACAACCAGAATAACCAACAAGACTCTAACTTTCCAACTTTGTTTCTGTATCTACCTCAGAAATAACCCAGGTACATAAAAAACCGAACTTGGTGAAGAAATGTACCTTAAAGGTTGGACTTTTCTGAGTTTTAGAACAGTAACCTTCTCAGACTTGTAGAGTTCCTTGTAGATCTACTCTTTCTACGGTTAAAACGCTCTAACCTGGCTCTGATACCACTGTTAGGAATTTCCTTGAGTGTTCAACCGTGAAACTACCAAGTATGACAAACAGGTTTGTGTTTCTTTGTGCTCTGTTTTACGTTTTGCAGGTTTATAGGTTGCAGTGCAAGAAAGTAAAAGGGACACGAGGATATACGAGTTCCCAGGATCAATGTGATCCTGGTACGTCTTGGTGAACCTAAAACCGGTTCACAAGGAGTATCAGAGTAGCAATTACAACTTGAACAAACTCACCCCAAGCTCACGTCTCTCA
The DNA here is from genome assembly GCF_000633955.1 of Camelina sativa. Taxonomy (NCBI): domain Eukaryota; kingdom Viridiplantae; phylum Streptophyta; class Magnoliopsida; order Brassicales; family Brassicaceae; genus Camelina; species Camelina sativa. Next base: position 14,149,555 of record NC_025698.1, read on the forward strand.
CCTTACCAAGAATCAGACCCCAAGAAAGAACAAGAACAATAAAGAAGACAAAAGTCTCTCTCACCCACTCTAGGTTTCTCTCTCTCTAACCACTTAGTCATTATCTCTGTAATGTAACGCCAAATGCTTCTCTGCTTTGTTCCCTCTGCTCCTCACTCCTTTAATAGCCCTCTGTCGTTGTCTTGTAGGGTGATACAAGACAAACTCGTACAATACAAACGGTTAAGATGTGATATCACTGAAACGACAGAACCAGTGTCGTTTGTCTCATGGGCAAACTTCTTAGCAGACCAAGCTGGGCCTGTGCTACCGTTACTAGCCCAACTCTCTGAAGAAGCCCACCTGTCTGATCCAAATCATCAAAACGACATATAAGAATTAGAATGACATGATAAAAGTTACATAGGTTGATTAAGACATGTTTTCTATTGCTCCATATTGCTCCCATTAGCAGGATCATTGCTTATGATATGTACTCTCATATTCTTATTGTTTTTTTTTTGAATAACTAAAAGGTTCTACGCCTAGATTCATTTTTCTAAGTCTAGGACCAGACCAAACCATGTTATACGATCTTGTCTCAGGAGTCATTTGAATCCTGAAATCTTTACTAGGTGGGATATTGACTATTCGTTACTTTTATTGTTTGGTTCATTACAAAATATTTTTGGTTTTTGATATTTGATGATTGCGATTGAAAACTGAAAAGATTTTATGTTTTTTTTCTCTATTTTATTTTAACTATTTCTTTTATTTCTAATAGTATAAAATAATTCAGACCAAACTCCAACTTATATATTCGGGTAAGTGTAAATATCGATAACTTATTCAGGATTTTCTAATATATTTACCATATTCGATTGATCAAAACCCATGGGTGCGAGTCTAGGCTGTATACCGTAAATGCTTTTTTTTTTTGGGTAAAACCATATAACGTAAATTCTCAACAACCAACCACCATTTTTTGTCATATAAATATGATAAATTAAATTGTGTGTATCAAATAAAGATATGTTGTAATTTGTAAATGGAAAATTATTTTCTATGGTTGATCCTTGTTAATGGTTTAAAATGATGATACTTGTAGAAACTAGATTAAAAAACTTAGAATTTTGCTAAAACATTAATTTTTAGCTTTGGTTATCCGTAAGTTTTGGTTAAGACATCGTTGTTGTTGCCCCCGTAATTGGATTTGCCACCATAAGAATCGGCAGAGATTTTTCTTTTCTTCTGTCAATATGAATGTTACAAGAAATTTTGGAATTTAAGTTATACAATAAAAAAAAGTTCCCCCAAAACTGAGTACTATAGTTACAAGTAGTGAGAGTGAGACGTTATTATTTTCCTAATTAATCTTCCAAAACATTATGATCATTGCTTCTACTTGTAGAACTTAACTTCGTCTCGTTTCATAAATCATAATCGTTTCTTTAAAAGTTTTAACTNTTTTTTTTTTTTTTTTTTTTTTTTTTTTGGTCACGATAAAAGTTTTAACTCTTTATGGCGAAGATTATAACCATAACCATAAGAACCGGTTAACGTGATGAAATATGTCCTAAAAGTCAACGGTCAATGATATAAACATGGGATTAAAAATCAAACCAAAATTTACATCAACCGGAATAAACCGGTATACAATTTCGGTTTAAATTGGATCGTCTCCTCGGAATAAAAAAAAAAAAACCAGATTCGTCGTTGAACTCAGATTCCGCGAAGAAGAAAGATGGAGAAGAAGGAGGAGGAGAAGAAACCTCAGATTTCGTCAACGGAAGCTGTTCTTCTCGGAGCTCTAGCTCCAGGCGTTAATGTATTTACACAAATTTCTCTCTCTTTTTTTGTGTAATACTTGCTTGGTTTAAAAACCCTAAGTTTGGATCGTAATTATTGTTACAGGGTCCAACATGGAACACTCTGAGATTCGCGTTTCTACTACTGGGTCTTTGTCTAGCTTTCATGCTCTCTGTAGCTTTCACCAGTGGCCAATCAATGTTGCTCCTTCATGTTGGCTTTCTCATTATCATCGCCGCTTCTCTCTTTATCCTTCTCAATTGGTATGTCAATCTCTTTTAACTCAATTTTTGTTTTCTAGGACTATTAATCGATTCATGTATCTAATGAGTACATATCAGATAAAGGTTTTAGGGTTTTTTTTTTACTTTGATTAAAGATTATGGAAAGAGATGAATGTTACTGAGAGTATGCATCTTGAAGAGTATATAAATTTCACTAGTTGCTTACAATGCCTTTTGTTCTGTAGGTTTCTTGATCAGACAGGCTTAGTACAAGTGGAGACACAAATGCAGGAGCTGAATTTGCTACCTAATGATAAAACCAAATGATCATGCACACACCGGTAGTCGGTTGAGGCAGACACGTGTGTAACAGAACAGTTAACAACAGATATATCTAGCATATAGGAGGATTGGGTTTGGTACTACAAGAAGATCCAGTTTCTATTGTTGGTACATAGCATTTGCTTTCTTCTTACTCTTTCCTTGGTACTCTCTTCTTGTTTTCTTTTTCTTTTTCATTTGCTTGAGGTAAGAACAAGGGATCTGAAACAAGAACTTCGTCTTGATCAGGATTTTACTTGCTCGATTCTCCAACATTAGTTCCTCTTTTTTTGGTTTCCTTTATTTTTCCCATGTAAGAAGATGATTATTATTGGATACTGATTGTTATCATACGTATACTTGTGTATAATGGTCTCAAGACTAATCTAATTCCTCAAGAAACTAAAGAACTTGATGAATTTAAAAACTTTTCAAGTTTCCTTTATTTGTGTCCTTATGTTATGTACAAGTACAACCGATCCTTCTCTTAATATAGGTTTCAGTTCTCTTGAAAATTTGTGTAACAAACACACGGAGACAAAACAATTACTACAGGTCGTCACGACTTGCCAACTTGAGATAGTTTCTTGTTAACTCGCTCACTTGGGCGTTTAGTTGTTCATATGTGCAGGAGAAGGTCCTCTTAACCTCTGACTATTCTCATTCAGCCACTCTTTCTCACTCAGAAATCTGAGAAACGGTCCGGGGTCGTCACTGAAGCCATAAGCATTTGTTGTGCTTTGTTGACCGTTGTAGAGCTTCTCTCCTCTAGATTCATTTTCTTCCATGTAGAACTGAGGGTAAAACGTTGGGTTTTCAGCAGAGACCGTCGGTTGTTCGTTTGGTGTCCCGTACTTGGCTAAGAGACTGATCTTGGAAGACCCATGAGCCAAGAAGTTTCTCAAATTGTTTGTCCCTTGAGCTTGATAGGAATAGGCTGGTCCAAGATTCCGACTTTCTCTGTACCGACGTAACCATTCAGAAGAAGAAATCCCAACAAATGGTGGATTTGTGTATGGCTTCATAACACCGGGTAGTTCAGTATATCTTTTCTGGTCATAGAAGCTCTCTGCTTTGTTAGTACTAGCGTCATTATGAAACCAAGAAGCGTCGTCAGGCAGTAATGGAGCAGACGGAGTAGGAGGTGAATAGGAAGACGCAGGATGCTTGGTGCTGCTACTAATAGAGAGACTATCAAACGATGAGATAGGTGCTGTTTCATCAATAGGGCCCAACCCATTTGGTTTACCTAAACCGTGTCGTCCATTCTCTTTGTTCTTGTCAACCACCCACGCGCTCAGCGATGGAGGTCTTCCTGAGACAGTGCCTTCTTCTTGATGCAAATGTTGCGGATCCGTGTCCTGAAGGCCTTGCGTAAAGCTGAAACTTTCAGAGCCAACGAGTGATAAGGTACGTCTTAGGCTTTCATCGGATGTAGTTGTTGGATTTCTTGAAGTTGTGCTATCGGAACTGAGTGGCTGTGTTGCAATGCCAGAAGAATAGATTGGAGCAGATTGACACCTTACGAGCGGCTTGAGAAGAATGACTTCTTCCTCTTCTGCAGGCACAGATCTTTCATTCTCAGAAGGAATGATTTCAACCGGTCCTATTGTAACACATTTTCTGTTACTACCCTCTCCATTTCCATGAAAGAGTTCTTCTTTGCATTCCAGTTCACCTGAAGCTGTGTAGAACTGAGTCCTTTGCTTGTCAAAGAATAGCCACTTTTGAGAACCCTTCTTCTGCCTACTTGTGATCTCAATTGCGGCATTAATAATTCGTTGAAGACGAAGCTCCTTCCCTATATCAAAACTCTCTCTTAGATCCATTTCACGTGAGAAATCCAAAAGTACATGTATGGGAGCCAGAGGAGCCAAAGACTTCAGTTCATGATCTTCCCAGAGAGCTACCAACATTTTAGCAGAGCAGTTTTTGCCTTTCACTTTTAACCGGTTCAAGAAATCAACAAGTTCGCCAAAGAAGTAAGATATTGCACTCTCGCTCTTCTCATCAAACCTGTATTCTTCTTCGTCTACCTTGTGAAGCAGAAACGGTAAGTAGTCTAGAAATACAAGTAGAGCAGGTAAGAGAGGGCAAGAATCCAAGGGACTTGTCTTCAAACATCTCTCAACAACTCGCCCCATGACGATGAACACCATAGTTAATGCCAAATTTAGCTTATCTTCCTCTTTCACGTTGTCTGATCCATTAACCTCGGCGAAGTTGTGGAAGATGAAGATGAAAACAACAACAAGTTGGAGAATTTTACAAGGTCCCTTTCTCGCCGTGTCCATAAATTGATAAGACTCCAGTATGGCTTCTAAAGTTCTCTCATCTGCTGCAAACACTGCATCCAGTTCTCTTATAGTTGAGGCAAATGCACAACCAAACTCATCAAACCTGAGACAAAGCAGAAAGAATTGAAGAGAAGAACAGTTTTGGAGAAAGGCTTATCAAGAACTTGAGCTAAAAGATGAGAAAACGTGGTACTTCATTCAATGTTACTCATGATTCCAAACTTACCTGGATTTAAGGAAAAAGAAGCTAGTTGTTCGAACAATCAGGGGCCATAAATCAATTCCAGCCACTAGTTCTTGTTTCGCTTTTGACAAATCCTTGACAGAAACATTTCTCTCTGATGGGTTTAAGAAGTTAAACTGTGCATCAGTAGACAGAGACTTCAAAGGAGAAGACCTATTCTGCAGTAGATAAAACAAAGCATTTTGAGCAATGTAAGGCAAAGATAACTCAATTGCAGATATATAGAAAGGTATCAGTGAATCAATCACCTCCTCAAACAACAAAAGAAGATTGTTCAAAGCACCAGGAAAAGGTTCTTTCACAGCTAAGCTTCTTACACAGTGGTACAGAGCCAATAACTCAGCACCAACATATGTCGCCAATACAGCTAGCTGCACAAATGTAAGAGAATCCCTCAGAAATGGCAAATACAAAAAAAAATGCAAAAGAGTAATGTAAGAAAGTAGTTACCTGGTTATGAGGATTCCCACTATCAGGCCAAGACTCTGCAGCTTCAAGATAGTATGCAGCTGCAGTTGACCAATTAGGATGTTCATGTGTTTTCAGATTTTGTTCTTTATACCTTTGAAGATCTCCTAGACAGATATAGAAACGATGGCACAAGAATTTGCTTTTTTGTTCTCCAGATTCCTCGGAGAGTCTGCGGTAATATTCTCTGACTTTGGAAATCAGATTCTGGTAAAACTCAGCGGCTTTTAACAGAAACAACTTGAATGCTTTCATATGCTTGATATGATCATCAGTTTTAAGCCCTTTACGAAATTCATCGATGTGCTTATAGTGGAGTTTCCAGAGACAGAACTCTACTTCTTGAAGCTCTTCGTGCTGTAGATTGCTTTTAAAGATTTTCTCGTAGGTGGAGCCTGCTTTCGCGTATGATTCAGACACATCGGGATGCAATATACCCTTTGAATGGATTAATGTCCATAGCTGCTTCTCAATGTTATTTACCTGACAAAAGACATCATTCAATTTGTGTGTGTTCAATGTTCATACACAGAAACAGTTAAAGAGATGCTGTAAGCAAAAACAAGAAGCTTACCTCTACAAGAAATCCAGGGTTATGTTTCTGATCAGCTGAATTGGCATTACTCTTGTGTAATTTTCCAGTAGAAGCTTCCATCCTCTTTGGAATCGGACAAGAGTGGTTCAAAATTTGGAGACAGAGCACAAAAGCAGGCCTGAGAAATATTGAGAAACTAACAAAGATCAAGAATTTATCAGAAGAAACTCATGAGTGCTTGGTCTACAAGAAAACTATATCATCTAACCTGAACTGGATAAGCTCAAAGTCAGAAGCTTCGGGTGAAACTAAAGAAACCCAGATGATGAAAAATCTCCAAGAAACAAACAGCAGCTAAATTCAAGAATTACAAAGAGAAGAACATCAGCTAAGAGAGATATCACAATCAAAGAAGCAAAGTAAAGAGAGAGAGGGGAAGATGAGAATCGGAGGAGAGAGTGAATCTTTTTAGAAGGAAAAAACGAAAAGACAAAAGGGAGAAGAGGACGGACTTAACCAGAAGAAACTTTGACGTACGGAGGTTAGAAAAGAAGAAGCCAAGCGAAGTGTATCACATGGAAGAGAGAGAAAGGGAGAGATAGGATTTGGCTTGCTCAGTTGTGAAACGGACAAAGTAGAAAGGTAGCTGATGATGATGTTGATGAATTGATTATGATGGTGATGAAGGAATTGATATGCAAAGGTGGATACATATCTGATCCATTATTCCACTTCTTCTTCCAAGTGCCCCAACTACTCATTTGTTTCTCCTCCAAATAGTTATATATATTTTTAGTTCATTTTTCTCCTTAAATTTTTCTTCAAGGATTCAGCTAAATGATTAGAAAAAAACAAATTAGTTATTTTTTTTGTTGAGTACTTTGTTGGAACACAAGTATGTTTAATGTTTCTTAATACTAGGTTTAGAGTTTGAGTTATGGAAAATGCAAATTATGCCGAGAATTATAGGTACATTTATAGGAGATGTCTAGTGTAATACAAGTAGAACCGTTTATACTATATTTTTCTTTTTTTGTAGTATGAGTAAAAATAATAGGTTGCAAAGTTGAATGTGAAATGTATTTTTAAAATATTGCATGAAATGAAGTTAAATTGTTACGTATCCATTAAATTGTTACATATCTCTATTTTTAAAATATTGCATGAAACGGGCGTGTTCGTTTCTTAGTCGCTCCATTAGCGACAGAGACAAGCAAAATAGAAGGCCAAGATGCTTCTCTACTCCATCGTAACAGTCAAAGCACGGAAAATATAGACGCAGCGACAAAAAATCTAGGCTTTTACAGTAGCTGATAATATAGTGTCCCCGTAATCGACGGTGTGCGACAGTGTTCATCGGTGCGTTAGTTTTGAATGAGTCGCTGGAATTTTTATTTGCCGTCGTAATAGTGTATTTTTGTTGTCACCGTCGCTGGTCGCGCGACAGGGAAAAGAACACACCCATAAAAAAGATAGAGATATCAATTTAATGGATAAGTAAATTATCAAAAAATAAGATGTGATCAAATCACGTTATTTTTGTAAAATATACTTGAATTGTATACTCTGTATAAAATAATCGTGTAATTAATTTCTACGATTTTGCTACCACGTCATTTAAAAAAATGCTCTAGTATTAGACTATGTAATGCATCTAATCCTACTAATAAAAAAGGAATTTAGAGGCAACAAAAGTTACCCACGCCACATTTAAATATTCCTTGACGTTTAAGCCAAACCTTCCTTTATCCTTTAACTTAAGGGCTATAGTATTATATAAATCTTATTAGCTGATCCAGTTACTTTTGCTAAAAATGCACCGGAATATTTTAGAGTGAACTTGATTTTGAAAGGTCACCACAACTTCTATTTCTAATTTGGAATATTTTCCAACTAATGCTAGGGAGTAGTCAAACAGCCTGCATTTTTAACTATCAAATAATTGGACTAAATCCCAAATAACAGATTTCCGGCATAATTGTCATTTTTGTTTCCAGATAATATAATCTTATTTGATTTAAGCATATTATGATTTATGAGCTTTCAACATTTGTCAGACTCGATGATAAAGATAATTTGTCTGACTAGAATTTGGATACATATATCAGTACGATTCAAAATAATTAATTTCGTCTAATCAATAGTTTATATAGTCTTAAAAAATCGTTTGTTCGAAGACCCAAAAAAAAGTTATTATAATAACAAAACGATAGAGATATTCAACTTTGTAATAAAATCAATAAGTTGTCTTATTCTATTCCATAAATTTGGAAATTTTCTTGTTCGACAAAATAAATATGGAGAATAAGACTGTTTTAAACTCATATACTTGGTATATAATGGTCCAAACAAATTAATTATAGATTGATAGATATATTTGTGAGTGTTTATTGATATACTCACATATATTCTAAACGATGAAATATGAAAAGATGGTAAAAGTTAAAAATTTCCACGAAATCTTCTTCACCTTGATCTTAATTTTAAATTAAACTTGTCTAGTTAAGAAATTGATATCCCACAAATCACAAGATTAGCAACAATGTTTGTTACTTGACATCACCTCAAAAAGATGACTTGTCTTTTTGGTTTTATATGTATGTGATGGACCCCTGCGTATTAAAAACAAAGACAAACAATGCACGTAATTGAATGGGAAATTTACTAACACAACTTTCTTCATTTTTATCATTTTAAAAGAGAGGAAATATCTTTGATGATTGATGTTGATATATTTGATGATCGATACACATGCGTTATTTTTTAGTGACTTTCTTATTTTATACAAACAAAATACTAATGTTAGAAATCATGTCGATGGTGTTTATGTGTGAACTACGAAGTAATTAGCCTTCGAAACTATCAAAGAGACATTTGAAAATATTCCCAATTCTTCATCTTGCACAAATGTCTTTATTTTCATCTGGCTCAAGTAGCTCAAGATCATACTTTACGGCGGTCTGGAATAGTATTCGCGATTTTGTGTATCTTGTCTACTGCATTTAGCCATTTAGTAAATAGACTGCGACGATAAGTACGAGAAATAGTGTTTTTGGTATTGACTTTTTCTAAATATTTTAGTTATAGAATAATTGTGTGGTTTGATTAACTTCTTAATGACAATAGACACAGTAACCAATGAAACGTCGTCAACGAACGTTGTTGTAGTTGTTCGCTACGTGATTTGACCCATTTCTATGACATGCATCTCTTGATTTTCTTGTCATTGTTATCATTACGAAAAAAATATTTTGAGAAACATAATTGACCGACATCTTACACTCTTTTACCAACTCTAGCACTACTCGTCTTTGCTCTTCCTTGCATTGTTTTCCTTTGTTGTTGTTCTTATACCACATCGAAATATTGCATTGTACATTCATAGTGGACTTTTGTATATCATGATAAATGGACGTTTGACTGAGATTTTTTTTGTTTTTTTTAAATGTCTTGAAAATTCTAATTTAAAAACTAACTGATAATAAATAGATTATATATATGAGATTAATAAAGTGGCAAGGATCCAAGGAATCTGAAATATGTGCTAATTACTAATGAGATCCAATGAGAATATGATCAAAAACAAAAATGAGGTATATGAGAATAGAGTTGACGAAATATCTTTATAGAATATGCAGAAAAACTGACGCATAGTTTATGAAATTACGGGGAAGAAATTCCAAAGTATTATTATGATTCCTATATACATCCTCTTATAGGAAACCAAAATCTAATAAATCACCATTCACTCTTAAACTTGTTTTGAAATTGGTTACAAAACTGATAATAGAATTACATGCTAAAGTTGAGCATTCGATTAATACTTTTAGAAGGAAAAAAAGGAAGCTAGCCGAATAAAAAGCAGAGCCAGATATAACTTAGAACAAATATAGATCTAACCACCGAACGGAAAAAATGGAGAAAAATAGTCCTAAAAAAGAGGTTAAAACCCCCAATTTCAAAGTAACAGAATTAACGACCACAAAATAATAACAAGCAAAAATCTCAAAATCTGTCTTAACCTTTTTTTACCACCCAACAAAACCAATCTCTCATTTGTTCTTCTGCACAATCTCACATACTTCTATTTCTCCCTCTCCTTGTCACAAGGAAAGGGCGTGGAAGAAACCAAAAACCTAAACAAAAGGGTAATAATTAATAACTCATTGTAAAAAACCAAAAAAGAAAAAAAAGAAAACAAAAAAATGGGTATCAAGATGTTACTTGTCTTCGGCCTCTTGATCTTAGCTATGGTAGCTAAATCCGTCAATGCCACCTATCCACTGACTAAATCATGCATCAACGGGCAAGGTTGCATCGGAGAGGACGATGAGCTCGAATCTCTAATGGATTCAGAGACAAACCGACGTCAACTCGCAAGAGGACGTCGTTACATTGGCTATGATGCTCTCAAAAAGAACAATGTGCCTTGCAGTAGACGTGGCCGATCTTACTACGATTGCAAGAAGAGAAGAAGGAATAATCCTTATAGGCGTGGTTGCAGTGCCATCACGCATTGCTATAGGTACGCACGCTAAGAGAGGAAGGTTTGATTCATCAACGTACGTACGTTCGATCTTCTTTCTTCATTCTTGATCGTTAAATATTAATTTCCCCTCCTTAATTTCCACCTTTTTCATATATCTTTTTTTTTTCCATTCTTTCTTAACGTATCCTATATGTTATACGTATGATCTTATATTCTCTTTTTGTTATTTATTTTTTCCTTTTAATTATTTAATCATCATCATGATGCATATAAGCTTTTGATTCATTGGTATATCGCTTCTTTTCCTTTGTTGTTGTTCTTTTAATTCGTTTCGTTCATATAATTAAGTTCCGTTTTTCTATTATATACATCATGAATGTTTTAGTATCTTACATTTGTTTTAAGACGACGGAGCCAAATTGGACATATATAGTTTTCCTTTCTTTATCTTCTCTTGTATTTTATTTATATCGAAACAAACATAACGCGACACATCAAGCTTCGGTTACTTGTTGAGATTGTTAATGATCATGGAATCAACCGATCGAACTAAAAAGTTGAATTTATTCTTATTTTATCAACAAAAGGTTCGCAAATAACCTTGACTAAATGAGAAACCATTTGAGGATTCTTTGCTTAAATTTCCAAGATCGAGGGTAAAATTTCGGGATGTATCCACATGAAACTATGACTTTGAGATCATGGTTCACATATCACATCGTTTTTTCAAGCCAGAAGTTCGATTCACGTTGACGTTGGGAGGGGTCTACGTGGCTACATGGTTTGGACCTCATCTTAGGGCTTACGGCGATGTACGAACCACGAGACCAGAACCTCGTAATCACTAAGAAAATGCGATATATAACAAAATATATACAGTATCGAAGAAAAAAATGAAAATGTATGGCTAGATAGAAGTGTTTTGGGGTCTCAAAGCAAACTTGTTTTTGGATTGGAAAAGCCCAAGTCCGAGCCCAAATAAAGCGGACACCTTCATGCCGTCACCGTAGGAATTAGGAAAAGTGTTTTGGGGTCCAATTTATGATTTTAAATCAAATTTTAATTCAACTTCGTAGTTATAAACAAATCGAAAAGTTCACACCAAAAAAAAACAGATCGAAGAGTTTCATTACTAATTAAGATCCGTTTTTCATGTTTTTAATTGGAACTGCAGAACTGATATGAAAATGAAAAAAAAAAAAATTATAAAGTTTAGATATGTGTTTTAGACATACAAATTGGATAGATTTTGTTAGTGAATTGGTCAAAGTAGAAAATATAAATTATATTTTATATATGAAAACAAAAAAAACTTAATAGAGATGAGAGTATATATTAACCGGTCGTACTCAAAACAGCTTCAAGTTCATGGGGGGCAATAAAAGAGCCCTAAGAAAACGTATAATGTTCTCTGCTTAGGCCCATCCTGTGCTCTGACTCAGTTTAGCTAACTGTTAAAAAAATTTGTTTGTTTGTTTGTCTGAGGAAATGTTTGGTAGTTTCGTGGTCACAAGACCCACCTGCACTACTACTTCGTTCAGCACTGTATGGTCTTTTTCCAAATTTCATTA
>NC_025698.1:14161678-14164642 GCF_000633955.1 Camelina sativa
AATAAAGCGGACACCTTCATGCCGTCACCGTAGGAATTAGGAAAAGTGTTTTGGGGTCCAATTTATGATTTTAAATCAAATTTTAATTCAACTTCGTAGTTATAAACAAATCGAAAAGTTCACACCAAAAAAAAACAGATCGAAGAGTTTCATTACTAATTAAGATCCGTTTTTCATGTTTTTAATTGGAACTGCAGAACTGATATGAAAATGAAAAAAAAAAAAATTATAAAGTTTAGATATGTGTTTTAGACATACAAATTGGATAGATTTTGTTAGTGAATTGGTCAAAGTAGAAAATATAAATTATATTTTATATATGAAAACAAAAAAAACTTAATAGAGATGAGAGTATATATTAACCGGTCGTACTCAAAACAGCTTCAAGTTCATGGGGGGCAATAAAAGAGCCCTAAGAAAACGTATAATGTTCTCTGCTTAGGCCCATCCTGTGCTCTGACTCAGTTTAGCTAACTGTTAAAAAAATTTGTTTGTTTGTTTGTCTGAGGAAATGTTTGGTAGTTTCGTGGTCACAAGACCCACCTGCACTACTACTTCGTTCAGCACTGTATGGTCTTTTTCCAAATTTCATTAAAATTAAGAAAAGAAAATAGAGAGCCAAAGAAGACTTTGAAGTGAGATGAGAACCTAACTTTGAAAACATTATTGCTATTCACACCACATCTCCATTACTTTTTTTGACTTTTCTATTATTGCTTTATAGTAGTAGTTTTTATATAAATACACTAGTGAACGATATTTTTACAAACGAGCTTTTTTTTAACGCTTTTTTTGTTTGGAATATATTCTTTGTTGTAAAAGAACAAGCCATCTAAATCTTGAAATATACTCTGTAATTTAAGGAATTTAGGTATATAACATCATCAAAAATCCGGATTGGATTCTAGTGGATAAGATTTGCCAATAGAAGAATTAGATTGGATTCTATAGTGGGTAAGATTTACCAATAAAAGAATATAACAGTTAAAATATTTTTACAAATGAGTGAAAGAAAAAAAAAATCTCTTTTATACTTTTAAAAAAGAAATAAAAAATGAGTCCACCGCAATCGTTATCATAGCACCACTAATAGTGGAAATGGGCCACACAAGTTCAACTCTCTTCACATGAGAATTTTAAATATTTTTTGTAGAGAGATGAAAAAAAGATAATAATAGATCCGGTCCACCATGAGAAAGATTCAAAAATAAAGATGTATAAAGAAATGAGATGGGGCCATTTTGCTTGTAATTGCCCATTACCCTCAATCCACATATGCCACTAAAGTTCACCTTTCAACTAAAACATTCACCATGATTTTTTGACCTCAAGATATTATTTATTTAGACCACAACTAAAGATTGTACTCTAAATGTATCCAAACCACAATATTGTTATTGGTATTCTTTTTTTTTTTTTTTGGACAAATATTGTTATTGGTATTCATTAGGCTAAAAATATAGGTAAAAGGGGTCAAAATCTCAAAACAAAACCCTATCATCAAATATAGTCAAAAAGATTCCTTACCTCTCTTAATTAATACTACTCTCTCTTTAGACAGCTAAGCCCCACTTCCTTCTATCCAATTTACTCTTTCTTTCTTTCTATTTTCAATTTGTATAAAGTATGAAAAAAGAAGATAAAAAAAATATGGTGTGCCCTATTATTTACGAAAAGAACTCCTTTTTCCCATTCATCAACACTTAGCAAAAGAAGGTTGGACCAATTTGGTTTCTCTCTTTAGTCTAAGAACAACAATGTAGGAAGCAACAAATTGTGTGTGCTTGCTTATATACAATTATTACTAGAAGATCATTTCAGTCAAATTGCACAACTAATAACTGAATTCAATATGAGTAGGGGTGAAAAATAATACTAATCTGATATTTGTTTTCGTATTCAATTCAATCAAACACATCACAATAGTTATTGAAGCCAAATAAGAGCATATATCAAAAGCACCATATATAGATAGAGAGAAGAGAGATTAATACAATTGAAAGGGCTATGATTTTTTTTTGAAAATTGAGCAAACATCTCAACATTACAATTCTTTTTTCTCGTATAATAATAATAATTCTCATCAGGATTCATTCATTCATCTCTCAGACTCCCAATTATAATATATATAATTTAAAAAAGAAGATCACAAAAGAAAAGAATAAAAATTAGGGTTCTTCAAGAAGTAGAAGAAGCTGATGAAGAAGAACCTGAGACACGAGGTGAAGTGACAGGGAAAAGAGGAAGAAGGCGTGGCTCTGGATCCATCGGAGTAGTAGCCGGAGAGGGATGCAAATAAAAGCCTTTCTCTTTGATGGCTTTCTCTTCGGGGCTCTGGTTGGATGACCCGGATCGATCGAACGGGTCGGGTATAAGAGGAGTGACGGGGCTGAGGACGAGAGATGGGAAATCGAGGATGCTCGGGGAGAGGATCTCGTGTTTCCGTGGGGAGAAAGCTGAGTTAACCGGGTTAAAAACCGGGTTTAAAGGATTGATTTTGAGGTTCTTCATTGAATTACGACGCTCGTAGAGACGAAACCCTGAAGAAGAAGAAGAAGAAGACTGTTTCTTGTTTGGTACGGCTTTGATCGGAGGGATTGAGAAAGAGGAGGAGGAGGAAGGAGTGGATCTTGTTGTTGTTGTTGGGTCGGGTTGATGATGATGATGATGATGATGGGTGGTCGGGTTTGGTTTAAGGGAAGAACCGTGTTTGGGTCTGTCGGAGGATCCGGTTAGCATCTGAACGACTTGTTTGAAGGATGAAGTGTCTGCTTGAACGAATGTTGTCGGGTACGGGTTTCCGGATTCGGATCTTGTTGTTGTAACGTGTCGGGTTGGAGTTGTGGGTGGTTTGTTGCTCTCACTGCTACTGCTCATACTACAGCTGTTGTTGTTGTTGTGGCATCTCGGCGATGGAATCAGATTCGTCGCTTCTCTGTATCTCGGCGAATTCTCCATTTGTGT
>NC_025698.1:14167903-14234697 GCF_000633955.1 Camelina sativa
ACAAATATTGTTATTGGTATTCATTAGGCTAAAAATATAGGTAAAAGGGGTCAAAATCTCAAAACAAAACCCTATCATCAAATATAGTCAAAAAGATTCCTTACCTCTCTTAATTAATACTACTCTCTCTTTAGACAGCTAAGCCCCACTTCCTTCTATCCAATTTACTCTTTCTTTCTTTCTATTTTCAATTTGTATAAAGTATGAAAAAAGAAGATAAAAAAAATATGGTGTGCCCTATTATTTACGAAAAGAACTCCTTTTTCCCATTCATCAACACTTAGCAAAAGAAGGTTGGACCAATTTGGTTTCTCTCTTTAGTCTAAGAACAACAATGTAGGAAGCAACAAATTGTGTGTGCTTGCTTATATACAATTATTACTAGAAGATCATTTCAGTCAAATTGCACAACTAATAACTGAATTCAATATGAGTAGGGGTGAAAAATAATACTAATCTGATATTTGTTTTCGTATTCAATTCAATCAAACACATCACAATAGTTATTGAAGCCAAATAAGAGCATATATCAAAAGCACCATATATAGATAGAGAGAAGAGAGATTAATACAATTGAAAGGGCTATGATTTTTTTTTGAAAATTGAGCAAACATCTCAACATTACAATTCTTTTTTCTCGTATAATAATAATAATTCTCATCAGGATTCATTCATTCATCTCTCAGACTCCCAATTATAATATATATAATTTAAAAAAGAAGATCACAAAAGAAAAGAATAAAAATTAGGGTTCTTCAAGAAGTAGAAGAAGCTGATGAAGAAGAACCTGAGACACGAGGTGAAGTGACAGGGAAAAGAGGAAGAAGGCGTGGCTCTGGATCCATCGGAGTAGTAGCCGGAGAGGGATGCAAATAAAAGCCTTTCTCTTTGATGGCTTTCTCTTCGGGGCTCTGGTTGGATGACCCGGATCGATCGAACGGGTCGGGTATAAGAGGAGTGACGGGGCTGAGGACGAGAGATGGGAAATCGAGGATGCTCGGGGAGAGGATCTCGTGTTTCCGTGGGGAGAAAGCTGAGTTAACCGGGTTAAAAACCGGGTTTAAAGGATTGATTTTGAGGTTCTTCATTGAATTACGACGCTCGTAGAGACGAAACCCTGAAGAAGAAGAAGAAGAAGACTGTTTCTTGTTTGGTACGGCTTTGATCGGAGGGATTGAGAAAGAGGAGGAGGAGGAAGGAGTGGATCTTGTTGTTGTTGTTGGGTCGGGTTGATGATGATGATGATGATGATGGGTGGTCGGGTTTGGTTTAAGGGAAGAACCGTGTTTGGGTCTGTCGGAGGATCCGGTTAGCATCTGAACGACTTGTTTGAAGGATGAAGTGTCTGCTTGAACGAATGTTGTCGGGTACGGGTTTCCGGATTCGGATCTTGTTGTTGTAACGTGTCGGGTTGGAGTTGTGGGTGGTTTGTTGCTCTCACTGCTACTGCTCATACTACAGCTGTTGTTGTTGTTGTGGCATCTCGGCGATGGAATCAGATTCGTCGCTTCTCTGTATCTCGGCGAATTCTCCATTTGTGGTATGTTAAGAGAGAGAGAGAGAGATAAAATTGTGTTTTTTTTTTTTTTTGTTTGAGTTTTGTGTTTTTTGGTTCGGTAAGAAAATGTTTTCGGTGGGCGCTATTGGCCCTTTTTAGTCTCTCTTTCTATATATTTCTTTCGGTCTTCGCTCACGCGTTAACTTTGAGAGTGGTGTACACGCGCCGTCGCCAAAAGAAGGGAAGTTTGATTTTTTTTTTTTGCTATTCTTGTTTGTTTGTGTAGTAGACTCATTTGGTTATAGTCTTCTTGGCAATAAATGATAAAGAGGTATCGAGAGAGACACTATAATTTCTACAAAAGAACATTTAATTTTTAATCGTTGGAACTCAAATTAAACCCAATGATGGTTTTTTTTTTTTCTGATGACTAGGAAACTCATTTATGTGACCTTTTTTTTGGTCAATAATATTAATAAATATGTAGACTCGAAATGATGTTAATGGTTAAGTTGATTTTATCTACGTGTCGTGTTTGAATATAAATTGTATTCAATCAGTCAAGAAATGCTTTTCTTGGAAGTAATATAATCATTGGGGTTTGACTAAGTAAACTAGTAGTGTGGCTCGTTTGTTTGTGGAGAAACACGTTGGGCTTATATAAATTTGGGCTCCTTCTATTTGTTATATTTAATAATCGGCTTCGGTGTGAGTTAAGAAACCTAGCCCTTGTTGTGTGCATTTTATCTGGGCCATGTCTTTATGTAGTTTATCAATATAGTAGCAGTCGATTGTAGAAATGATCAAACCTTTTATGAATCTCTTTAACGAGAAAATATAAGTTCAGTCGCTACAAGACCATAAAGCAACAACATAACAAATTTGATTCCGTTGAACTGACATGTAAAGGCCTAACCAACAACCCGGTTAACAATTTGTAAGAGAGAAGCTCAATTTATGAAACTAAGTCGAATCCTAATGTATGACACCACGTAAAATACATAAAACAAGAAAAGCAAAAGACAAATATATATTTATAGTAATTAGTAAATCGTTCCGCCACAAACCCATCTTGTTAATCACTTTTTCTAATTTCAAAGTTTTCAAACTAGCCGTTTTAACTAAAACTCTTTTATTAGTAGTAGTGAATTATTTCTTGTCCTTGTTTTGAAACTTTGAGATGTGATGGGAAATGATGTCAGCCCCGTGGCCGACAATTACGCAGCTGATTTTTCTCCGAATCCAAGAACAAACTAGAAACCCTATTCGATGATTCCCCTTTCCCATCGAGCTTTTCACCGTTCCTAGTAATCATTTTTTTTTTTTTTTTGGTCTGCAGCATAAATTTTCTTATCTTTTTTTCTAATTTGATCCAAGTTGAATAGAACAAAAAAAAAACACAAGCTATTCATTAAATAGGCATTGCAATAGTATACAACTCTATCGTTAAACTAGCGCCTGGACGCTTTCATTTATGGCTTTTAATATTTCTCTTTGTTCATTCAATGTGTTATGTTATCTAATGGAATCACTTCACTCTAGTCATTTGCAAGCTTGAATAAGATCGAAAAATAAATCATCTTGAAAAGCTAGTAGTACTATTTTATTCAAACGAAACTTAATCAAAGTCGTTTAAAAAGAGAGAGAGAATACATCATAATTAAAATCCAAGCATTTCAACTTAAGAAAAAAACTAGCTAACATTAAAATTCCAACGCACATAACTCTCTCACTTTCTCTCACTCACTCTTACACTCTTCTTGAACACGAGATTAATCTTAACACAAACACGACGACGTAATCAAGAAAGTAACCAGAGGGTTCATCTTCATTTGGGGCAAGCCGGGTTAAAGGCAAATGGACCGACGTTAAAGATACCGTAGGGCAGCTTGTTGATCACCACCGTGGATTTTCCTGGGCTTCTCTCAGGCTTGAGCACAGCGCCGACATCTCCACCGAAGAGTTTGGAGACTTTGTTGCACTTGTAGTCCTTTGATTTCACCAAATAGACACGGCATCCTCTGAAACCGTAGTTAGTCACCGTCTTCGGTGCCAACAAAAAGAAGTATCCGTTCTTGTCTGTTGTCGCCTCCGAGATTATGTTCTTCTTGCTCTTGCACACTAGTCTCACAGTAGCACCTGCACGAACCATAAAGAAATAATATATAATTAATACACGTTAGATCTGTTTTTTGAACTAATGGGAATAGTTATATGCTTTTGGGAAGTAGTGAAATTTATGGGCCAGACTGTAAAAAACAGTGACTGATGAGTGCAGAAGTGTACATAGTCACTCTCTTTTCTTTTCTTTTTTTTTCCTCTTTTCGAAACATTGACTAGTTACGTACCAAAAGGTCCCACTTGTAACGTTTAGAAATTTGAATTATTATTATCGAAGTGTGCGTCATGATTTTTGGTATGAAATACGTATTATTCTATAAACAAATATACGTATACAGTACCGAATTAAATGCGTATGCAGGTCGAGTTGTTTCACAAGATTATTACTATTACTGACGTATTTATGAGTGTATGAAATAATTAACGAAAGTGAAAGATAATAAATAAAGAAAATGGTTCAAACCTTCGACTGGTTTAGCGCCTGTGAGTGAGTCGAACGCAGCGTATTTGCAGCTTTTGCAGAAGACTGTACCACGAACGGCGACTAGGCTACGGTTGAACTTAGGCGGGTACACCGGCGGCATAACCGGTGGCTTAGCGGGAGGAGAAACAGGTGGCTTAACCGGGGGCTTAGTTGGGGGCTTCACTGGAGCTTTGGTGGGAGGGTTAACCGGAGGCTTGACCGGAGGTTTGGCTGGTGGGGAAACTGGTGGCTTAACCGGGGCTTTAGTTGGAGGTTTAACCGGAGCTTTGGTGGGAGGGTACACCGGGGGCTTAACTGGAGGTTTGGTTGGCGGGGAAACTGGTGGCTTAACCGGAGCTTTGGTTGGGGGTTTAACTGGAGCTTTGGTGGGAGGGTAAACTGGGGGCTTAACCGGAGGTTTGGCTGGTGGAGACACTGGTGCCTTAACCGGGGGTTTAACAGGTGATTTGGCCGGTGGATGAGGATGTGGGTGAGGGTGGTGGTGATGGGGAGGGTGTGGGTGGTGGTGACCGTGGTGGTACGGAGCCGGCGCAGGAGCTAGAGAAGGGGTTTGAGACACATGGTTCACTTCTTCAGTGAAGGCAGAGGAAGTGAAGCACCAAAGTGCTACAAGACTCACTAATACACTCTTACATACGAACCCCATTTTTTTTGTTTGGTTAGTGATATGAATTGTGACTATGAAATGGGTCTATNTTAGAGTTTTTGTGCTCATGTCAAAACACAGAATAAAATAACTCTTTTTTTTTTTTTTTTTTTTTTGTAAATAGTAATTTTAAAAACGATCGAAATGAGTTACTCCATTATTAGTTACTTTTTTACTACCACATTAGCCCCTCTTCTTACATTGTACTATTCGTTTTTTTTTGTTACTCTTTTTTCTACTAGACACTCAGATGAAAACTTTATTTATTTTTGTCAAAGTAAGATGAATCATTAGATATTGATTCATAAACTTTTTAATTATGTCCACAAATAAAGTTTCTTAGCTCACCGCTAAACCCAATGTGTTAAAAAGATCTTGACCCATCTAGTAAATATTTAGAATAAGAGACTCGGTGTGAGATTTAGATCGTCTATGTCAAGTTGCAGTATTTGTTTATCGATTATTCTGGCTATATATATGTAATAAATATATACTCTCTGTAATAGAATTTAGAATAGATGATATTTTATTTTATTTTGTATCACAAAGGATGTATTTTCTTTAGTATATTTAATGCATTTTTTATTTTTAAACCAAATAACTATTTAATACTTTTACCTTTACAATACATAATTCAATTCAATGTATGCATGTAAGTGAATGACAAGAACAAAATAACTTCACTATTGTTTTGTTTGTTAAAGGATCTGGATATATAACTTTACTACTATCACTGGTGATCCATCGAAACAGAACATTATTTAGATACTTTAACAAAAGTAATATATTGGAAGAATATAAAATCTGGAGGAATTGTTTTATAGCGTGAATCATTGTAATGTTGAATATGAATTTTCATTATAATTTGTTTTGCGTCCTTTTTGTTTTGACATGATATCAAAGAAAGCACTTTTGTTTTTGACATGATGATATCAAAGCAATTACATGCAAAAGTTTTTGATAATTTATATGTGTGGATTTAGGAAAATCAATGTATTGATAGCTATTTTAGTTGCAGAACCATAGTCGAAGAAAGTACCAACTCATACGGTAATATCATATTTGCGGGAGATGTGTTTCATGTATGATCGAGTAAAATTTTCTGATATTTAAGCATCAGAAATGTACTTTATAATGGGTTTTGCCAAACAAAAAACAAACTCTGTTTTGAAAGTAGTAGAACATTTTGATTGGAGAGCATTGTTGCACAGATTAAGCCACCCTTCTACAAAAGGAATTTAATTTGCAAATGTCCTACTAAACATGAAATTTTTAACTATATGTTTCGATACGTAAGTAGCGTCGAAGTGAGTTTGCCATTAGTTACATTAATTGTGATGAATGCATGGAAACCACATTTTATGAAAATCTGATGTTGTTTTAACTAATTTCTCACAATATATCACTGATGACATCTTTTGCAGACTTTGAGAGTAATTGCTGCGTTACGTTGCACATGTTCCTCAATTGCATAAAATATATATTTTTTTTGTATCATACATCAAAATTTGATCAGGTAACTCCAAAAGTCCTACGCAGACAACTAGCTAGGATCAGTTGCCGATAAACATGATAATAAGTAATACTAAGACAACTCTGTAATACAAATATCACCCATCTCTTAACTAGCCACCATGCTCAAATTTAAATCCATTATAATTGAGAAAACTTTTTCTCAATTAGTTAAAACTGTTACGTTTAGATATTTTTCCTTTCCCTGTCGTTTTTGTTCTTTTCTGTGTTAAATTAATGTTAAATATCTAAAGCGATTCACGAAAAAGGTTCAAACCCACCATTTCTTTCTACAATGATCAATAATATTCACGAACGGGGGTAACTTGAATTATTAACGTTGCGGGAGAACTATGTTTTGTCCGGATAGAGACATGTCATGTTACATTTTCGCGTTACCTGCAAAAGTATGGGAAATATGATAGACGCACCCTATCATTATTTTTTTATTTTTCAAATTAAAACCTATCTTTGGATGCTTTTGTCTAACGTTTCGCTATAGATCATATAACACAATTATGAGCCATAATTGTTTAAATGTTTAAATCGGAAAACGCGAAGATGTGTATCATTACGTTTACAATGTAGACTAATCATTCTTGTCGTTGGAATGATTCTCTTTGCTTTAATGATTTTACTGAATTTAATGAAAACAATAAATACGTCCGAAAAAGTATGCATCGTGAACTTACCACATTTTCCTCCAAAAAATATGGCTACTTTCGTGCTAGTCTTTGTCCTTATATTTTTTGTATGGAGTATAATTTTTCGTTAGTGTATAGGATAGAATCATAGTGTTATAGTTAGGTTTATCAATGTCCGACATGATTGTCGGATCTTCACAACATCAACAAAGGGTTAAGTTCCACAGCAACACAATTTCCTATTCTAACAAAAATAATCAAACAATTTCCCATTGAGAATCTAATACGTTGATTGACAAAAACATTTGGAACCGGTTAAGCACACTATTATTTGGGAGTTGTTTTTAAGAATTTTTTTTGAAACAATTTTCACAGCTAAACACGCCCTACAACCAGCCACAACAACAAAACAACTTTGAAATTAAACCGATAGAGAAACATAAACAAACAGCTTTAAAGATTGAACCACATAACAAAAACTAACTGTCCATTACAATCTCCACCGTTGAAAAGCAAACTTTAAATATCCCGGAGCTGCCCACAAAGTTTTGTGACGATCAAATTCAAAGTGCGATGAACGATCACAAGTTCACAGCCCATATATACACACTTGTGAACGTTCATACATTGTTTCATAGTCTACACATGACATATACTATTACATTGCACATTTAATGTCTAAATCGAAATTCCACGCTTCCTACGTTTTTAAATTTAGGAGCTTGAGTACTTGGGAGTTGGAATCCATTATAATTTAATGAGACTATGATTTGAAAAATGGGGTAATAATTAATAAAATTTTAATGTCAATGTCAATAAATTCACCCACTCGGAGTAGTACTATTTTTTTTTAAAATATGAAGGTTAGATAGTAATTTATATTCCTAAGTTATACTAACAGTTATGCTTGTGTAAATTTGTATACTTACAAGACTAACGAGGTTATATATTTATGTAGGAGGTTTAAGAGTGATGATTTCAATCCAAATGTGTATTTTTTTTGAATTTAGAAATTTTACCTTCTCCTAATTTATACTAGTATTAATCTAAAAAAGTACTTTTTTCTTGTATTAATATCCAAGCGCTATAAATGTAGAATTATTTTATGGTTTATTGTGCATAGATCTAGATGTCAACTATTACGACCGAATAACATTTAGTCAACTAGGAGAAGGATCCTATCTATTACGTAGTAATTAGTGAAACAAGCTCACGTAGTCACGTGAAATTCTGCAATCATCCTTCGGAGCAAAGCGAGGAGCCTATCCCGGAGAACACCAACGATTATTAAATTTGAACATCTATTTCCCATATTTAACTTTAACTCCAATATATATGCATGGGATTTTCCATTTTAGTGCGATCGTGTTATATCCAAGATCTATAGCGTAAGTCCAATGAGAGAGAGAAAAAAGGAGTCAAATCGCGTAACTTGGTATGCATTCTGGTCTTCTACTCGCTTGTATGTTTTTACTCAGGATCAATTGGATATTGGACTACCTATACATGTAATGTCATAAACCATATCAAATTTGACTGACAAGTATTATTAATATGAAAGTTGTTTGTCATGTGAAATTGATTGTACCCAAGAAACTATATAAATATATTGACTCTACAATTTATTTATTGTAAGTCGATTCAGTCCGACAAGGTTTTGGGTTTGGTATGAAATAGGTTGGGCCTTGTGGTAGGATAAGGTCCGGTAAGCTTCCATCTGTTATCAAAGCCCAGGTACAAGTTCGGGAATACTCTATGACGTGTCGCCTTGTGGACGTGTCACCGTACACAGAACCAGCTCCAAGGTTTGTTGCTCCAAAAGTTGAATGTGAGCTGTAAAGAGAAGCATTCAACGGTTATATAAGGAGAGCACAGGGTGAAGACAAAAGTGTAAGAGGAGCGTGAGTATCAGGCAGAAAGATCTAGAGAGAAAGATAAAGGTTTAGAGCTTATCTTCTTCCTTCTCATCTTGGTGTAAATCTCTCTAGGGTTGTTCATTTTTCTGGTCTCTTGTATTCTGTTTAACGCTTGATATATAAACCTTGAGAGCTGGTTTTAGCTCTCCAAGACGTACCTTGGTCACTTTGACCTTGGGAACTTGTAAATCCTCGTGTATTCTCTCTCTCGTTCTATCTCGTTCCTACACACACAAACAAACAAGTTACTAAACGTTCTGCAACGAAATCGGTTTAAAACACAACATTTATAAATATTATTGAATACCGAGTGTTACTGTGTTACAAGTATACAATATGTGTTGCATCAGGGATTTTATCTCTATTTTTGGGTTTCCATAAGGTTCGGTATTCTCATTAACTGGGTAACGGGTTTCTCTGACAGAGTGACAGGGTTAACTGTCTCAGGTTGGTTGAGTTTGGATTATTAAGTAACTAATTTGGGCTATATAATTAGAGAGTATGTGGGCCATGGTTTGAAGAGCTTCGATGTACTTTCAGTTTTGACAGTACAGTGGTAATAGTTTTGCGCTTGGACTAGAATTTAGGCTAGGGTTAGAGCGTCGGACTTACAAAGTCTAGGTTTAGGGTTAGTGTTAGGGAATCAAGTTTGAGAAATAAGGCTGAATAACTTATCTTAGTTTTCTAATTGTGGAAAATAAAATTTCTCTTACTTTCTGTTTTGTCTAATCGTTAGAAAATGCTGTTAGAATTACCGACTTCTATATGTGCATCATCCTTTTCTGAAAACTTGTACGTGACACTCTCTTTTCATCGCGTGCAATGCAAGACAATCTTTCCAAGTAACATATTTTTTAACCGAAAAGTACTTCCAAATACAGAAATAATTATCTATACACAATATAATTTGACAATAGTAACATATTATTGACAAAACATATCTTTCAATTTTTGTTTTTGATAATTTTCCGAAGCTTCCTAGTTCCCACACAAGCTTGTGATTTTTTTTTTTCATTCTTTCATAGCTAACGCCGTACAAATTAGCTATGAAAAAAATATATATTTAAATTTAAGGGAAATTGTAGTGTATAACATAAAAAAAATTATAATTCACCCACTAACTATACTAACCATCAAACTCTTATATACTTTATATTTTATATATTAATTACATAATTAACCTTTAACACTCTTATCTACCACCACACCCACCACCAGTTCATCACCACCTCCGACAACCGACGACCACCTCCGACAACCGGCGACCACCTCCAGTCACTTTCGACCACATTTCGGCAACCACCTCCGACCATATTCCGGCGACAACCTCCGACCACATTCCGGCGACCACCTCCAACCACCACTCCGGCGACCACATTTCGACCACCGCTCCGACGACCACATTCCGGCCACCACTCCGGCGATTATGCCAGCCATTACTCCGGCGACCACCTCCGGCCACCACTCTGACGACCACCTTCTTGTCACAACCTTCGCCGGCTACAATTCCGGCAACCACTCCGGCGACCACCTTCGCCGGCCACAATTCCGGCCACCATCACCACCATCACCACTTGGGTGTAATAGGGTAATCTCACAATATCCTTTGATTACTCACTTAATTTCACATATTATATGGCTATATTTTTCATTAAATTTGCCATTATGGCTAGTAGGCAAATTCACCATAAATTTAATGAATCAGTGGAGTTGCGCCATGTTTGTTTTGTTGTGGTCTAATGAGCCGGTTCTAAGTATTTTTATGTTTAAAGCCAACATTTTTTGAACCCATTAACAAAAAAAGACTCAAAAAGGTTCATGAAAAGTTCAAATTGTGAACTTCTTTGGTTTATAAACTCGGGTTGACCATCTCAACGTCTTTTCTAAAATTGATGCCATTATAGCATATGTATAATTATGTCTAAAACACCTGCTTCATTGGCTATAGCCCAAAACGGAGCATGTCATAATAGTCTACCCGTATAATCACTCAAAATCCAACGTTATTAGAGTCCAATATGTTCCACATCGGTTGGGATAAAAATATTCGGATAATATATAAAAGATGTGATAACTCTCCGCTTATGGGTTAGTTTTTAGATTAAGTTAATCAGTACCCATGATTGGTCCAACAAATTTCCCTCAAAAAACAGTTTTCCACCGGTGTGACATGAATGTATGCTTTTTTCAATGTGATATTTCCGAAATCTTAGATTTGCGAGGTTCTGTTTGAACCGTTTCGTCCCACCCACATCTAAGGAAGACTTATTAGAGTACAAAATGTCCCATGCATGTCCTTTGTCAACAAATATGTTATTATATATGATATATCATCGTTTTTATGGTTTTTAACCATGACATAAATGTACATTTTGAGTTTTTTAATTTGTTTTATAGGATGTTTTAGAGACTTTACAGGTTTTATAAGATTTTGGCATGGAATGAGCAAACTGGAGCAATTAGAGGGATTTTGGAGCCGAGGAAGGATGAGAGTGTCGATTGACACTGCCTTGGCATCGATCGACACCTTGTTTAGCCGAGAAAGAAGCAAGTTTTGGAAGTTTACAAAATTTGTCCGAAGTTTTCCATATTTGCATCATTAGTCCCTGGACGTGTTTTAGGACATGTATATATATATATATATATTGTTTTTAAGTTTTGTAAACCCTGAAGTTTGATTATAGCAAGTTTTATTTTCTGCAATCATGAGAGATATTGAGAGCTTTTGGGAGAGAGATATGAACTCCTTTGAGAGAAGAATCCCTGAACTCCCTTCTTACTCTTTTAATATATATTGCTTATTATTGAGAATGATGTTTTGTTCTTCATTGAATATGTCTGAGTAGTTTGCTTGTTAGGTTCAGGGTTTTTTTCACATAGATTTTATAATTTATTAGATCTGTTTATTTAGGATTCATTATCTTTCTAGATCTTCATCACATGTTGTTCTTCATATTAATCCTTGATTGGTCATCTAGAATTAATAACTTAGGAAAATAAATTGATACGAGAATATAATTGATTTTCCTGACAAAACCTTTTGATGATCAAAATTACTTCTTGCAAAGAGATTTGATTTAGTAATTTTGTGAACAATCTAAACATGTTTTCAAAGCTGATTTTTAACCTAGAATTTTACCAAAGAGATTTGGATTTTCTGTTTTTAATTTTAAATAATATTTGCAGTGAGAACTGATTTATTTTACAAAAAAGTTTGAGTTCTAGATCTGATTTTTAATTGCTTGAATCCTATTTAATTATTGATTTAATATTTCATAATTTCATGAGAAATTCCCTACACCTAACTTTTTGATCCTTGAATTTTCACAAGCCTTTATTTAATATTTGCATTGTTTATTTTAATTCAAAATATTTTGTTTAGCTTAATTATAAAACTCTATAATTTATTGTGTAGTCTTGAGTCCTTGTGGAATTCGACTCCTAAGTACTACAATGACCTCTTAATTTGAGAGAGTAGCTCTAGGGTTTAATTTGAGCATATTAAATTTTGGCGCCGTTGCCGGAGAATCTTTGATCTACCATAGATTTGAGTTTTTAATTTTGTCTAAATTTTTCTTTTTATTTTCTACTAACACGTTTTTGTTTTTCTTCTCTTGTGTGTTTTAGGTACATGCCTAATAAGCCTAACACAAAGAGCAACAAGACTAGTCCTACTGTGAAGCTTACAAATCAAGAGTTGGGAAAACTTGAACGTGAAAACCGAAAAGCAGCCAAATCAGCAAAGATGGTCAATCCAATCATTCTGAGATTTGATGAGGCTGGTGTTTTGAGGGATCAAGAGTGCCACTTGCGCAATGAGCAGGGTCAAAAGATTGATGCAGAAGGCAATGTGATTGCTGAAGCTGTTGTCGTTGACGAGCAAGACGATGGTGTCGATCGACGCCAACTGGGTGTCGATCGACACCCCCTTCCAGCAGACGGACGTGGAGCTGCAAGCCACATAAAAAATCCAGTTCGAAGACAGGAGCATAACCTGGACTTGATCAGGACCATTGCAGACTTCAACAGAGCTGACCTCGTTTATCAGAACCAATCTGAAATTGTTCCACCACCATTTCCAAGGAATGATTTTGAGCTTAAGCCTACATACTTCCAGCTAGTTAGGCAAATAACTTTCTCAAACCTGCCCCATGAGAAACCTATGGACCACATTGAGCACTTTGAGGATCTTGTGACCAGTATCAAGGCTAATGGAGTGACTGAGGATTACATATACTGCAAACTCTTCCCATACTCACTTGCAGGAGAAGCATCAATGGTTGAAGCAGTTGCCACCCGGTTCATTGACAAAGTGGCAAGACATCAAGGTGGCTTTTCTCAATTATTTCTATGATGATACAATGTCTGATGAGCTGAGAGTCAAGCTGTCCTACTTCAAGCAAAGACCAGATGAAGCTTTCAAGGCAGCTTGCGTGAGATTCAAGGCTTATCAGAGGGACTGTCCACACCATGGTTTCTCAAGAGTTCAATGGCTGAGTATTTTCTTCAGTGGGTGTGATTGGGAGTATCAGATAGCTTTGGATGCTGCAAGCCATGGAAATTTCAAGATGAGATATCCAGAAGAAGCTGAGAATTTGATTGAGAATCTTGCTTCCAGCAATAGCACTAAGAGAGCAGATGCTGAAAGGAAGAGATTGCATGGAGGATTTGATTCAAAACAGCTAGCTTCTGTTAATGCCAAGATGGATTCAGTTCACAATCTTCTAGTGGGTAAGAAGTCAGTCCAATTTGCTGTTGAGATTGAGACATTTGAGCCAGAGCTAGAGAATACAACGGAGAATGTCAACTACGTGTATGGAGCTGGGTATCAAGGGCAGAGATTCGGTAATCAACAAAGCAACAAGCCGTACAGTGGGAACTCTTCAGGTTACACTCCTAAGCCGGATTATCAGAAGCAGCAACAGAACAATGGTTATACTAGAACATATGGGAACTCATCTTATCAGTCTCCTCCTCCACAGACTTCTTCTGAGATTAGAATGGACGCTATGCTAGAGCAACTTTTGCAAGGTCATGAGCAGTTATCAATGACATTCAATGGGTAGATTGATAATGTCTACACAAAGATTACTGGAAGAATTGATGCACTGAATGTACATGTTAAGCAGTTGGAGAGTCAAGTGGCACAAACTGCTGGGTCTGTTAAAAAGCAAGAGGGTTTTCTTCCTGAAAGAACTGAATCAAACCCCAAGCATGCTTGCAATGCCATATCAGTGAGAGATGAAGATGATGGTGAAATTGTTTCTGCAGAATAAGGAGAAAAATCGACGGAGATGTCAACTCCAGATGACGGTGTCGACCGACACCACCTGGGTCGGTCGACACTCATCTCTGACAGAAACCAAAGTTGCAAAATCTCAGGTTCCAGCTGATGAGAGGATGTACCAACCGAAGATTCATTTTCCTAAGCCAAGAAGGTTCAAGCAGGAGCTTGAGGAAGCTAGATGCAAGGCAATGATGGATAAGGTAATGATTGAGATGCCTTTAGTTTATGTAGTCAAGTTTTCTCCTGGACTTAAGTGGTATGTGAAGAGAATGGTGTCCAATGGTTTGAGCCCTAAAGAAGGAGCACTGCTTACCAAGGATGTCAGTGCAATTCTTTTGAACCAGCCTCCACAGAGGAAGAAAGAGAAGAAGCAAGGGGTAGTTGTCTTTGAGAAAGTGAGTGCAATGATCCAGAGTAGGATTGCAAAGAAGTTACCATATCCTGGAAGTTTTGTGTTAGATTGTTCTATCTCCACAGGAAGGTTTGCTCACTCACTTTGTGATCTTGGCTCTAGCATCAACTTGATGCCACATTCTGTTGCTCTGAGAGTTGGGATGGCAGATTTTAAGCTAACTCAGATATCTCTTATCTTAGCTGATCGATCCCGAAGAATCCCTGAAGGTGTTTTAGAGGATATTCTAATTAAGGTTGGAAACTTCATGATTCCCACTGACTTTGTGGTGCTGAAGTATGATAAAGAGCCTAGTGATCCTCTCATATTGGGAAGATATTTCTTGGCTACAGCTGGTGCCATCATAGATGTGAAGAAGGGTCATATAACACTGAATGTGGAAGGTTTGGTTATGAACTTTGAGATGGATAAGCTGAGGAGAACTCCTACCATTGATGGACAAACATTTTTTGTTGAGAAGATTGCTTAGATAAGCTGCAAAGAAGCAAATACACGAGCATCAGGCTTAGTGTTGATCAACACACCATCAATGTCGGTCAACACCCCTCCACGACCGAGCCCACACTTGACCAGAATTGAGAGCTCGCAGGACATTCTCTATGCTTTAAGTCAGAAAACTATTCTAAGATAGAAAAGTCACCACTCCACACTCCAGAGTCCACAGGTAAGGCCAAGGTATGCATCTTCTTTACCCAAACCTTCTCCTATCATCAATAAGAATTTCAAAGGTACAAAAACTGTTTTGCAGTTATCCAAGCCACGAGATTATCGTAGAGCGCTTGTTTCTTTTGTTCATGATTTTGCAGGACATAAAAGAAGCAATGTTTTTGCTTTTGAGAGTGAGTCGAACAAAAAAAAAATTGTTTTATTGAGTCAAAATTTTTGTTTAGGGCTATGATTTTTCTTTTTAGTGTATTGCCGTGGTTGATTAATGCTGCAGATTGAGTCCACAAATCTGACTAATGAAAAATTCAATGGCTGACCAGTAAACCAGAGACATCCGAATTTCCAACAGAATCCATAAAAGCCTGAGGTAACTTCTGCACTTTTCTTTTTAACTCATCAAGGAGATTGATGTTCATAGAGCTTGACTCCTTGTTCATACCTGACAAGTAAGATTTTCAAAAGAAAATGGTACTCCTCTCCCTTATTCAAGTTAAAAAAAAAGTCCCTGAGAGCTTTGTTTAAAAAAATGAGTGAATAAAAGATGAGATGATTGATCAGTTTACAGAGGTAGGTAAATTACATGTGGCCTCATTATTCTATTCTTGAGTCAAATGATCACACAAAGCTTGGAATCGAGGGGTAGGTAAATTACCGATGACCCCATTATTCGCCTACAATTTTGAGAAAAAAAATAATAGTAAAAAAAAACAGCAAAGCAAAGCTCAAATGGAAGATAAGAATAGAATATGTCTAGGGGAGAGAAAGAGTACCACATGTTGTAAAAGTTATATCTTGCTTGTTATGGTATAGTACGGGAATGAGTCTATAAGGTTCTTGACATTAATCAAATTGATGAGACCCACCGATGAAGGCTTAATGGAGGAAGTAGTGAAATTTGGTTTGAATTTGGGATGCTATGAAAGTCAACGGAACAATTCAGCTAAGGAAGAGAACTTGGAGCCGTGGAAGGATGAGAGTGTCGATCGACACTGCCTTAGCATCGATCGACACCCTGTTTAGCCGAGAGAGAAACAAGTTTTGGAAGTTTACAAATTTGCCCGAAGTTTTCCATATTTGCATCATTAGTCTCTAGCCCGAAGTTTTCCATATTTGCATCATTAGTCTCTAGAACTTTGCAAGAAGTTCTTACTCTTTTAATATCTATTGCTTATTATTCAGAATGATGTTTTGTTCTTCATTGAATATGTCTGAGTAGTTTGCTTGTTAGGTTCAAAGTTTTTCACAGGGATTTTATTATTTATTAGATCTGTTTATTTAGGATTCATTATCTTTCTAGATCTTCATCATAGGTTGTTCTTCATATTAATCCTTGATTGGCCATCTAGAATTAATAACTTAAGAAAATAAATTGATATGAGAATATATTTGATTTTCCTGACAAAACCTTTTGATGATCAAAATTACTTCTTGCAAAGCGATTTGATTTAGTAATTTTGTGAAAAATCTAAACATGTTTTCAAAGCTGATTTTTAACCTAGAATTTTACAAAGAGATTTGGATTTTCTGGTTTTAATTTTAAATAATATTTGCAGTGAGAACTGATTTATTTTACAAAAAAGTTTGAGTTCTAGATCTGATTTTTAATTGCTTGAATCCTATTTAATTATTGATTTAATATTTCATAATTTCCTGAGAAATTCCCTACACCTACCTTTTTGATCCTTGAATTTTCACAAGCCTTTATTTAATATTTGCATGTTTATTTTAATTCAAAATATTTTGTTTAGCTTAATTATAAAACTCTATAATTTATTGTGTAGTCTTGAGTCCTTTTGGAATTCGACCTCTAAGACCATCTCCAATGGTTTTCTCTATTTTTTCCTCTATAAAAGAATATTCCCAATAGATTCTATTTTTATTTTACAATTAATACCTTTTATTTTTAAAAGTTGCAAACTAATCCATTTTACTTTAAATTTTGTAACACTTTCATAAAATTATCTTTTGCAAATGGTAGTCTCAATATTTTAGAATAAATATTTATACTTAAATTTTTATAATTAGTTCTTAAAAATACTTATTTTATTTATTTTGGTCATAAATAAAAGAAGTTAAAGATTAAGAGGACTACTTGGCAAATAAAATAGTTTACCTCTATTTATAGAGGAAAAAATAGAATTCCTCTATAAATAGAGAAAAAATAGCAATATCTATTATAGAGGTGAAAATAGAGTACTA
The DNA here is from genome assembly GCF_000633955.1 of Camelina sativa. Classification (NCBI taxonomy): domain Eukaryota; kingdom Viridiplantae; phylum Streptophyta; class Magnoliopsida; order Brassicales; family Brassicaceae; genus Camelina; species Camelina sativa. Next base: position 14,185,289 of record NC_025698.1, read on the forward strand.
TTGGAGCAAAAATTACTCAGTAATAGAGTATAGAGGCAAAAATAGAGTATCATTGGTGATGCTCTAAGTACTACAGTGGCCTCTTAATTTGAGAAAATAGCTCTAGGGTTTAATTTGAGCATATCAATATATATACAATTATTTGGTAAATCTCAAAAATTGATAAAAAAAACATATCTCCAACAAATAAAATAAAGATTGTTTGCTAACAAAATGTTAAAATATCTTCCGGCTTATAAAACTCAAAACGAATCTTTGGTAAATTACACTAATATACATCAATACAATAAAACTAGAAGGTGTTGCTCTCCTCTTTTGACACGTGTTGACACATCAATTAAAATTATTAACCAATTAAATTAAAAGAAATAATACAGATCAGCTTACAATTGCCACACTGGACACATAATTGTCTTCTCTTCATCGATCGATTTCAGAAGTTAGCTTATTCTTCTTATGTCAACCTAACAAAATTGTTTCTCTTCTGCGCATCTCAATTTAAACTCTTATTCTTGACAATTCCGACGATCGCATAATCGGTGATTGCTTTAGTTTGTCTAACTATGATTCTTCTAATTTTTGTTTCCAGTTAACAAAATTATGTTCTTTTATGTCTCTTAATTTGGGGGATTGTGGAAGATTTCTAGGTTTTCAGTTTGAGATGGATTTTTGATATAATTTGTGTTTGAAACTTGAAATTGGAGGAGATCCAAGGGAGAAAAAGAAGAGTAAGCCAGTGAAAGAGGACACTTAGAGATTATACACGTCCAAGGGAGAGCATGTTAGACAAGGTTATTACCGAAACCAGAAACATGATTAGTCATCTATGGTGTGGGTGAAGAAGGGTAAAAACGATCATATTTTTTCTGGACGTGACGATCGCACAAAGTTCGGATGACGATGTTGGTGCTTGATTTTTATTCTGGTCTAACTATGATTCTTCTACTTTGAGTTTCCATGTAACAAAATTCTATGCTTTTATGTGTTTTACTTATTGAAGAAGACTTCAAAGCTGTGAATTTGAGATAATTTTTTTGATATAAGCTATGTGTTTGAAACTTAAAATTACTATGAATGTTGGTGAAGAGAAGAGTCAAGAAGTCTCTTTAAGCGGCTTCAGCGTTTTGTTTGCTCTTCTCCTTCACGCGTCTTTGCTTTGAAACTTGCTCATGTTTTTTTCTCTTTCATGGTGGTTAGTTTCTTCTTCTTAAGTTTGGTGGCTTCACTTTTGTTATGACTTTACCAATGTGATATATAATATCTTTGTTTACTGATTTGGGTTTGAAAGAAGCTAGAGCATTGCTGAAGAAGACTTGTGCGATTTGGAAAGTTGGATTGTTTAAAGAAGAAGTGAAGCTTTTGTTGATCGATGAGAACAAATGCAAGACTTTTAAAAACTCTAAAGCATTTAGAATGTCTCTGCAACTTTATCTTAGTGTATATGCAACTTTAGCTTCAAAAACCCTTTTGAGTTTAAACAATATATAACTGTTTGTTATAGATTACAATAACCTACAGATTTTCTTGTGATATACCTTTTCAGTGTTTTTGAATTTGTTGTAACTGTTTCTTAATGCAATAATTAATTCTTTGTTAATGAGAGAAAGGTTTGTTAATGAGAGTTTATAAACCTTGTAGTTATTGCAAGCGACTCCGTGGAAGGAAGAGGCAAAGCTGGAGCAAAGATTTGAGAAGAATGATTTAGTCCAGTTACAGAGGTTATTCGCCGAATCTTTTAGAAACTGTGCAAGATAGAGAGGAGCGATCTCCACAATGATCATAGTTCAGACCCATAAGACCATGAGTAAAGTACAAGATAAATCTCCACAAGTTAAGTATAAGGAAAAATATAAAGAAATAAGAATAAGTAGCAAGCAGGTTGAAGTATCAGAAGATAAAACTCTGTTTGAAAAACTAGCAAAGCTAAGACTTACAAAGTAAGTTAATTAATGCTTTGACTGGACGTGATGATATGAACAAGAGCATGATAGTAGCAACCCGACAAACAAACAAACACCACAAAGACTTGAAATTATATATTAAGATTCTTAACACACCATTGTCTTCCTGACTTTTTTTTTTTTTGTCAAACTGTCTTCCTGACTCTTGCAGCAATATTTCATCTTATCGAAGATAAATCACAAATTCACACCTGGCACTTAGCAAGGAGAAGGAACACCCGAAGTAGTTCTACGCTCAAAGTGTAACTCATACTGTTAATAAAAGGAATACGTAGTTACTTGTATTGAATGTTTATCACACTAACGATCAAAAAAAAAAAAAAACTATTAGACTTACACATCCTAACAACCTATTGGCTATTGACTATTGGTAATATGATAATTGTAATATGGCATAGGTTATTGAATTCAATATTACTATAATCGATTGAAAAAAAATATGACAATTTTTTTATATATCTAATTGGTTCCATCTTTTTTTTTTACAAAAATTATGAAAAAAATAAACACACGTACTACTGTCAGAAGATCCATGATGTTAAATGGAAGAAAAAAAACAGAGTTTTCTCTCACTCCGAAAGAAAGAGAGAGTTAAGAGTAAGAAGCTTCTCGGTTTAACAAAATAATTTGATTTTGGTAATAAATTTATCTACGAGTCCAGTTCGTTGTTTTTTTATGGTATTTCTTAGTCTTTTCTTTGTTTATTCTTTTAACTTTATAAAAAAAATTGGGTCTCCCAAGTCCCAACTTAGTTAGACAAAAGAAAAATTGTTTGATTAGAATAACAAAAAAATAATAATGATGCAACAAATAATAACTGAAATACAAAAACAAAAAAATTACCATTCCATGATAAAAAAAACTTTATTAATTATAATAAGGCAATTCTTATAAATACCACTAAAATATGTTTTCTAAAAAATACCACTTTTAGTTTTATTTTCAAAAATAACACAAAAATGATTTTTTTTCCAAAAATACCACAAAATTAAACTAAAGTTTTATATTGAAAACTAAACCCTAAATCGTAAATACTAAATCCTACACCCTAAACACTATACCTTAAATCTAAATTTGTTAACCCAAAACCTAGAAAAATAAATTTTACTACTAAAAATTCAGTTTTTTTTGTGTTTGTAGTATTTTTCGGAAAACATTTTGTGATATTTTTGGAAGAAAAAATTCAAATATGATATTTTTGAGAAAAAAAATTAAATATGGTATTTTTGAAGAATTCCTCATTATAATATTTGATTCTAAACAACACAAAAACAAATATTATTTCAAAAAATAAAAAACAAAAAAATAATAAAATAAAAAATCTATGCCGCAGGTACCAACCTAGTAAATGATAATTTCTCTTAATTAAAAAACTTTTCAGTACATTGTTAACAAAAACAATATATGGATATGAATCTCAAATGGGGTAAATCTCAGATGATGAAATATACTATCTTCTTTTCTTTTAATCTCTCTTCTTTGTATAGCCCAAGTTCCATTTTCACATTGGGGTACCTATATGAACTTCCACTACATCACCACCCAATGTCGTCAAAGCTCACTTGATCATCGAGTGAACCCACGTGCGCATAATCCACAGATGGCAACGAGGACGCGGCTTGATGGTGCTGATGATCAATGGTGAGGCCCATAAGATCGTTAGGGTTGGGATAGTGATCGTTTAGATTTCCGATGAGCATTGCAATAGAAGCTTCTTCTTCGTCTCCTGGCATGAAATCATACATTATCTCTTCGTAGTGGTTCATCTCGTTCACTTTCATCGACTCAACTCCTCTTCCTCCATTTTGTCTTCCCGGCTTTGTAACAGCGAAGTACTTTAATAAGAACAAGTGAATAAGATATTACACACACACAAAATCATAAGTCATAACCAAACCAAATTAACCCAAAAAAGGAAAATTATAAACTCGATGTAACTTAATGTTATCATTGACAGGAAAAGGCCAATAAAAGGGCAGTGAAGTTTTTGTCTGTATGCTTAACAAACTGAATTCAATGACTACTTTTCAGATTTCCAATTTCAGTCTACTAATTAATAAATTTTCAACTTATTTTTGTCTTTTTATAATAATAATAATAATTAAAAATATAGGGGAAAGGGAGTTAACAAGAGAGTGCTCACGAGATTCTTGCTTTCGTCCTCGTATATTGTTAAAGTATCTCCCGACTCTACTCCATTTTGCCTCACAAATTCTCCTTTAGTTATGACCACAAAAAATAAAATAAAAAAAATCCATATAAGTAAAAGAGTAGTTTTACATGAATTAATAGTATTATATACTTTTGAATGAAATGATGTTGAATTCCTTAATTTACCTGTGTTTTCGAGGACATACATTCTGCTCTTGTTATTGGACCAGAACCTATGGCATTAATAGTCTTTCTAGTCGTAAAATTATTCGCTATTGATAAATAAAAACAACTCGAAATCTAACAAGAAGTCGTAACAAAAAAGTGATGAGACTAACTTGTATTTGAAAGACCAAGACTGCAAAGAGAAAACATCTCTCATCTCTAAAACGATTCCTTCTTTATCAGATAACTTCGGAAGCTTTCCTTCGGCTTCTCTCTGCAGTCCATAGATAAACGTCTTTCTTACTTAGAAAAATAACAACGATCGATATGACCATTATCATTAAAATAACTTTAAATTAATGTTTATTTAAAACCAAGATATGTAGTAGAACCTTTTCCATGATGTTTTTTTTCACTTTCCCATGCCATATAATGGTTTCTCGAGGTAAATCATTTAAGAGAATCCATTTAATAGGAAAGGCATATTGACGACTTTCCATTTTCTTCGACCCCATAATTTAAAATAAACTCATTTTCACATCTTCATCTTAGTTAAATATAAATGAATAGCAAAAATTGTGAGCCATACATAAATAAGTTCAAACTTAAACTAGTCTACAAAACTTTAAATTAATTCATATATACACTACATGCTAATGTTAAAATTCAAAATACAAAATTACGTACAGAAACCAAACTAATTTGATTCTATACTCATGTTTCATACTCATCTTGTTTTTCGTGCGATTACTTTTAAAGACGAAAAAACTTATTATTGGTTAGACAAATACTACTAAATATATTAGTATGAAAATGAAATGTGAAATAAAATAGTCAGTGAAACTGCATAATGAGAAAATCTGTGGCCACAATGATTTGTGTGCTATGTTCCACAAAATCTTATTTATAAAATGGTGGTAGTCAAATCCTATATTCTCCTATAATGAAATGTTGAGTTATTTTGAAAACGAAGAAAAATAATGAAAACAAAACGAACAAATTTCTGAGTGAACTGAATTGAAAGAATTTACATACCTTTGGGAGAACTATCCGCCCAAGTGCCCCAACATCGCTGTTCTTCAAAAGCTTCACACACAAAACCCTAAGCTTCTACAACAACCAACAATCAATTTTTTTTTAATAAAAAAATGTATCGTAGAGACAAATATAAACACAAAACCGTATAAATTCAAAATTTTGGACCAGCAAAAACAAAACCTTGTTATCGAAAGTGGAGTGAGGGTAGTGATCTTTTCTCTCAGGGATCTGCACATTATTTTTCATGTTAAGCATCATCACCTGTCTCTTTGAATCAACCACCTCATCTGGACTAGAATTAGGGCTAGAGTTGTTTCTTGATCTGATCATCGCGTTCTTCCTGTTGATCCTGGCCATCTTCGTCGGATCAAGAAACAAGCCACCTCTCTCTGGTCTCAAACAAGGATTAGGATTACTAACCAAAGAACAGAACTCACTTCCGGTTTGTGAAACCGGGATCTGAGGATAAGCATCGGATGAGTAAAGCGGCTGATGAGGATTCATCACGGCTGCCATCTGCTCCACCGGGTAGGAATACAACAAGTGATGAGGCTCAGCCTGATGATGATCATAAGTAGGCATCGTTGTTAAGTGCGAGAGATTGTTGTTAGCATCCATAGCGAATTCTTGGACAGAGTTTGCGTTAGAAGAGGAAAAGGGAAAGAAGTTATCCATTTTTCCCGGGGGGAGAGAGAGATATGAATGTGGGGCAAGAGAGGTCGTTGGGGAGATTGATTAGGAGAGAGCGAGTGAAGGAGAGACAGATGTTGAAAAAAACACAAAAAGAAACGAGTCAAAATGTTGCAGATGGTTCGATGTTGCAGCTTATGGGGATACCCATCTCACCACTCACACAAGGAGAGAGATATGAATATATAGAGGCTAAGACATATACATACATATGTATATGTGGCGCCAGATTGTGTTTGAATGTATATAATGGTTTTTATGGCACAGAAGACCACGAGAAGCTCATTGGCTGTTTGTGTTGTTTTTTTTCTGAGAGATAGAGAGGACTCTTTTTATTTATTTTTGAGTTGCCTGGCTCTCATCCTTATATTTACTCTGTTAAAGGTAATCCTTAATCTAAAGTTTTATAATATTGAAGTTTTTTTTGTTGTGCAAACATTATTTAGTTCAAACATTGAAAAAATGAATCTTTGCAGCTTTAGTAATTGGTTTGATAGTTGGCATATTAAACTTTGAGGAAACTCAATTAACAACCATTCATGTTTCGTCAAATATAAATTTACTCCCCATTAATATTCTTGTCGCTTGTACATATTTCAGAAAACGGTTACTTATTATAATAACCTTAATTTAGAAAACTTTTGAATTCAAAGACGAAAAAGACAAATCCATTTACTTTAGAAATGATTTAATATTTACATATTAAAATTTAAAAGTTACGAAAAATTTCATAAATTGTTACTCGTATTTGGTTGAAACTCAATTAATCGTCATATGTACCATTTTATAAACATACTTTGGGAAAAACTTTCTTTTCGATATATAAATATATTACTAAAGTTTTAGATTTCGAAATTCAATTTTGTGGATATATATATATATATATATATATATATATATTCTAAATCTAATTATTCGGTTGGAACAATATCTCTATATATGTGGCATATTGCAAAATGTCATTGCATTAAAATTAATTTAAGAACTAACAAAAAAAAAACTGATATCTTATTATATAAAGTTTGGTTCTCAAAGATAGTAACTTATCAGATCGTGACACATGTTATGGTCTAGATCAAGTGTTCTTATCGTCGAACGATAGTACGTATTACAAGAAAGTGGGAAGCAATAAATTTTTACAAAAACAATAAGCTCATTAGAATAAATTTACTCATAAAATAGAAAAAAATATTAAGGAAAATATACAGAAAATTATTAATTTTAAAAAATGTAAATACTCACTTCTATATAAACATAGATCGTCTCATAGTATTCATCTAACAAAATAATTTTTTCAAAAATATTGCTTTCAACTTTGTTCTATTGGTCAAACCTTTTTAATGGGAAGATAAATTTTCCTTATTTTTTAAAACTAAAATATACTCCTACTTTCTACTTTTTCAGTTCGGGATAGGTAAGATTGATATGTTGACCAAAAAAAAAGAGTGAAGATTAATATATGCATCAGTATTTTAAATTTTATTGTAGTAGTTTTAGATTATTTTATTTAATTTATATTTTCATCTTTGAATTACTTGAGATTCATATATTACCATGCTTATAATTTTATATTATTTCGTTAATTATATCAAATTAATTTTTTTTTAATTTCTCAACCTTGATTGGTTGGTCATAGACCTTTTTTTTTTTGTGCCAACAAAATTGTTACCATTCCTTCAATCTCAAAAGGAGATAAAGAGGCAAATGTCATCAACCTAATGGTTGGATAAATTAGGCTAATTAAACACAAGCCTACAAACATAAATAGACTGGAAAAACATAAATTGTTGTTGATAGATCTATAGGAGTTTGGAGACAGAGGCTACATAATGGTTTGTCAAAGAAACTTCCATGAAATTTATTGGGAAATTTAACATTAGTTACTATCAAAAGATTTTGTGACGTTGGAAAATAGTCTTTAGTTTCAATAGTTGCTGGAGCAAGCCACTTTGAGATAGCTAAAAGAAGTGAACATGTTCTCTCCACACAGGTGGAGGGCACATCAAAGGTTCTCTCTATAGTGGAGGAGGTTGAACACAAGGTTATCTCCCGAAGGGAGGAAGGTGGGAGAGGTTGGATGCAAGGTTATCTCTCCAAGGGAGGAAGGCGGAGCGAAGGTTCTTTCCATAAGGGAAGAGGGCATAACGAGGTTCTTTCTATGGTTAGTCATACACTATTGTGATGTAATTTATTTTTATTCAAAATATTTTTTAAGCCAACAATTTTAGTGATTAAAGAAATTATGAAAAAGTGAAAGTAAAGAGACATATAATAGTTGGCTTAATTTGTTCATATCGACATTTTCTAGGTGGTGGTAAATAATATATTTGTAACATACAATATATCTAGGTGTAAAAAATACATTTTTAATGGTAAGATATTTAAAAGATTTGTATATAGATATAAATCATTGTATTATAGCAAATTTTTTTTATAAATAATGTACAATAAATTTTAATATATTTTTATTAAATTTCATTTTATTTACAAAATTTAAACCCCCACATCGGGCGGATCCTTATCTAGTTGCTTTATAAATAATATTTTCGAAATTATTTAATGAAATTATTTAACAGATTTGATTTATTGTTTCAGAAATATTAGAAAACAATAATAAACTATTTAATTCATAAAATTTTATTTTATACACAATATTCTCTATGTAAACAATACTAAGTGTATAAGGTTAACTATTTATATTAAAATCTACATCTACAAATAAAATATAAATAAAAATTTTACCTTATTCCTTTCTTTTTTTGGTTCTACACATATTACCCAGATTCAACATGCACCAATGTTTACAAATTCAAATGTAATTTAACCTATATTAAAAAGAGAATTTCCACCTATAAAAAAAACTTTGACAATATACGTGTACATAATCTAATTGTAAATTAATATACTAACATGTTATAACAATTACTACAATGGTGTTAATATTAACACCAATCACAAATGTAAATTTGGTATATTAACATCTCTAAACACGATCACATCAATTTGTAAAACCAGATCATGAGTCTATACAAATTTTTTTTAGAATTTACAGAATTTATAATTAATGAATTTTGATATTATATACCTTAACCAAAATAGTGGTACCGACTATGGGTAAAAATCACGAGTATAAATTTAAGTATATTAAATATATAAAATTATATAATATAGAAAAGAAATATTATTTTTACTACTATTTTGTAACTAACAAATTCAAATTTACGTAAATATATATATGCGTTGTATAGCGTGACTCACTATCTAGTATATAATAAGCTTGTAGTTGATATAAGTCTTGTAACCTTTGATATTTTTTTCAATTTTTTTGTACAAATTATTATATTTTTTGCCCATGTACTTTTTGAAACATATTACAATATCATAGAATAGTATAAATCATAAATTTAATCATAAATGCTAAAGAGGCCAAAAACAAAGTGTTAACAATGATCCATGTTGACATTTTTCTTGGTATATGTTTTTGTTTAATATTGCAAAGAAAAAATATTGTTAGATTATATATGTTGACGAAAATTTTAAATATGTCGACGAAAATATTAAATATCTCTGGAGTCTAAAAATCCAAAAGAGAAAAGCAAAAGCCCAATAGAGGGGTAAAAAGGCAATAAATGCGGTTTTAAATTACAGAAAAACTAATTAAAACCATGACAATATAAACAGAAAAAAGCAAAAACATTCAATGGGCCGATGGATCCTAAACCCTTAATAGTGAATAAAGCTAGCCAAAAAAAGATAAATGGGCCGATGGATCGGGAGTGGACATGAAGCCCACAAAAATGTGTCGGTCAGGGCATTACAAGTGGTATAAGAGCCAAATTTAGATGAGTGTGACATCCTAGTTTGGAGACAGGTTAAATAGAATTGATTTGATCACCTATGTCACTAAAGTGAACTTATCTTTTTGGTGAAATTTCCTGAGAAATTCTACAATTAAGCGTGCTTGAGCTCGAAAAGTTTCACGATAAGTGACTTTCTGAGAAGTGATTGTCGAAATTTTGCGAGTGAAGACAAAACACGGAAAAATGTCATGTGGAGATTTGTAGGATCGGTAAAGGTTAGGTATGGGTGGGCCCATATACTGGGAATGAATGTGGGGTCCACTAAACAAGGTGGACATATAGATCATAAATAGACATGAGTCCTACTGAGAAATGGCTGTCGGAGTGTTATACATACTGTCAATTTTATGAAAATAAACTTAATTGAGTTGGTCAATTCACAATATTTTACTTATTGTGTTAGATGTAGTTTAGTAGGAATTAACATTGCAATTATTTTTTTTTAAAATATACCTGTAAGAAAATGTACTTCAAAAGTATTAATATAAATTTTGTTAAAAAAAAAAGTATTAATATAAATTAATATGGTTATATCATCCAATTATACATCTAAGGCTATCACCAAAATTTTATCACTAAACTTTTAAGACTTTTTTGATTAATGATTATTATAGCAAATCAATGTTTAAGATTTTTGACTAATCTAAGGCATCTTGTTTTACTAAAAAGTTATATAACCAAAGAAATTTATTTGGTCTCTTGATGAGATCAAATCTGAACTACAAATATAATTTTGCACGGGCGTGGCATAAGAATCACAGTATAGTATATTGGTATAGATGGAATCAAACTCACAAAGAACAAAGTGGTACACGTCGTATATATATTACGATGAAGTCAAGTTGAGATGTAATGATTTGTTTTAAAGGTTGTAGTGTTTGTTTGTATTGAAAATGTTTGTGAATCAAAAAAATGGTGTCAAAAAAGGACACGTCAGCATAGGGAGATTTAGAAGGCGATCAGGGTTTCTGCTTCCCTCTCACGACAGATGATGTCGGCAGCTTCTCCATCCGGTTCTGTGATACACCAGTTTTAGAGACTTGCAGAAATGTTTATGGGTGAATGTCGTTCAAAAGCACATGTTCACGAAACAACTATTTGTGATCTCGGAAGTGGAAGGCCAACAGCGAGTTGTGGTGCCAAGAGGGTGTTTGAAGGCGCTAAACCTCTGTGGGAAGATTTTATCATTGAAAAATTTCTTAACTCAACAACGCCACATGTGGTAAAAACCATATGATAGTGAACAAGATCTAGAGGCTAGGGGATAAGTCCTTACTGATAGATGTTTTTGCTGTGAACGAATCGACTGTTAAGTTTGGTGTTTGGAATGAAGGAACTAGGCACATATTTTTAAATAGAGGTATGTGGAATATTGTAGGTATCCCCATGATATTTTCTAAATGGACTCATGCTGCAGAGGATGCTCAGCCAGCGATGAAGTCTGTCCCACTATTGGTTGTTCTCCGCCAACTATGTTTACGGATAAGGGCTTGGAGTTCTTATCAATCGTAGTGGGGAAACCAATACGGCTACACTCAATAACAGAAGCTTGTACTAGTTTTGACGAAACAAAAATAGTGGTGGAGGCTGACTTAACTAAGCCTTTACCAATGAAGTATCATATACTTGGTGAGGAAGAGGGTGAATTGGATGTGGTGGTGAAGTACTCTTACCCATGGCTACCCCCACAGACCATAGTGTAGTAATTGCAAAAATTGGGCTCATTTGACAAAGGCTTGTCTTGCTGTTGCTAGGGATACTAGTCTGGTTAAGATGGGCTCGACTATCCAGAATACTTCAGAGGTTACAATCACCAATGCTGCATTAGTAGAACATTCTCTGACTATTTCACTAGAGGAGGCTGTGGGTGTTGGTGCAGTTGCAGTGGAGCATACGGCTGGGAAGCAGTTGACTACAGAGAAAACAATTGGGAATACAACGGAGGAGAGTGATGAGGGTGTCTGTATCACGCCTAAAAAAACAGTGCATAAATAAGGCTCTAGTCTGAGACAGAAAAAGACTCTTTAAAATTTGGTGAAGTCTCTATTCTCTCCAACTCATACTCTGTTTTGAGTGGGACAAGCGAGGGTGAAATATATGATATAGGGCAAGGGTCTGATGTAGATGCGAAGCAGAGGAGGAAGTGCTTCATATTGACGTTCATGACAATGATAAGAAGAAAAATGATAAGGGTCAAATTCGAGGATTAAAGGCTAGCTTGCCGCCATAGGAATATCTGCCTAGACACTCTAAAGACTCTCATAAATATGTATCAACCCCCTCTGCTCAGGTCTCTCGAGATATGAGTACACATCACTCCCAACTCTAATTTTATGTCGAGCTTCTTTTGGAATGTTCGTGGATTTAACAAAATGTCTAAGCATTCTGTGGTTCCTAATTGGGTACTACATGAAAATATGCAGTTTGGGTGTATTCTTGAGACAAGGGTGAAGGAAAGAAAAGAAGAAAGAATTGTGGGGTCTGCTTTCCAGGCTGGTCTTTCATTGCAAATTATTATTTTAACAGATTAGGTCGGATTTGGGTAGTGTGGAGTCTGCAAGTTCGACTCACACCATGTTTCACTATCGCACAAATGATTACATGTTCAGTTTTAAAGGAAGGAATGGAAAAGAAGTTCTTTGTCTCTTTTGTCTATGCTTCTAACTTGGTTGAGGACAAAAAACAATTGTGGGAGGAATTATGTAATCCCGAGGATTTGTCAATGATTAGAAATAATCCATGGATGATATATGAGGATTTCAATGAGATGCTAAAAGGAGACGACCATTCTTCATACGAGGTGAATCCCACAATACCTTTGGGGATGAAAGATTTTATGGCAGCAGATATTGTAGTTTAAGTCATATGCAGGCCTATGGTCTGCTGTTTACTTGGTGCAATAAAAGGGATGATGATGCGCTCATTTGTGAGAAGCTGGACCTGAGTACTTGTGAATGATTCCTGGATAGAAGAGTGTCAACAATCATATGGTGTTTTTGAGACTAGGGGTGCTCTGATCACTTGTGCTGTCGGATAAAAAGTGGAGCTGATACACCTCGTGTGCGGAAACCTTTTAAATTTACAAATGATTTGACTCATGATCCAGAGTTTTTGCCGCTGATCAAGGATTTTTGGCATAATACAGAGCCACTACATCATTCTACCTCTGAAATATACCGATTTTCAAAGAAGCTCAAGGCTCTTAAGCCGCGTATCAAACTGATGAGTAAGAACAAGTTAGGTGACTTGACAAGGAAAACAAGGGAAGCTTATGCAGTCCTTTTTTAATGTCAATTGGCGACGGTTACTAATCCAACAAACTTAGCAATGAAAGCTGAATCGGCGGCCTACAGTAGATGGTTATTTGTGTCGGGCTTAGAAGAAAAATATTTGAAGCAAAAATCAAAGTTTTATTGGTTAAACGTGGGAGACGACAACAATAAGGTGTTTCATCGAGCTGCTAAAGTTAGAGAAATACGCAATGCTATTAGAGAGGTCCAATGCCATGATGGTTCCGTTGTAGTTAATCCAGAGGAAATCAAACAAGAGGCTGTTAGATTTTTTTCATGACTTCTCAACTCATAAGCCGGCTCACTATCAGGGAATATCGGAGGAAGAGATAAAAAACTTGGTGCAGTATAAGTGTTCTGAAGCAGCAAGGAAGCAGTTAAAAAGGGATTTATGTGCAAATGAGATTATAGAGGTTTTATTATTTATGCCAAGTGACAAAAGTCTGAGGACAGATGAATACACTGTGGAGTTTATAAAGGAAACTTGGTCTATAGTCAGTAAGGAGTTTGTTGTCTCGGTTCAATCATTTTTCAGTATGGTTTCATACCAAAAGAGGTCACTACTACCATCCTTGCGCTAATCCTCAAGAAGAAAGAGGTTAGAGTCTTAGAGAAATGAAGGACTATCGCCCTATTTCTTGCTGCAACGTCCTATTCAAGGTTATTGCAAAACTCATTGCTAATAAGCTCAAAAGACTTCTCCCGGATTTCATATCACCGAACCAGTCCGCTTTTGTTAAGGATCGTCTCTTGATGGAAAATGTTCTACTAGCCTCGGAAATTGTCAAGGACTACCATAAAGCCACGATCTCCCCCCCGGAGTGCAATAAAGATTGACTTATCGAAAGCCTTGGATTCTTTACAGTGATCTTTTCTGCTCAATGTCCTCTCGACTTTGAACTTTCCACCTCGCTTTATTAGATGGATTGAACTCTGCGTCACCATGAAATCATTCTTGGTCCAAGTTAATGGGGAACTATTAGGTTTGTTTCAGAGTGAAAGACGTTTTCGACAAGGTTTTTCACTATCTCCCTACCTCTTTTGTCATTTGTATGCAGTTCTATCCATGATGCTTGATAAGGCTGCATTGGAGAGAAGAATATGCTACCATCCTCGTTGCCAAAATATTCAGCTAACTCACTTGTCTTGCACTGATGATCTACTAGTATTTACTGATGGAACAAAAAGATGAATTGAGGGAATTCTACAGATCTTTGAGCAATTTGCAGAATTTTTTGGTCTAAAAATCAGCCTGGAAAAATCAACTTTATACATGGTAGAGGTTAGAGATACTGAGAAGGAGTCTATTCTTTCCTCTTTTCCCTTTGAATCTAGTTCTTTACCAGTACATTACCTTGGATTACCTTTGCTAACCAAACGAATGACGGGAAAGACTATACACCCCTCATTGAACGAATAAGAAGCAGAATTGGTAGCTGGACGACTCACACCTTTCATTTGCAGGTCGGTTGTAGCTCATCGGTTCTATCATCCAAGGACTCACTAATTTCTGGATGTTAGTATTTCGGTTACCTAGTGCCTGAATCAAGGAAATTGACAGCCTGTGTTGTGCGTTTTTATGGTTTGGTCATGAATTAAATACAAAAAGCTAAAGTATCTTGGACAGATGTTTGTCTCCCAAAAGAGGAAGGAGGATTGAGGCTACGGTCACTAGAATTAGCAAACAAGGTAAGTTTTTTAAAGCTTATTTGGAGACTGTTGTCATCCAACTCTCTGTGAGTGTCAAAGCTGAGAATATACTTGCTCGGCAAGAGTTCCTTTTGGTCGCTGAGTGAGACCTCTGCTTCTGGATCTTGGATGTGGAAAAAACTGCTAAAATATCGTAACCTCGTTTAGGCTTTGCAAGTATGAAGTTCGAAATGGGAAGAGCATCTCTTTTTGGCAATGACAACTGGTCTCCATTGGGTCTGCTTTTTGTGATTAAAGGGCACTGAGGCTGCATTGATATGGGTATTGGTATTCATGAAACTCTGGCTCAGGTGCTTTTCTCTCATAGAAGACGACGACACCGAGCTACTCATCTTATCCAAATAGAAGTTTGTCTAGAGGAGATTTTGAGTAAAGGGATTGTAGAAACAGAAGATGTGGTCCTTTGGAAACAACACGGGGATAGATTCAAGGCAGACTTTTCCACAAAGGATGTTTGGAACACTATACGGAACGCTGCAGCTGCTTTTGATGTAAAACATTTTTTTCGAATAAATTTTACATTTTATGTAAAAAAACAAAAACGTTTGTAATCCAATGATAACACGCGTGTTGCGAAATTTAGAAAGTCAAGGGTTCGAATTGGATTTAACATATTTTGTACGATGAAATTCGAAAAGGAAACAACCTTGTTTTCTTGTGTGTATGTGATGCCATGATTATAATTTATATAGTTCTAAGTTGGATTATATGCCATGCCAATTGCCAATCAATAAAGTTCATCATCAAACCTTTTTCCACATATCTCCCAAGCCTTCATTAAATCTATATTTTGCCATAGAATATATGTGTGAATAAATGACCTAAATGAAGAAAGACTAATACCATCTCTAATGTATAGCTCTATTTTCTACTCTGAAATAGAGTAACTCTAAAATCGGGGAGAGTTTCTCTCCAATATATTACTCTATTCTTCACTCAAAAAAGTATATTTTTAAGGTATATTCTTGTTCTATTTTACTAATTATACCTTTTATGTATAACATTTACAATTTGAGCCCACAACTTTATTTTCTATTTTACACAAATTATAATATTATTTAAGTTAAACATTACCATTAGTGTAGTAATGTGTAGATCCATCTAGTCAATTTTAACTTTGAACCCATTCCATTTGTTTATTTATGGTCAATTGGAGTATCTAATTTTTCTTTTTAGAAAAAGGAATATCTAATTAAATTAAACATATTTATCACCTCACATTAAATTTCATATTTCTTTTATTCTTGGCATTTGTATGTGCCAAAACCCATATAAAGTCTACTATATGACCCATGTATGTTTTTTAGTGCTTATATAGTTAAACCTCTATAAATTAATACACGGTAAATTAATTACTTTTATAAATTAATAAATTTCAGTAAAGTGACCGTAGAGCATTGGCAAGCAATAACTCCAACGGTAGAAGACACCATGACATCTAAGATCGAGTCCCGCTCCCTACGAATGTAAGAATTTGGCTAATGAGCCGGTTTGTTATAGTCCAATGGTTGACAAAAAAAAGATTAATAAATTTATCCAGTCCCAGGTTGGACCACTGTAATTTTGAACACAATTCAATATTATAATAAGATAATATTTTTTAAAAAAATCCTTTGTATATATATGGTCTCATGAATAATATAAAATTATATGTATACATGAATTTTTGTTAGAGCTCATCTTTACTATTTTTTCTATCTGAAAAAATTTTATTTTTTTCTTCAAAACATGAGAATTGTTATTTTTTTGTAAGTGATTATGTAAAAGAAATTATTTTTAAAATTTTATCTAATAAAACCTCCATAAATTAATAGATTTTCATGGTTTCAATATTATTAGTTTATAAAGGTTTTACTGTACTACAAACATCACTAGAAAGATGTTAAAAAAAGGAACATGATATGTTAAATATTTTGTTCATATACTATATACCATATATGTGGTTGTTGTAAAATTACGTACGTCATTAAATAAAAAATTAATTTTTAAGGACTAAATTATAAATAAAAAAGTACAGTTCTAAAATAGAGTTACTCTAAGGGGGTGTATTGAAACTAGGATTTTAGAAGATTTTAGGTATTTCTTAAAATCCCCTGTTATTAAAACTAGAATTTTAAAATCTGTTTCCAAATCCCATGTTATTGAAACTGAACTTTATGTAAAATCATTCAAAATCAATCACAATCCTGTTTTATTCAACTATTTATAAGAAGAAAAATTCTTGGATTTACTCCTAGGGGTGAACAACTCTCATTCACCCTTTCTTAATTAACCAATCAGAATACAACATTATGCCATGTCATATCATATTTTTAAAAAAGAAGTCAAAATTAAAATAAAAGGACAAAACAAATTAAGGAAACAAATTATGTAGGTTTGGTTTTACAAAAGAGGATTAAGGTTTAAATTTATAATTTTAAAAATTATATTTCGGTTTGGGTTTATAAAAGAATGATTAGGATTTAGATTTTATAATTAAAAAAAATATATGTCGTTTTGAGTTTACAAAAGAGCGGTTAGGGTTTAGATTTTATAATTAATTGAAATAATATGTCAGTTTGGGTTTATAAAAAAATGTTTAGGGTTTAGATTTTACAATTAAACAAAATTATATGTCGGTTTGGATTTATAAAAGAGTGGTTAGAGTTTAGATTTAACAATAAAACAAAATTATATCGGTTTAGGTTTATAAAAAATGCTTAGGATTTAGATGTGATAATTAAAAACTATAATATAATATTATAATTAACAATTTTAAAATTGATTGATCTACAATATTTGTTTCCTTAATTTTTTTTTTTTGGTCAAAATTTGTTTACTTAATTAAAATTTGTTTTTTTTTTTTAATTTAAAAAGGGTGAACAAGAGAGGTTCACCCCTATGGGTGAAGCCAAGAATTGTCTTTATAAGAATCATACCAAATCCGTTGTTATTCAAACTAAGCAGTGTATTTAAAAAAAAAATAGAAAAGGGATTCTGTAAAACTTTTGATATCTTTCTAGTTGAAAAACAGAGCTGAGAAAATCACACTTCTTAAGGTGAGATTCAAACAAAAATTTATTAACAAAAAAAATCATCATCGAGAGTCTCCTCAACCGTCAGTCACGAATCATCATCGAAAGTCTCCTCAAGTCTCGAATCTACCTCGACAGTCTCCTCTACCTCAACAGTCTCCTCACGTCTCAAATCATCGACCACCCTTTTCTCAACCTGGTCAACCTCGAGCAGCTTCTGCATCGCATCATAGTTCTCAAGAGAAAAACTCACATAAGGAAGAAGAAGCTGATTCTGAGGATGACAATTTAAGGCAATCAAATCTCCCAGCTGATGTACTCGCTTCTTTACATGACATGCTTGTCCAACCAGGTCGTGAGTTGTATACCATTGTCCTCTCTCCCACATTAGAGCGTGGAACCACTTGGTAAGATTATATTTTTTAGTTGATTAGATTGAATAGAGTTTTTATTGGATTGATTAGAATTTTTATTCGATTGATTAGAATTTTAAGAATTTTGTACTTTCGATTTGTTTATGTTTGAGAATTTTGTACTTTCGATTAACACTTACCCGGAAGATTACAAAAGTGTTTACAAACAAGTTTGATGGGCCATATTGCAGTTGGGGTTGTGTTTCTAACGAAAGAAGAGAAAAATACTTCTTAGAATTCGCGGTAAACTTCTACTTTTTCAATTTGATTTATGTATTTATAGTTTTTTTTTGTTTTTTTATCACTAACACTAGTCTTCTTTTGTAGAAAACACACACCTGGGATCCTTCACTAACCGGTTTGGTTCAAGAAAAGTTCTATACCATTTGTTAAAACCGTATGAAAGATATGGTTTCCAAGGCAGCAGCTCAGCGAGACCAAGTGAAACCGAGTTGGATTGAGAAATCTATTTGGAAAGAAATGTGTGACTATTGGAACACAGAAGAAGCAATGGCAAAGAGTGCAACCACTTCAACAGCTCGAATGTCTGACCGTAATGGTCTTGGCCCTCATAAGCATGTATCTGGGCCGAATTCTTACTTACAAATCGAACAAGAGATGGTGAGTTACATCATAACCTTTTCATTGTTTAATAAGTTAAATCAGATGGTTCCTAACTTTTTAATTGTCTAACATTTCAGGAAGTGGAATTGGGAAGACCGCCAACTATTCCTGAAGTTTTTATCAGGACTCATACCAAAAAAGATGGTACTTTTGTGGTTAAGAAAGCACAAGCAGTTCATGAGGCATATAAGAGAAAAAGGGAAGCTAAGTTGGCTGCTCTGGATAATGATGAGTCTTCTTATGGTACTTCACGTCGATCTGAGCTATCTCACGAGGAGGATGATGAGCTCTTTCTTCAGGAAATTTTGAAGTAATTTGCTTCTTTCTAATAAGCTATTAAGTTTTTCATTGTTAAGTAATTATGCTAACTTTTTCTCTCTGTTTTGTTTATGCAGTCTACTTTCATAAGTGATAGAGGAACATACTTTGGAGTTGGAAGCCTAGGGAGTTACATCAACGGGAAGCGGAAGTTCCCTGGAAGCTCTTCTTCTTTCACAAGCCTGCAACAACAGCTTGAAGAAGCTAACCGCAAAATAGAGCAACAAGCAGCTCTACAAGCAGAGCGTGACGCAGAGGCTTCACGGGTTGCATCTGAGCAACAAGCAGAGATCACACGCTTGGTGAGCTTCCTCAAGACTAACACAAACTATGTTGCCTTCCTCGAGTCACTACATAATGCCCCGACCCTACTGGTGTTCAAAGTTAGGTTCCTTCACTATCCCTCCTTCCCTCATCATGACCTTAAAAACTTTTGTAATATTTGCGACTTGTACTCTTTGAATGGTTGTTTGGATGTTTTCTGGAACTTATGTTGGATGTATGTTGAAACTTAAGTCTTTGTTTAATTTCATGTTTGTTATGTTTTAGTTATAGTTTTCATAATCAGTTTTGGTATTACAAAATCAAATAATTCATTTTACCATAATTTTTAAAAAAACATGATAATTAAACAGTCGTAAAACAGTCACCGAAACGTACACAAATCAGTAACCAAAACAGTCGCAAATGAGTAATTATATCAGACGCTAAAGCGTTGCAATTCAGTCGTAACTTTAGCGACTGTTTGGTGAGGGAAGAACGACCACAATTATCAGTCGCCAATTAATAGCTCCGTGTTGACTGTTTAGCGACTGATCATTTTAGCGATGCACTGTTTAGCGACTACGCATGTCAGTCGCCAATCAGTCGTTACTAAGTAGTTTGCGACTATATAATGACTGTTTTTGTAGTCAGTAATTTCATGTTTTCTTGTAGTGACTGAGACTGAGATGCATAATATGCAGAATGAATTTACAGGACGGCAGAATACAAAACAAAAACAATTTGCAACAGTTCACATGCTCCAATGATAGTGACACGTTTGAAGCAGAGAACAATGAATGGGCAAGGTTAGTCAAAATTTCAGAAAATTATCTGCTCAAATATATGAAATGTTTTATGTGTTCAGTTTTTTATGAGTTTGAATTGTTTTTGTTGTTGCGGCTCTTAAACCATTTTTTTATTATGTTATATAGGTTTTCAAGGTTTTTTTGTTATCTTTTGTGTCAGGCCATCTTATTTTACTTTCAAGCCCTTGAAAAATTTGCTTCGCATATTCAACAAGCATGTGAATTGGGTTTCCCTTTTGTCTTCTTAATCTTGGTTCTCTGATATCTATAATTTTTTAAAAAATTGCTGGGATATTACAGAACAATTGTTTTATCTCAGGTTAGTATGAAGAGTAGTGGAAAGGGAGTCTCAAGTGATGGTCTGCCTCCCCCGTATGAGAGTGGTGAAGAGGTTGATTTTTGTGTTCCTGGACCAAGCGTTCAGCACAACTTTTATCAACTAAATCACGAGGAACTTAACACATATAGTTAATGACAAATGCACTAAATCTTTTATAATGATGTTTTAGCTAGGGACGTGTGAACCATTGTGATTTCACTGGCATTGTGAAGAGTCAGCAACATGTTATATGTGTACATGAAGGGTAGGCATTTCCATTTCACATGCTTTAAATTTGACTTGAGCTCAAGTTTTGTATTCCATTTCTTTAATTCTGAATTTGGTTCACAGGAGATGTGGTGAGTAACCATGACTAAAATTATGTTCTAAAACAAATTCTTTAGTTTTGCCTTTTGTTATACACCTGAACAGTTGAACAAAGAGAGCATTTCAGAAAATTTTAACCCCCACAAGGTAAAAAAAATAGTGTGGGATTGATGTTAAAACTTATGTATAATAATGTGTATAACTATATAACTGTTAGTATCAGGTACTCCAGCTGGAATCAGAAAAGGCCTTCTGCTCTAACAAAGCCTTCTTTCTATTCTCCATGCAACATGTGTGACCCCATAAATACTCGCCAACATTATAATTACACAGACTGCAATAATTAAGGGACAGAATGGCGTAATCCAACTTGGTTTTTTATTGATTATTTTAAAATTATATTGAAGTATATTTATATTTTTATAAATATAAATAATTTTAGCTCATGATGTTAAAAACAATTTTAGCTTCTGAATTTATAAAAGAAAACCTCAGAACATTATATAATATTTATATTATTTTCTAAATATATGTTTACATTCATAATGATTACATGTATTAATTTGACCTGGGTAAACTCAAAACTTATTTATCTTTTCAAAACTTCATAACAAAAAAAACTTATAATTTTATGTTACAGATTATTCTAAATCACTTTAAGTGTAGAATGGAAATTCGACTTATATAAACATTAAAAAGCGTATATTTACAGGTCAAATAATAAATCAAATAACGGGTTGGATAATGGAACGGTATTAAAAATGAATACTCGATATTCGATCTTTACCCGCAGGTAATAGAGTTATAATACTCTTTTTCCAACCCTAAGATCACAAATACCTTTTTTCTAGATGGGACGAATACGGATAATGGGTAGTAGTGTCTATCCTTATACAACTAAAAATTATAACTATCAATTTAAGAACATTAAGAGTATGAATGGTAGCAATGGTCAAGACAGAAAAATCCGTCAGCAGTTTAGTCTAACCTAAAATAAATAAAAATAGGACGGACAACAAACCACTGCTGCTCAACTCTATTTGTACATGGTTGATAACCTTAAAATTCATGAATGGTTGACAACAAATCACTGCTTGCCAACTCTATTTTGACTTTGAAATTCATGAATGTTAGGATTATTCATGGTTGATAACCCAACAATCATGATTTTCATTAAAGTTATATATAGAGAGGAGAATGTGGCTCTCTTTACTTATTATGATCTTCTTATTAAAATGTTTTTACATTAGAACTGTAAATGATTTTACAGTTATACATACTTTACACCCAAAAAAAATTATTTAGTATATTTTTTACCTTGTTAGTTGATTCTGACTGGGCTTCTTGTCCCGACACACGGTGCTCTGTAACTGGCTTTGCATATTCATTGGTTCTTCTCTGGTTTGAAAACATAAGAGAGTTGTTTGGTTATGTATAAGAAAATGATTTATTTAGAGATTTGTTAAGATGTGCACCGATTTGTAAGGAAATAACGTATACATTAATAAAGTTACAAATTATAACTTTAAGTTGTGGTATTTATTAAAATGGTAAGGATTTATTATTTAAATCTTACAAATAGAATGTTATATTAGCAAATGTGCTTCCGTTGTAATAAGTAAGTGATTTCTGAAACAACCTTTCCCTTTTGTTTTATATTATAATATATAGTGGTCTCAAACCCACTAACAACCTAGCAACAATCAACAACAGCGATAACCAAACAATACTGTTAAACCAATAAAGAATCAACCAATGAATAAACCAATAAACCAACAAAGTCAATAATCAATTCCCACATCCTATAATGTTCTATCGAATCCACTATAGCAACCTAACAATAGCTAGACCACAATCAATCAAGCCTCTAGAACATCCTCCTCCTTATCGCATTGATTCCACAATCACATTTTGCCTTTACCTGCATTACAAACACAAATTGAGATGCATGAGAATTGTCATAAACACCCAGTGAGGCAATCGTCCCATCTCCTGGGCTATACACACAAGCAACTGAGATTTCAATGTTAATCAACACAAACAACACAACAAACCAGAAAAACAAGTGTCAGACAAGTGAGTGTCGACCGACACTGTCTCAGTGTCGATCGACACCGACTCCGCAGACACGTTCTATTCATCTCCAATTCGTCCAAAGCTCAACCAAAAGCCACAGGAAACTAAACCATGAAGCAACCAAAACAAGCAAGAAAAACACCATAAACAACATAAAACAAGCAAAAAAAAGAAGATTTCAGGCTTAGCTCAACCATGGTCATGCACTCATCTCTTTTGTAGAAAATTCTGACCCAAAAACGATGAATCTAACACCTTAGGAAGCTTCTTCTTCGATCCTAGCAATAGCTCTCCCCTCCACAGCAACAGATCTCACAAAACCAACCAAGATACTCCAAAAACTCTCAAGAACACACTCTCTTATTCTCCTTCTCACACTCTAGGAAAGACAAAAGCTAAGGAGGCTACAAAAATAGGGTTTTCCTTCTCCCAACGTCGACTTCCCCCTTAAATACATCGGTTAGGGATTCCACTTGATCCAAACGGGACTAAATCGACAATTTAAATCAATCCGGTCAAACCGGAATTTGTTGATGTCGATTGACACCCACGCCCAAAACATACTATTTGGTTTGCGGGTATTACAATATCTCTATACTATTAAACTTCCAAACAAAACATAGATGATATATTTTTAAGCTTTTTCCCCTAAAAAGGTTATATGGGATTTATTACCATTCATTGGAAAAAAGCGAACATAGAAATTTGATGTCTAAACTAAAGAAAAGACGATAAAGAAAAGAATGATCATATATTTTGATCAACCCAAGTAAAAAAAAAAAAAAAAAGTCGAAAAATCACAGGTCAATAATGAATTGATAAACTAAAATGGATAGCTGTTAGGAGAACTGCGACTGATGAATCGCGATCAGCCGCTGAATCCCAACCATTGGATTTGTGCTTCAAGACTCTGCCATTGGAACTTGGTCGGAAGAACTTACTGCAGCCTTCTCTATCCACCTTTATGACATTCTAACTCCAACCACCAAAATCAGTATTCGAATTGGTATCTGAACCAAAATACATTTTGATTAGTTGGTTGAATTTAGACATGTATTAAAAAATACTTTTGTAATTACTCGGTTTTATAATTATATGGTTATCAAAAAAGAAAATCACAGTTTCAAATATTTAGATTTAAATATATATTTCAATCGAGACTTTGGAGATTGCACATATTTTTTCTGTCTCTAATAGATTGATGTTTAAAAATTTTGTTTTGTCTCTAGAAGACTAATGTTTTACATTAAAAAAATTAAAGTGCTTTTTTATTTTATGTTTTTCTCCACATGAAATGTTATCTAAAGTTTATATTTTCTCTTTTTACAAAGAAGTAATTAAACATTAATTCATAAATAAAATTTTAATAAATAGTCAAAACATCAATTTTTTAAAGACAGAGGAAGTATGATGTAAGACATGTACAAGACAAATGAGATTGGGGCACATGAAAATAAAATGCAAATGCAAAACCCTTTTGTAGGATTGTATTAACTATATGTATCACTAGGTGCGTAGTTAGATTATAATTTATAAGTACATAAGTACGCATGGTTTATATTTTGTAGACTTGTAAACGGAACGGATATCCGGTTTTTTTGGACTCTCCTGATCCGGATCCGTATTTAAAGGATATATGAAAGTACTATTCGAATTCGGATTTGTGGCTACCGGATATCCGGGTACAAATATCCGTGCAACAAAACCGGATATCCGGATCCGACCCTTCTTTTTTTTTTTGATGTGCCCACCACCAGATGAAACTCTAGCACACCAACAACAAACTCAAATCTCTTCTCCGGACTCTCTTTTGTTCTATTTTCTCTCGATTTCTCTTGATTTTGTTAACCACCATAGCTAAACCCTGGATCTTGCATGGATCCGTCCAAATCTCATCATAAGACAAAATTCTTGTGATGTGTGCTATTTGAAATTCATATGCGCTATTTGAAATTAAATCCGTAAATCATCCTCGCAAAACTGATGTGTCCAAAGGATACCGACTCAAATGTTTAACGAATAAGCAATCTCCAACTCTTGCACGGAAAGAATCATTACTGAGAAAATGACATAAAGAAACTGGTAACGAACATGCCCACTTTACAAAGACACCAACACTACACTCCAAGTCTGGACCAGAACTTGCGTTCATGTATATAGCTCGCTTATGTGAAACCTTGAGTTATAGCCAACATGCTAAAGAACAAGATCATCAATATGACATAATTATGAGCAATATATGTCGTATCAAAATATCTAACCAGGTTTGTTCGCTTTGTCGGTAAGCATGTACACGTACAAAATAAAAATATTCTATATATATGTCTCGATTCATTTTATTCATTGACGTCGTTTCTAATAACTTTAACGTATTTAGGGAATCTCCCATTTGACATTAGCTAAAGGACATTTTCATTTCAGCCAATTCAAGTCATCCACATTTCCTTCGTTGTTCTATCTACCGTGATTATAAATATGTACAAGGACATGCATGTATCGAAAAGCACCGTAAGAACATAACTCATACATGAATAATCAAAGTAATAACAACACAAAATCACACCCTCCATCTGTTTGTATACCCAATGAAAGTCACACAAAAAGAAATGTGAAACTAAAACAAGATATAGAACTTGAAAACTATTAAGAGTTCTCGGACCCCATGAGAAACCCAAATTAAGCCAAATATACCCTCCTAATCCCAATGAAAAGAAACACCAACCCATGTGGTGGACCTTAGAATTACATAAACGAAACAAAAAAAAGATCAAAGTCAGGACCATATTATTTACATACACATATAATTTACCTCGAGTGGATTTAACAGTAGACCATAGTAAACCTTGAGCCAATCTTGAACCTCTTTTGTTTTTCTTGAACAACGCGAAGGAAGAGATGATTGAGATGGTGAGATGAAGAGGATCCGAGGGAGCTTTATATATGGTGCCAAGATCAACTTTCCCCATGATTAGATCTCTCTGATCCAAGCTTCTTCTCTCATCTCACAACAAAAGGGAAAAAAAAAAGTGATGAAGGTAAACCCTAGCTAGTTATAGATGATCATATAACCAAATTTTTTGTTTATATCAAGGAGGTGAGGGAGGATCCAACGTTATTATTTGTTGGATCAAGCCATGCTCCATTGACAACACTTGCATTATTCCACATGTTGTTGTAGTTTGAAGGATCCAAAGATGATGATGACATGAACCCATTAATGTTCCCAGAGATCTGATCAAGCTTTCCTCCTTTGTTCATGTCTTCATTGTTACCTCCAACATGCAGATCTTCAAGAGATGCTAGGGTTTGGAGATGGTATTGTCCCAACATGTCACTACCATTGTTCATGGGCTTGTGTGGGTGCTGGAGAAGAGTAGAGGAAGAAGAAGACATCGAGGACNGTTTTTCTCCACATGAAATGTTATCTAAAGTTTATATTTTCTCTTTTTACAAAGAAGTAATTAAACATTAATTCATAAATAAAATTTTAATAAATAGTCAAAACATCAATTTTTTAAAGACAGAGGAAGTATGATGTAAGACATGTACAAGACAAATGAGATTGGGGCACATGAAAATAAAATGCAAATGCAAAACCCTTTTGTAGGATTGTATTAACTATATGTATCACTAGGTGCGTAGTTAGATTATAATTTATAAGTACATAAGTACGCATGGTTTATATTTTGTAGACTTGTAAACGGAACGGATATCCGGTTTTTTTGGACTCTCCTGATCCGGATCCGTATTTAAAGGATATATGAAAGTACTATTCGAATTCGGATTTGTGGCTACCGGATATCCGGGTACAAATATCCGTGCAACAAAACCGGATATCCGGATCCGACCCTTCTTTTTTTTTTTGATGTGCCCACCACCAGATGAAACTCTAGCACACCAACAACAAACTCAAATCTCTTCTCCGGACTCTCTTTTGTTCTATTTTCTCTCGATTTCTCTTGATTTTGTTAACCACCATAGCTAAACCCTGGATCTTGCATGGATCCGTCCAAATCTCATCATAAGACAAAATTCTTGTGATGTGTGCTATTTGAAATTCATATGCGCTATTTGAAATTAAATCCGTAAATCATCCTCGCAAAACTGATGTGTCCAAAGGATACCGACTCAAATGTTTAACGAATAAGCAATCTCCAACTCTTGCACGGAAAGAATCATTACTGAGAAAATGACATAAAGAAACTGGTAACGAACATGCCCACTTTACAAAGACACCAACACTACACTCCAAGTCTGGACCAGAACTTGCGTTCATGTATATAGCTCGCTTATGTGAAACCTTGAGTTATAGCCAACATGCTAAAGAACAAGATCATCAATATGACATAATTATGAGCAATATATGTCGTATCAAAATATCTAACCAGGTTTGTTCGCTTTGTCGGTAAGCATGTACACGTACAAAATAAAAATATTCTATATATATGTCTCGATTCATTTTATTCATTGACGTCGTTTCTAATAACTTTAACGTATTTAGGGAATCTCCCATTTGACATTAGCTAAAGGACATTTTCATTTCAGCCAATTCAAGTCATCCACATTTCCTTCGTTGTTCTATCTACCGTGATTATAAATATGTACA
This sequence comes from Camelina sativa, assembly GCF_000633955.1. Classification (NCBI taxonomy): domain Eukaryota; kingdom Viridiplantae; phylum Streptophyta; class Magnoliopsida; order Brassicales; family Brassicaceae; genus Camelina; species Camelina sativa. Next base: position 14,212,921 of record NC_025698.1, read on the forward strand.
AGGACATGCATGTATCGAAAAGCACCGTAAGAACATAACTCATACATGAATAATCAAAGTAATAACAACACAAAATCACACCCTCCATCTGTTTGTATACCCAATGAAAGTCACACAAAAAGAAATGTGAAACTAAAACAAGATATAGAACTTGAAAACTATTAAGAGTTCTCGGACCCCATGAGAAACCCAAATTAAGCCAAATATACCCTCCTAATCCCAATGAAAAGAAACACCAACCCATGTGGTGGACCTTAGAATTACATAAACGAAACAAAAAAAAGATCAAAGTCAGGACCATATTATTTACATACACATATAATTTACCTCGAGTGGATTTAACAGTAGACCATAGTAAACCTTGAGCCAATCTTGAACCTCTTTTGTTTTTCTTGAACAACGCGAAGGAAGAGATGATTGAGATGGTGAGATGAAGAGGATCCGAGGGAGCTTTATGGTGCCAAGATTAACTTTTCCAATGATTAGATCTCTCTGATCCAAGCTTCTTCTCTCATCTCAAAACAAAAAGGAGAAAAAAAAAAGTGATGAAGGTAAACCCTAGCTAGTTATAGATGATCATATAACCAAATTTTTTGTTTATATCAAGGAGGTGAGGGAGGATCCAACGTTATTATTTGTTGGATCAAGCCATGCTCCATTGACAACACTTGCATTATTCCACATGTTGTTGTAGTTTGAAGGATCCAAAGATGATGATGACATGAACCCATTAATGTTCCCAGAGATCTGATCAAGCTTTCCTCCTTTGTTCATGTCTTCATTGTTACCTCCAACATGCAGATCTTCAAGAGATGCTAGGGTTTGGAGATGGTATTGTCCCAACATGTCACTACCATTGTTCATGGGCTTGTGTGGGTGCTGGAGAAGAGTAGAGGAAGAAGAAGACATCGAGGACCCGAATAGACCCGATAGAAGAAAAGGTTTGTTTGTTGTGGAGTTGTTGATGAAGCTACCATTAATGGTGTTGTCATGACTCATATGATGCGGAAGACCTAATCCAAGGGCACTAAGACTGCTAAACCCAGATGAGAGAAACTCACTCTCTAGACCACTTGATGAAGAAGTCTTTGAAGAATCACTGAAACGGCTTGGAATCATTGGAAGATTATTACAGCTACTCACATGGTCTGATAAACCATAGAACAAAGGATGATGATTCATGGAAGAGAAATGGGAGATCTGATGAGGGTTATTAGGGGATGAAGAAGTCGTCGTCGAGACTGTGGAGGCTGCAGTGGTTGCGGTTGATGTTGATGGCCGCTTCATTCGTTTGTNCTCGCTTATGTGAAACCTTGAGTTATAGCCAACATGCTAAAGAACAAGATCATCAATATGACATAATTATGAGCAATATATGTCGTATCAAAATATCTAACCAGGTTTGTTCGCTTTGTCGGTAAGCATGTACACGTACAAAATAAAAATATTCTATATATATGTCTCGATTCATTTTATTCATTGACGTCGTTTCTAATAACTTTAACGTATTTAGGGAATCTCCCATTTGACATTAGCTAAAGGACATTTTCATTTCAGCCAATTCAAGTCATCCACATTTCCTTCGTTGTTCTATCTACCGTGATTATAAATATGTACAAGGACATGCATGTATCGAAAAGCACCGTAAGAACATAACTCATACATGAATAATCAAAGTAATAACAACACAAAATNAACCATAGAACAAAGGATGATGATTCATGGAAGAGAAATGGGAGATCTGATGATGGTTATTAGGGGATGAAGAAGTCGTCGTCGAGACAGTGGAGGCTGCAGTGGTTGCGGTTGATGTTGATGGCCGTTTCATTCGTTTGCNAAAAGAAACACCAACCCATGTGGTGGACCTTAGAATTACATAAACGAAACAAAAAAAAGATCAAAGTCAGGACCATATTATTTACATACACATATAATTTACCTCGAGTGNACAGAACTTTGTGTTCGACGAATCGCAACGAGGGCATTTAAGTTGCGGTTGCGGCTGCTGCGGTTGTTGTTGTTGTTGTTGTTGTTGCTGCTGCTGCTGATGATGATGAGATGAAGCCACGATCATGTTCTTGCTCTGCATACTCGCCTGAGAAGAGAGGAAGAAAAAGAAAGAGAGAAGAGATTTTTAGATCGTGTGGTTTAACTAAAGGCAAGAGAACAACGAGAGGACAAGAGGATATTATTCGGATCCAAAAGCTAAGAAACAAAAAATTTAATGGGTCATATTATTTAAAGAGATAAAATTATAAAGGTAATAAGAGAAAAAAGAGAGAGAGACCAGTGGATTGGTGTTGAGAGAGCTGATGATAGGCATCTTCTTCTTCTGGTCACAATTGCCAAACATATCTTTCTTGATTAAGCTCTTTTGATTTTTTTTTTTGNGGTCACAATTGCCAAACATATCTTTCTTGATTAAGCTCTTTTGATTTTTGTTTTTTTTTTGTTTTTTGGTTTTTCTTCGCTTCTATAAAAGAGAATCCTTTTGAAACCAGCAGTGTACAGACAAAGAGCTGTTGGCTACTGAAGCTATTATTACTGTTTTAACTTTCAAAGATTGAAGAAGCACAAAGATTCTTGACAGATGGTTTCTTAAGCTCCTTATTTATTTTTTATTTTTTGTAATATTGTTATTCGTGCCACTATTGATTTTATATAATATGTGTGAGTTGCACTAGGGTTTTCTCGAGTTGTACTTAATAATATTGCTACTAATTTTTAAATAAGATTTGCTACAGAGATGTTCAAGATGGCCTTTGTTCTATAAATGGTCCTTTCACCGGCTCATTTTACTGTAAATACATTAACAAATTGAGTTTTCTGTACTAAAATAAAATCATCTTTTTCCTTGACCGACTTTTAGTAAAATCGTTTTCATTATTTTCTAATTTAAAACATAAGATAAAGTATCAGCGATTTATCAGTTTTTAAAATTAAATTAACCGTGAAAGTTTTAAACCTTTGATCCACAAATGATTTGTATTAGTTTAGACATTAAGATATTGTTTTGCCATCCAATTATTTTCATAAGTATCTGATGATCTGTATTTAAATCTAATTTATTAGAATAAAGTAACAAAATATGTAACTTTAACCGTGTAATAAAATACACAATCGATTGAAAAATAAATTGTTAAACCTTTTGTTAACATAGAAGTAATATCCCTTAATTTTACCCGCAATTATAATGTTGTCTTTACGTATCTTATGGTCTCCACTGTATATCTCCAACTTGTCATGGCCTGTTTGCCGGAGTGCATTGCCGTTAAACTTCAGAAATTGTATAGGAACAAATATACTATATATGACTCTCCATTAGTAAAACAACACGAAAATTTTAGAAACCTTCATAGATTGGTGAAGAATTATACCCACTCATCATCTTCTCTTTATTCGAGCTTGTATCTTTGTTTCATATTCTTCTATTTATAATCCGAAATTAAAACCCTAAACCACTATCATTTCTAATAAAATATTTCTATTCTTAACAAAGAAAAAAACTTGATGATAAAAGGTTCAAAATGTGTTATCTGATAATAAATTATTTTCAAATATATCGAAGTTAGTGGAAGACTCTAAGTTATGTTTTCTCACGGTAATTGTAAAAGTCATATCACTAATGTTAAAATGTTTTGAGCTAATTCTCTTTCAAACTTCTTGGTCGTGAATATAATAAAGTTAACATTGTATTGCTGCAGAAAATAGGCAGAGTCGTAAAAATAATAGTCCCCAAAGAACTCAATGAATCATCGATAGATAGATATGATTAATCTGTCTAAAGAATATCATTTTCTCATCCTCTTTGTTTGTTCTACGCTGAATTAAAAAGCACAAATTAAGAACCGATTTCCACACACAAAAAAATACTCATTGTTTCTTGAATTCGAAAAGATAGTGATCTCAATGAGTTTATATCAACTGAACTACGAAAATACTGATACTCATCAGAAAATTAAATAGTTTCCCAAACATCTACTATTAATCAATTGGGGGTACCAAAACAAGTCTGATGAAATATTAGTAATTATTTTAAACATAACCTAGCTAGTTGATGTTTTGGTTCTCTTCTCCATTTATTTGATTTTAAAATGATGAAATATAAAGTAAATACTAATTGTAAATGCTTGTGCTAATCAAAGCAAGTAACTACTCCCTCTGTTCCTTATTAATTCAATTTTTAGAATTTTCATACATATTAAAAACTGATTTTAAATGTAATATTTTTTGTGATTAACAATTTTTCATAACTTGAACCAGTAGTATTATGTTATATTTTTGAATTTTACAATGTATCATTAGTTACTTATTAAAAATGCAGAGAAAACCTTTAAAATGTTATCTTTTTTGTAACAATATTTTTTCATTGTTTACGGAAATTTTTTGTCTTTAGTACTAGCCCTGATTTTACCTTATAACACGGCGGGTTAATATTGATACCTCTGTAATCGTATCTTAAACTGAACCTAGATCCCTAATCGAATAACTTAGATTAAATTTAAGCGTATATTNTCTCCTTTCACACTTTTTGGTCGTGAATATAATAAAGTTAACATTGTATTGCTGCAGAAAATAGGCCTAAAGTCGTAAAAATAATCGTTTTCTCAAATAATCCAGTGACAACTTTGATTACATTTTCTAAAGAATAGTCAGTCTGTCTAAAGAATATCATTTTTTCAAATAATCCAGTGACAACTTTGATAACATCCCATATTCTTTGTTTGTTCTACGCTAATTTAAAGAGCACAAATTAAGAACCATTTTCCACACATAAAAAAAACTCATTGTTTCTTGAATTCGAAAAGATAGTGATCTCAATGAGTTTACATCAACTGAACTACGAAAATACTGATACTCATCAGAAAATTAACTAGTTTCCCAAACATCTACTATTAATCAATTTGGGGTACCAAAACAAGTCTGATGAAATATTAGTAATTATTTTAAACATAACCTAGCTAGTTGATGTTTTGGTTCTGTTCTCCATTTATTTGATTTTAAAATGATGAAATATAAAGTAAATACTAATTGTAAATGCTTGTGCGAATCAAAGCAAGTAACTACTCCCTCTGTTCCTTATTAATTCAATTTTTAGAATTTTCACACATGTTAAAAAATGTTTTTAAATGTAATATTTTTGCGATTAACAATTTTATATAACTTGAACCAAAAGTATTATGTTATATTTTTTGAAGTTTACGATGTATCATTAACTACTTATTAAAAAAGCATAGAAAACCTTAAAACTGTATATATTTTTCAACATTATTTACGGAATTTTTTTGTCTTTAGTACTAGCCCTGATTTTACCTTATAACAAGGCGGATTAATATTGACACCTCTGTAATCGTATCTTAAACTGAACCTAGATCCCTATTCGAATAACTTAGATTAAATTAAAGTGTATATAAATTGAAAATGTAATAGTAAGAAAAAGATAGAGACAATAAAGGAGAATGTAACAGGTGAATCTTTCAGAGGGATCGAGGAACTTCACTCATCACGATAAGTGACATTCTTTTGCATATCGTGGAATTGGAGTGAATCCCTAGACCCACATCACCGTATCAATCCCACTTCCATCTCTTTATTATAGTATATATACATTCCAATAATCATATAATATACACATATCTATTTTATTATACAAGCTCACTATAGTTTATACGCGTCGGTTTGAATTATTATATCGTACGCCTCCCCCTATAATAATAATAATAGTTGCACCTTTTAAGATGTTAGTAATAATTCAAGAGATTTCTTACAATATTTTTAGCAAGCTGGAGAATGTTTAGAGATATAGATAATCAATATATACATCCAAGAATGATAGCAATGCACAATATAATAAGAAGTAAAGAATTAACGTGCATTTGAAATAAAACTTAGGTAGTTTGAAATATCAGTGGTTATATAGTATTGATCAAAGTTACTTCATATTGATTGACGTCACAAAATCAAATCACGTTTGGGTGACTACGACGGTCTTGGAAAAGTCATGCGATATATTCCGAAATAGCCACTATTGTCTAATTGTAATTGAGACTATATATGCATGGTAGATCAAATTATCACATCATATATTATTACTAGCTAAGTCATGAATCGAAAAAAAACAATCAGAATCTTTAAGAATTAAAATAAGAAATGAGGTTAGATTAGAGCTGCAAGAAAAACAAATGAGAAGAAGGTTATCGAGAAGTGAAAGCTCCAAGAGGAAAGGGACAAAATAGAGCATAAGTGCATGTGATGTTCCATCTCACTCACTGCCAACCCCAAATGGGTTCACATTTCCAATCTTTACTTTATTCTCCCTCGTCTCTTTCCTTACATTATCTTTGCTTTTCTTTACTTTTTAATAAAATAATAGAATTAGATCTTAGGACTATGTATCGAAACTAAAACATATCACATCTTGCTACATGTTTACATTTGCATTTAAACTAGTATATACTATTTTTTTCAATGTTTTAGTGGATATCATGAGATAACCATGAATCAGAGAATCATTTAGCCAAAGATTAGCGTTGTAAGTGAATTAAAAGGAAAGGTCAGCATTAATAATTATACATTTAGGATGTAGATCACTGGTTAATAGAGTTTTGAATGTAAAACCAAATATTTTTTTAAAAAATGGTTCAAATTTCGGTTTATGTAACATATTTTTTTGTACGTAAATGGTGCTGCGATTAGCGGTATCGATTATTTCCGATATGGTTATAGCTACTAGGTTTGCATATTCTTGTACTGATATGAGAGGACCGAAAAAAGAAAAAATCTCATCCAATTGGTATGGTTATAGAAAATAAAATGTACATACATAAAAACTCTCTGTTTGCAATAATACTATGTCAATCAACAACTAGTTTTTGCATGAGCCGCAAAAACCACTCTCTCGACTAGTACATATGTACATGTACATGAAATTCTCATATGTTTCTTTTTTATTCATCTCTCTTCTTCTAGACGTCGTCCTCTCTTTCTTGGTAATAATTTCACACAACATAACCACAAAACAAAATCCATTCACCAAATAACTTATTAGATAAAGTCATTACTCATTTTTCAAAAGAGTATACGCTTTATCAAAATCAAATGAGGATATACACAAATACTTTTAATGCATATATGCGTGTGTGTATGGACGTACTACGTATGTGTCAAACTGTCAATATATATTAACGATGATGCATGTGGGAGGCAGATTGGGAAAGAGAAAAGCAAAAGCATTAGCATAGGGAAACTAACGAATTTTTGTATAACTCCAAGGGATTTTCTCATTCTTCCCTAAAGTTCCATTCTCTTTTAATTACTGCAAAAAAAAAATTCTCGTCTTTATTTAGTGTATTAGTATTATTTTTTTTTTGTCAGATAATTAATTTGTTTTGTAATTCCCCTAAATTTCGTTCTATTTTCTCGAAGTTCAATGTTACTTTGTCTTCTCCAGATTGCTCTTTTTCTTGGAATACTTGCTTTTTGCCAAAGAAGGTTAATTGTTTTTTTTTTGTTTTCTTTCTTCCTTTCATTATTTTGTTGTTTTCTTCGACACTGTTCTCGCATAGTTTGATTGGCAGTTGATTTCGATTCTTTTGCATCACAATCAAAATATTAAAGTAAGCATATTCAGTTATTATACCAAAAATAAGAAAAAGAATGTTTCGTTTTGTTTCTGTCCAAGAACTTGCGAATACAGGACAAACAAAGGAATGATGTTATACATATATTGTTCATAGTTTTAGATGGTTATAAAATAAACAAAGGAGGAAATTATTATTATTTTTATTTTAAAAAGGGAGGAAACTCTTTTTGTATGTAGTTTAAAAAAAAAAAACACAAAGTTCCCAAAAATGTATATTCAAACAACGCAATATCTTTATAAAAAAAAGAAGCAAAATGCGTATAATGGTCAAATAGATATACTTATAAAAAGCAACATATTAGTATGGCTATTTTTCAACTTCAACATCTAAACATAGTAACAAGTTGATAGATAGATTCTACTTAATCTCTAATGAAGTAATTATAACCAACTGTAGTAATAGTATGTTTTAGCTTTTAATGGAAAGCTGGGTTTAAATTAACAAAGTTATGTGGTTCTAATTATCAAAAGAAAAGGTATGTGGTATTTAGTGTTGTCACAATATATCATTGATGCTAATGTCAAGGAGAGATAGAAGAAGTCTAGAGAGAGATTACCGATTAAATTAGTTCATATGTAGTGATAGTAATTTATCGATCAACACTCTGCTTATGTTGAAGATCGGTACCTTGTATGATATATGAAGTTCTGTGTTAAAAGACCTTACTATCAACGTTAAATTAAGATCTATTAGAGTTATATCCTTGGTTAAGGCTGGTTCGGTTTACTGACATTTGCCCCTGGCTCAATTTGGTTACCCATTAAATTCAGTCTACATATTTTTCTTTCTTAGTGATACATATGATTTTTACCGAGACACACCACATAAACTCCAACGGATGTATATACTATATACTATCTTTGTTTCCATTCAAATATGAGAATTGGAGAACTGAGAACACATAAAAGGATAATATGCTATCACGAGCAAAGAAGACAACTACATTAATTGTGCGGAAGGATTCACTTCATGGCCAGCTAATCAATGTTGATGCATGAATTCTGACAACTTTGTGACCACAAAAGATATACGTAATTAGCCTTATGAAAACAAGGTGTGTTTAGTGGAAAGTTTGTTGATATAGTTCATTATTAGTGGCTGAATCAAGGTTGGATATGGTACCGCCTCTTTGTGTTAGGTAGGGCTTGCAACCACGAGATGGAGTATGAAAATTGTGGTCTTAGACCACAGAGAGACACTATCAGTGGAAGATGATTGGCTAATGGTTATCAAAGAGATGGTATGTTTCACATGGGATATGTAGTTCTGGAAAGAGAATATATGCAATTTTCTAGTAATATTTTTTTTCATGTTCCTCCTCGGTGATTGTTATCGATAATCTACATACTACATGCAATTTTCTAGACGGCGCACACAAGCTCATATGTAGTATATTATTATGCTATAAACATATGAGGAGCAGAAGCAGAATCACAGTTTGAAGACTGATAAAACAGTTGCGACCATATTTTTACATATTTTACAAGCGGATGAATCCAGAAACAGTAGCAACACATTGTAATATCTGTCTATACAAAAGTTAAAGTTGTCACTCCAACAAAAGGGGGAAATGAAGGCACAGACTCTGCAAAGAAGCCAATCTTGTCATAACTTGCTAGGGATAACGTCGCGGGAAAGTTTGGCCGGCTTTACAAACATGTCTTGGGTCTCTGCAATGAACTTTGCAAACTGAGATCCTTTCTTTTGTTTGTTATTACCATCTTTGAGTAACTTAGGCAGATTGGGAAGAGACTGCTCAGTCTTGGGTGATAGTGATGGCATCAAAGCCCAAACGGATGATAGTTCTTCGTTTGGTTGATCAAGTGTTTGAAGGATCTCCATGTTTTGCATATCTGTTTTTAGATGGAACAACAATAAGCAAACACTTTTTGACACAACTACATACTTTCCATTCTCCTTCCATAAGCAAAATAAACCAACAAGATTAGACAAACCTTCTGCAAACTTGAAAATTGGTGCCAAGACTGCGCATGGGATGCTGAAGTTGAGATGCGGTATAACTTTCCCGGCTCCATGTCTTGCGTTGCTGCATAATATATATTAAAAAAAAAAAAAGACGCTTTATCTTTGGAACAAGAGACTACCTTAGAGACCAGTATATAGCATCTACCATAAAAATCTTGTAGTAAGCAAACCAGTGAACAATCAACTACCATTCCTGATTAGAGAAGACTTCATTGCTGTATCAGTTCTGTCCGTTTCTAATAACCCATCTCATATCAAATTTTATTTGAGAAAGATTGTCTTTTACCTGGTAACAAGTCCAACCATATGACCACTTGAATTGAGAACAGCACCACCACTACCACCAGGATGCACAGCAGCTGTTGTTTCAAGCATAGCGGGGAACTCCGTGACCTCTTGCGAAATGGATTGCGTCAATCTCATCTTTGCATGAACTACCTTTGCTACAACTCCAGAACATATGGACGGAGAAAGCCCTAATAACAAAACGAAATGTTAGATAACACAAACTATCACGGAAGAACAGAGAGGATCTTTTCTTTATTCCATTTAAGGAAACTTAGCACATGTAACGCACAAGAGAATGTAGATTCAGGGTGTGCAAAGAAATCTATGCAAAATTACGGAAGCACAACATAAGCAAGAATTGATCAAAAATCAGATTCAACAAGGTAATGTTCGATTAATAAAGTCTTTACCACATCTTGGTCCAAAGAGTCCATGTCCAACAACATGTGCCGTTGTACCCAAAGGAGGAGAAGAAAAATTGGCAGCAATCGGTTGGAGCTTTCCAGGGACATATTCTAGCTGCAGTAAGGCAACATCTAACTGTGACTTGCAAATATAGACCACGTTTGCAGGACACCAAGTCCAAGAATCTTGGTGACACAACCGTACACGTATGTCTCCATGCCCAGTCTGAAGCAAGTTGTGTTTGTATTCCCTGATGTTTTCTCCAACAGACGAATAAAGATCTGCGGGAGCTTTCCGTGGCAATGTTTGACTCTTCTGTTCCCAAAATCTACTTCTCGTGGAAGAAAACTCCTCAGCTCCTAAGACATAGGGTTTTAAACCAGTGTCGTTCCCTTCACCATATACACCACCTTTCCCATATCTCCACGGCTCAAGCAGGTGAGCATTTGTTAGTATGAGACCATGTTCATTTAGAAGAACTCCGGATGCCCATACACCATCATTGACCGTAATAAGACAAATTGATTCCATCGCCTTCTCAATAGCCACTTGTGCAGGAATACTAGAATCTGGTTTAATATTTGGTACTTCAATCCCCCACTGACTTGCTTTTACTTCTTCAGATGGTTCCTCAAGTAGCAAGTGGCTGCAAGCAGTTGTGATTGCTCCCCACGGAACCACCAGCTGCTACCGAAGGCTACAGTTTTGCATGAAACATTACAATAAAACTTCAATGACCATACAGGAAATGAGGTTGGCGTTGACAAACCTGAATTTCAACGCCACTATTCTTTTGCCTTAGTGGTCTAATCAAAATGCCAAGTAAGTGCCCATTCGTATCAAACACCGGAGCCCCTTCCATTCCTGAAAGAAATGAACCGGAACGGAACAAATATTAGCTCTTAAGAAGAAACAGTTAGAGCTATAAAAGAACTACTGATAATGGTACATACCAGGGAGACATCGAACATCAGCTATCATCAGTGACGTGTTTAGGGATCCAGAAGGATAGCTATTCGCAATGGAGCCAGTTGATACGCTGTTTCAAACCAGTTTAGACTCCTGGAGTTAAATGCTGACACTATCAAGAGAATGGAAAACTTGACGACCTCTAATCAATTATAATAGAGCAATGCTAGCGTAGCCATTATCTACCTGTTAAAAAAGTTAACAGGTGAAAGGATTCCAAATGGAGATCCTAGTGCTACAAGTGTATCACCCTTGCTACTCGATGAAGCAAAACTCATGTTTGGCTGACCCTGATTCACAAATATTTGCATCACGACGCATAGTAAACTATGGTTAGAGATAAAGTATAAGGTACAGTAACATTAGGATGAACTACAAATCCGAGGAAAAGGGGAGGAAATTCAGGGAAATATTTACCAGTAAACTTAAGGGGACTCCTAGAAGAGCCATTCGAGTGGCAGACTTGGCCATGAACTTAGCATCGAGTGGTTCATCAAGTTGCATCAAGGGCTTGCTGTAATGTCCAATCTGGAAAATTGATAGAAAACTGAATTCCAGAAGTAGATAGAGCTCTTTTCAATTCAAAGAAGGGAAATGCAAACACGAATCATGTACTCAAGCAATTACAGGTAGAAGTTCAAACAATCAAAATGGTTCCCTTGCAATGAGCCATAAAAGAGCATTACTGGTTTCCATTTGACTTACTTTGATTGAAGGCTGGGAACCATTAGCAGCAGAAACCAAAGACCAACCAACATCCCATCCGGAATCTTTTGAACCAGAACAAGCTTCAATAAGCGATTGAAGTGCAGCGGAAGATACAGGAACATCAACCTTGTAACATATTAGTAGCATCAGAACAGAAAAACAAAAAGAGGGAGCTACAACATTTCCATACAATCTCAACTGCTATTGGATGCATGCATGAAAGAAAGTTAAAAAAACACATAATATCCTCACAGGGAATCACCAAAGAAATCACTAATAGCAAGGTAAAAAAAAAAAGAGTACTTTCATCCATACCAGCGAAAGGAGTTGCGCAGGAACCCAAAAAGGAGCTTCCTTCTCTGAATTTAGCTGACCCTGAAAAGAGTAAGCATCTAAATCATACCCGGAAAACTCCAAAAAACTCAACATTCAACATAAACTATTCAAAAACAATATCAGTATACCTCCACCATAATCTCAATCCGAGCACCTGGAATAAACTTCACCGGGTCCTTTACCGGAAAAATAAAAAATAAAGACATAGAGATTGAAGTAGCACATCAAGCAAAAACATGTAACATCGATAAGCATATATATATATATATATATATATATATATATAATGACCTGAGAGATGCTAGTTGTTCTGTGGCCTAATGTTAAGAATGGTTCTACAACAGAAGCAACAGTCAAAACCAGGGCCATGTCCTGACCAGCTTCAACCATAAGCTTTGCCGCAACCTCACCGCTCAAGTTTCGTCTTGGAAACAAGATCCCAGAAGCTGAAAGTGTTGTATTACCAGAACTTCCAAAAACAAAACCAAAAATTCAAGTCATATTAAAGTTCCCAAGAGAGAAAACAAAACTACAGAATCAAATGACAAAAAAGATTTCATTTTTATGCTTAACTGGTATTGATGAAAAGCATGCTTCCTCATCTTCAATCCCTTTGGGTCCTTAACATCGACACCAAGTATGAACAATTAGATTAAATTTGATGGATAGAATCTGAAAATACGAACTGGGTAACAGAGAGAGATTAAGGGGGGGCTTGCTTACAGGTCCTTCGACTTTGACCAAGACGGCGAAGTTCCGAGAAAAGCTCACAACTTTCGACACATCCATGATCGATAGAGATGGGTTTTTTTTTTCAATCGGACACCTAAATTGCTTTCAAGTTTGGATTTTGTTGAATCTGTTTTTATTTTTTTTAGGATAAAAGGCGGAAACGAAGATATAAGCTAATCACGATTCCTGGAAATGGCGGCTACAATTTGCACCATCATCAATTCTCACGCAATGTTAAACGCGAATTCAGAAACAGACGCGATGAGGAGAGTTGATTTTATTTTTATTTTTAATAAAAAAAACTAATTGTGTTTGTGTTTTAAGCTATTTTATATATATACTAGGTTTTCAAAATTATAAATTAATGTATTTAAATTATATTTTTAATTTATTTAGCTTTCAAATTCCCAATTAATTAAATTTTGTTTTATTTAGTTTATAATTTTGTTTAGAATATTTTTTCTTCTTTTTACGTTTTATACAATTTATAACCTAATTACATTAAATTTGTTATTAGATAGAATATAAAATTTCAAAACACTTAGTTTTGTTTTCTATAATTAAACAGAGGTATATGTCTATATAATATGTTAGTGTATATTTTATGTGTATACAATTTTTTTAAAAAAATATTAAGAATGTGTTATAGTATGTGTAATATTTTATAGTTCATATACTAAATAATTTATAAGTTAAATTTTCAAACTATGACTACAAATCTATAGTATATGAAATAACCTAATAGTTTTAGTGTTGATTTTGTAGTCCAAACCCGCCATGCTAGGCGGATCACGCAACATGTTCAAAGATTTTTAATCCGCAAAAACTCATCATACGAAATCCATGAAAGTAAAATATAGTATGTGAGGCTAAAAGTTACTTTTTATCAAATCAGTTTTTTAAAATTTTAAAGAACAATACCTCTTCACTCACCTTCTTATAAAATAAAGAAATAAAATATGTATATATTTACAATTATGTTTGCTACCTTTTAAAATAATTAGTTTCTATAAAAAAATCAAATATAAGTAGAGTTAATTTATTTATTAAATTAATTATTTAATGTTAATGGTATGTCTGTAAATAAGTGCCAACTTGAGGATTTATTTTATAAATGTCTCCAAAAATGTATATATAGATTTTTTGTCAATCTTTTTAGAATTTAAATGAAAAGAAAAAAAACTATTCAGATATTGGTCTATCTATTTTTTTTTCAAAATCCTTGCCAATATATTAATAAAAAAAACAAAATATACAGATAATTAATAAAAGAGGAATCACTCAAAATACCACATTTTATTATTTTTTTCTTCAAAAATATCAATTTTAAGACTTTTTCCAAAAATTCACAAATTTTTTTCTCAGAAATACAACAAACACAATAAATTAAATTTGAAGTATATAGAATTTATTTTTATAAATTTGGATTGACAAATTTAGATTGGTATAGATTTTAGGGGTAGGGTTTAGTGTTTAGGATTTATGATTTAATTTTGAATATAAAAGCTTTAAACTCATTTTTGTGTTGTTTTTTAAAAAATAAAACAAAAAGTTGTAGACGCAACTAGATCATAACCGTCTCTCACAGTAGTCAAATGCGACATTTGTTTCCTCACAAACAACATAATGAGAACTATTCTTTTTACAAAATATATAAACCAATGAACTATTTTATTTGCAAGTGTTTCTCTCCTGCTCCACATGTATTGCTCTTCCTTTATAATTCCTTCTTACATACACCTGATGAGGCTTATCAATATCCCTATTCAAAATGAAGTTTGTCCTCAAACACTAGAGTAGGAAACTGCTTCTGCAATTCTCTGACCACCTCCCAAGTGTTCTCATGATCAGGCAAACCTTTCGTTCGAACTAATGCCTCCATCACACCCTTATCACTGTAATGGGAGTTAAGTACTTCCTCCATTTCAATTGACAGCTCCTCAGATTCAGTAAAAAGATCTGGCAGAGGAATAATTTGATGATGCGCTTCCAAAACCTTCTTAATCTGAGATACATGATATACTGGATGCATTTTTGAGTCATCTGGTAACTTTAGTATGTAAGCCGCCTTCCCAATCATCTCCATAACCTCATAAGATCGAAAATATTTGGCCACTAGCTTCTGACAAGCATGTTTGGTGATAGACTGTTGTCGATATGGTTTTAGTTTCAAGAAAACCCAAGCACCTACTTCAAATCCAACATCTCGTCTATGCTTATCAGCATTATTCTTCATCAATGGAAATGGCGGCTACAATTTGCACAATCATCAGTTCTCACGCAATATTAAAAAAAAAAACTAAATGCAAATTCAGAAACAGGCGCGATCAGGAGATTTTATTTTATTTTTATTTTTAATAAAAACCTATTTGTGTTTGCGTTTTCAAGTTATTTTGTAATGTTTTTCTTGTCAATCGTTTTAGAATTTAAATGAAAAAAAAACATTGTTGTCGACTAATAAAAATGAAAAGAAAAAAATGGTTCAAATATTGGTCTATCTATTTTCTTCAAAATCCTTGCCAATATATTAATTACAAAAAATACGGATTAATAAATAAAAATTCCTCAAAACACCACATTTCAATTTTTTTTTAGAAATACCACAAAACGTTTTTTTTTAAATACCACAAACACAATAAATTAAATTTCAAGTATGTAAAATTTATTTTTCTAAGTTTGGATTAACAAATTTAGATTTAGAGTAAAGTTTTTAGGGGTAAGGTTTAGTGTTTAGAATTTAGGGTTTAGTTTTGAATATAAAATTTTAAACTCAATTTTTTGTATCTTTGGAAAATAAAACTAAAGTGAAATTTTCAAAAAAATATTTTAGTGATATTTATGAGAATCGTCCTTAGTAAATCTTGTGATAAACTGGAATTTTTTATTATTTTAATGTGAATTGTTGAAAATTTGCTTTACTAGTAAAACAAAATGTTAGTTATAACNAAAAAAAAAAAAAAAAAAAATCATGGCTAACGGCCCCTATATCTGTGTCTATTTTTGAGTTTGGTCATGAAGAGCCGTTGGAATGCCTACATCAAACAGGATTTTAGGGGGAGGTATTGGTTTAGGATTTAGAAAGAATTTTAATGACTTTAAAAGTTAGGTAAAATATGTTGTTATTCAATCAAGACTTTTAAAAACTCTTTAAAAATTTGGTGTTATTGGTTGTGGATTTGTAAAAAGTTATCTAAAATCTTGATAAATCTAGTGTTATTGGATTAAGAGTTTTATAAAGTCATTAAAAGTTTTATGTTATTCAAGTAAAACAAAAGAATCTTGGATTGTTAATGAATTCAAATTTTATGTTATTGGTTTAGGATTTTATATCATTTCCTTCATAACAAAAGTCATGAAAACTCTTTCATCAAATAGAAAGATTTTACAAGATTAGAAAAAACAAATCATCAAGATTTTAAAAAACTTTCTAAACAATCTCCTAGAAACCTTCATTTTTAACTTTCAATTTTCTATGATTCTAACAATCAGCAAGAACATAAAGTCATTAAAATTCTTTCTAAATCCTAAACCAATACCTTCCCTTTAATCTCTCTGCCCCTATATTTCTATTTTCATTCTATTTTGCCCCCTTTATAAAAAAAATATATTTAAATATTTACTTTTATTTAAATAATTAGTAAAAGACTAATAAATTTAGGATTTTTGACATATTTACAGACCCAACCTTATTTTGGATCTAGATCCATATTAGTTTCGGATATCCATATCAATTTTGGATCTTAATTCCCCAATTTTTCGATCTAAAACAAATTCTAATTTTTTTTTTTGTCTTGTCTTCTTCTTTTCCGACTCGAGTCGGCGGATACAGAGGAGGATCGATCTCATTTCATCTTCTTTTCTTCTCTCTTCTCTCGAAACTCTTTTTCTTATTCTTCTCTTTTCTCTCGTCTGTTTCTCTCAATCTCCTTTCTTCTTCTCTTTTGAGAATTCCACCATGAGAAATCAAAATTCGCCATCCGTTTCCTCTCAGCTACCAGTTATCGTAATCCATTCTTTTTGTTTCTTTCTTTTGATCCCTAATTTCGACTAGTTGTGTGGTTTAGTTCTCTGAATTATGTGAAAAAAGATTTGAATTTTGTGAGTTTTGAGTTTGGTAAATGTGTTTTTGAAAGAATTTCGTGAAATATATTAAAGACGCTTTATATTTCTTAGAATTATGTAGATAGATAACGAGATTATGTGAGTTTGTGTTTGGATTCAGTTTGTGTTCGGATTGAGTTTGTGAGATTGTGTGAGTTTGAGTTTGTGTTTATGTTCGGATTGTATGAGTTTGAGTTTGTTTTTGTGTTTGGATTGTGTAAGTTTTTATCTCTTGTTGCTTTCGATAATGAGATTGTGTGAGTTTATGTAGATAATGAGACAGCTTTTCAAAGTTTGATATTAATTTGTTGTTGCAGGTACCTATCCAAATGGCTAAAACCAGAGGAGGATCTAATGCAATAGGTACTGAAAGCTCACCCGCTATTAAAAATGGAATATAAAAATAAAGAGAATCTGAGGTTCAGATAGGAGATGGAATAGGAAATGTAATAGAAAATGAAGGAGGAGAAGGAGAATTTGTGGTTGAGATGGAAGAAGAAACAAGAAAAGAAAGAAGGACAAGGTGAGGCAGCTGGTGAAGGTAAAGGAGAACAGGAAGCTCTGAGAGAGAAGAGGATGTTCCGTCCGTCAAAGTTCATCACTATCTCCTTTCACGACTGGGAAAAAAATGATCTTTGTTTGTGTATTTTAAAACTCGGATATGAATTTGGATATTTGTCTTTTGTGTTTAAGCAACTGGTATTTAGGTGCAAATGATATTTTTAGGCACAACTATGTTCGTGGATTATTTAACGAATGACGTATTTTGGGACAACTGAGTAAATCTAAGTGCAACTATGTCTTCGAAGAAATAGTTATCTCATTTGAAAATTATTTTGGTACAACTGAGTAAATCTAAGTACAACTATGTATTTTGTACCGTCAAAAGACCACATTGTGACATATGGCGCCGTCAAAGAACTGACATGTGTAAAATTAATTTGTTTTTTTCCCAGCAAAAAGTCATATAGTTGTTCAGTTGTACACAGTTGTACAAAAATGAACATAGTTGTTTTTTTTCTAAAAACCACAAAAATTAGTTGTTCTTTACACTAAATCAAAAAAAATTAGTTGTATTTATGACATTACGTAATTAGAATACATTTACTATGTTATCTTGTATTTAAATGTTTGAAACCACCATTATTTCTTGAGTTTCATAATTTGTGGTTGTTATATACAAAGTAACTTTAAAAGATTAAGGTTGTTTATGTAAGAATTTGGATTTCTATGATTTAGATTTGTTTTTTACATGTGAAGTAGATCTATATGTTAAAATTTTGTTGTTATATACAATGTAATCTTAAATGACTAAGTTTTTATAGTTTGGTTCTAAGTTTTCTAATTTAATAAAATTCTGCAAATTAAGTAAGGCAATATAATATAGTTGTACGAGTTGTATTTAGTTGTACGAAGACAAAACAACTCAAATTTGTACAAATACCACAATGAAATTAACTAGAGTTATACCTGTTAAAACTTAGTTGTATTAAACATAACAGATAAATTTCACAGACAAATACAAACACAAACACTATAATTTCTAAAATTACCATAATGAAAGCAATCAAAAATATAATTTGGTATTCCCTTATAGTTCGGGAATGAAAATGGAAAAGTAACTAACTCTCAGATTTTCCATAGGCTCACCTACCCTTATTTTACTGTATATCTTCTCAACCAACTTAACATATAATACATAAGTAATGATGTCTTCATAAGAAAAGAATACACTACCTTATCTTCTCTTGAAATCCATTGTATACTTTTTCCGATACTTGAATGGTATCCACCGTAAAAAAAGCGTATGACTTAATCAACTGCAGTCCATAAATATAGTTGTACTCATTTGTCTCAGTTGCACCAAATTTTTGTATCAGTAGTTTACTATATAGTTGTATCTAATGGTTCTAGTTGTCCCATATCTGCAATACCCAACTTTTTATACAAATCTCGCTTTTTTCGGGTTAATGATAGAGGCTAGTCCTGGGCATTCGGATTCGGATTTTCGGGTTTAGGCATATAGAACCCGTTCGGGTTTTTGTACTTTTGGGTCGGATTCGAATATTACCCGTTCGGGTTCGGGTTATTTGGGTATACCCGAACTCAAAAAAATCATGAACAAAAAAAAAATCTTTTTTTCTTATCATTTTATAAATTTCAGAACACATGTATATATATAAATATTTAACGTTTCACATTAGGACAAAGAAACTAAGATGGAAAAATGGTTTAATATGCACCTTTAAATGTCCAAAGGTACTGGGTTCAATTCCCCCTAGATGCATTTTTACATTTAATTCGGATTAGTTTGGAATTTATTTTGGGTTCGGGTAATATTGGGTATCCGAACCTCAGAAGTACTGAACCGATTGAGTTTTACATAAAATCCGAACCCGAACTGAATCATCTACTGTGGGTCGAATTCAGATTCGAGATTTGGGTTCAGATAATATACCCAAGGCTAATAGAGGCTAGAGAATGTTTATTATATTAGTTATTTTTTTAAATTTAAATTTATAATATAATATAAAAAGAATAGAATGAAATTTTAATAATATTAAAAAAAAAAGATAGTGAGAATAAACCGGGGTTTTTAAATTAGATTTGAATCAAAAGAAGCTAGAGAGATTAAAATCCCATCAAACATAATAATAGCGCCTGAGTTTCAACGAGCACATCCATCTCCAATATTCTCAACCATGTAGTTCAATTTGATCCAAACCATGGCTCAAACCACTTAACGAGAACACTAAATCAAAAGACAACTTATTTTATAATCGGGACAAAATCATAAACCACTGATTTGCAGTGCTAATTAAACTAAATCGTGGTCATCGTGATATGTTACATCGTTACTCTTTCTAATTTACATAGCTAGTATTTATTAGAAACAAGGACCTCTATTGGTCGAACACGCGAAGTCAACTTGTAACTCCATCTGTTTTGTTAGAAGACTTTTGATATTGTGTTATTAGCATCGCCTTAGTAGGTTATATATAAAAAAGAAGCTGATTGGTTGTTAGATGACCATGGTTTTCGTTAGAACAAAATAACCGTTCCCACAAACAACGTGGCTTAAATTATGGTACCATCTTTGGACAAGGAAACCTCAAAAAGGTGCTAACCTGAGAATCATTTGGCTCACTATAGATACAACGAAATCTCCCACTCATAGTAAGCGTTACGCCGGTGAGGCAAATTTTGTAAAGTTTAAACCATCTTAGACATTTCTATTCATAAGATAAAGAAACGCGAATGGTACTCCGTGAACCGAGGCAATAGTAACAAAATTACGCTTATTTATTTAACATTAAAGCCACAGCATCACCACCGACAAAATCCAACGAGACAGTGAAAGATCCAAGCGCCACTTGCAACTACACAAGTCAAAAAAAGAAACTTGCAAACACATCCCAAAAACAGAAAGCTAACACGCATTGTGTAGGCAGAAGACAGTTTTATGTACACTAAGAAAAAGTAAACCCTACCAACTCTCTCATAAAGTACACAACAAATAACTTAAAGGTTAAAAAAAGTAAGTAAACAGACAAGTGGCGGAAGATCTGGTCACCGTATTTACATCACCTCACCCGCATGTCACACACACTCCATCCAGACCAACCCCTAACGGTGCTGACTCCTTGACTCACCGCTGTACAACCTGCGAAAACCACACGTGCGATCACTTAGTGAAGCCAATCAACTCCTGATCTGACTTGAACCCTCCGATCAGCAATCCCAAACAGTTAAGTCAACGGCTATGAATGTTATTAGCACTCAAAAAAACTTTGGTTACGAGTTATGTAAGAGTTGATAATATTATACCATATGCACAAAAACGAAGGTTGCTGATTGATTTGGTAAAACAGAATAATTTTTTTTTTCATTTAATCCACGCGCCCACTAAACACAGTGCCACGTGTTCCTTCCTTTGAGCTTCGTTATCAACGCTGACACATACCAAAATATCTCGTAATATGTTAAAAAAAAACAAAAAACAATAGCCGGACTGATTCCACCTAACCGAATCATCCGATTCTTTGCTTCATAAGTCAAAAATCTTAAAAGTTAAAGCAGATCAAATGACTTGCCTCTCTATTACTAAAACATCTCAACTCTCAAGTAGTCTAAAACTTAGGTTATAATCATATACTTACAGCTTACTATATGAAATTAAGATGAAAAAATCGTAGTTACCAGTCATAGACAGATGGAGAATTTGGATGCGTGGGTTTATCGAAGATGTTGGAGCCGATGGCTCTAGTGGCGAGGTTGCTTCCGGGATTAAAGACGCTCCTCCACACGTTATCCTTACGTGGCGTTGTTGGAGTGGTCGGAGTCGTCGGAGTTCCGGGGCTCACTGCCGCAGGCATAGTCAACGACCTATGCATCACCTTACTACTCCCTTCTCCTATTTCTCCCAATATCCACAAAAACACACTAATTAATATTTTTACTAACTTTAGGTTTTGAGATACAAGTGTTTGTATGCATATACTACGATAAGTTACCTTTGATATTAATGGGTTGGGTGGTGATCTTATTACGGAGGCGGCCAAGGCCACGGTCAGGCTGAGGTCCAGCCACCACATCTTCCCAAAGCTTC
>NC_025698.1:14234945-14261074 GCF_000633955.1 Camelina sativa
TTTCTTTTTTTTTTTTTTCTTTTTTTTTTTGTGCTCTTCAATGATTTTGTAGACACTAGACAGTGAAACACTTTTGGTGGTGCGTATATGACTTTTATAGACACCTTATCAAAATATCTTGATTTTTTTTTTCATATATGTAGTATTAAAATTGTTTTCTTTATATAATAAGACGTGAAGATTCCAAATTAAAAAAATTAGAAAATTATAAAATTTAATTTTAGGACAAAAGCAAAGGAGTGATGAGAGTGTGGAAAGTAGCAAAGTGCAACGTGGAAGGTGACAGAGATATAGATAAGGATGATGAGTCATTAAATGGGACCTGTAAATAAAATATCCTAGGCTCGATCCGTGAGATTATCACTACTAAATGGTAATTATTGAAACTTCGTCAAATTCATAATACAATACATAACTTCGTCTTTGACCATTTGTACACCCTTTCATGAACAACCCTTAAAATTCTCATGCACTCAAATGATCAAATCAAACAAACAATAGAGAACGTGAACATATTTTCTTGTGCAACAAGAACATGAACTTTAATTAAGTATTGGAAGTGGAAGGCAGTGCTAGTTATGGTCAGAAATTTTGGGAGCCAAATAGTTACATTGTCCGTGTCTTATGGAATGGGCAAAACTAAAGGTTATACAGTATGCAGGATTCAGATAAGAAAAAAAAAAGTTAATTATTAAACTTATCCAACGACAGTAAAAATAAAAGTAACACTTATGAATGATGGTTCAGTCAGTGAATTAATAAGGAGCCTAAACCAAAGTTAAATAGCAGAAAATACATTGTAGTGCTAGGAGGGATACGAAGACCACATAAGTTTTTCTCCTGGCTGTATAATGAAATCGATGTTCCATCAAAAGTATAAAATGGTAAACTCGGGGTCTTCAGTTTCTCATCATTGTTTTCTTTAATCACATTGCTCGTTTTCCTAGAGAATATGGTTTGCTCCTAGGAGTAGATTAAATCTAATTGGAAAAAAAAAAAAAAAGAGTGCCCAAATGGCCAAATCTATGTATATCATTCACAAATGTCCAAAGGCATGGGAAGATGTTTCCATATTAACAGCCTAATTGGGGACGAAAGTGAAGAGAGAGTGACTACGACCGACACGTGGGCCGTCAGATGCAGCCATCACATGACTGTTTTTAACCATATCACAAAAGTGTATTTTATCTCACGAGTCACGATCAAACGTAACCTTTAGGCAGTCCCTAAAAATATAGAGAAATGTACATTTTAACATACTTTTTGAAATTGTAGTTACACTCTTACTAAGTAACATATTTGTTAGAAATTAATTAATCAAAACTTAGAAACTATAAATAACTACCTTCATTGACTTCACAGCTGGTTTCAGTTTCATAGTAAACATACACACTACGAGGCTCTTCGTTTTATCGCCGCAGAAACTGCAAGTGCTTTTGTTTGTTTGGCTACCACATGTACATGCAACATGCAACATGCAGCTAATATTATAAACATTGTTTTGATTCAGCGGCCGCAATTGCATCTGCGTGCAGCAACCAAACGAACAAGTTCTACATATATGAATTTTGTTGGATTATATCTAAAATCATTCTGATGCAAAAAACTAATTCAAAAATCTTATAATTTGAATATCATTATAATTTAAGAGATCTTAAATAAATATTAACAAAGACCAAATCTGAATCGAAATGAACACAGATAACTCAACCTCTATTAAATTCCATAACCAAATGATATATAAGTTATATTAAATTTTAAAACTAATTCACTTCATTTTTATATTATAAATACATATCTTTGTTTAGAAATCTATTTTGCGGTTTTCTCCTATATATATATTACATTTTTCAGATTTGCGTGTAACCAATCCATTTAAATCGGAATCCAATAGCTTAATTTAGGTATGTTTAAATATGGAATACATGTAATTTTACATATATATATATACACCTTTATGTTTTCTACTTAAAAAAAACAAAAAAAAACATCAATTCATTTATATATCTTGTAAAATGAACAAACCATCTCAAGTCTCGTTAACTGTACTACTTATCTTTTCCCTTCTTGTGTTAGGTTTGTATTTTTTTTTAGATTTGTTGATATAATAAAATTCATTGTATTTACAATGAATTTGATTAATCAATACCATTATGTTTCCGTAACATATCAATCAAACTATATTATATTTAAAACTGATTTCAGAATTAATTTTCATCATAGAAGCCCATTATAGTTTAGTTATTTTTATTTCAGATTGATGTCAGATCCAAAAACTAATTAACTGTTTTGTCTTAGATTTAGAAATCAATCTCCAAATATATTTTGAAAATTTTGGTTAATTATCTTTTATAAATTGTATATACAGAAACTGAGATTTCTGTTTGAAATATATACAGGAACATGAGTTGAAGGAAAATCATGTGTCAGGCGTTCTTTTAATAAAAATAACACATGTTCATTCACAAAATGTGACGCTAGGTGTGCGCAGTTGTATAAAGGCCATGGTGACTGCCGTCATGGTGAGAGACCTACAGACAAACCAGGAACATTAAGGTGTTACTGCACGTATCCTTGTTGAAAGACCCTACGAGTGCACATGCCTGCCTTTTATCGTTGCCGTTAATTT
Organism: Camelina sativa; assembly: GCF_000633955.1. Lineage (NCBI taxonomy): Eukaryota > Viridiplantae > Streptophyta > Magnoliopsida > Brassicales > Brassicaceae > Camelina > Camelina sativa. The sequence continues at coordinate 14,237,575 of NC_025698.1, forward strand.
TTTTTGTGTGTGTACCGTAATCATCAAATCATATTCATGATAAGTTGCATTTATAATATAATGTATGGTCCGACTTTTTGTACTAGTATTGTTACTAAATTATTGAATAAGAAATAAAAGTTGGTATTCCTGTACGTTAGTAATTTCATTTTCACATGGAGTTGCATGCACCAATTCATTCCACATGATCGAATCAAACTAACTCGCTTGGTTACAAGGATGATGCATATAAACTAAGGATTTAATTCTCTTGTACCCCTATCCCAAAAAATTTTTTCTACATTATTCACCTTAATTCTACATACCTCTCTACTTTTTCAATAATTCTTAATCTCAGTTTTGCTTTTTGTCTTCTTTTGCATTATTTAAATAAAGTAGATATATTGAATATATTTTTTAAAAAACAGAAAAAACAACCAATCACAATTCATCTCTTTCCCCACTCAAAACCAACCACCCGTACGATCCACGAAAGAAATTTTTTCCACCATTGAAGCTCGTTTGAGGTAATTTCTTGGTCTATTCAACTATTTTTGTTCAATTTTAACGTATTTGAAACTTGTTTATGGTGTAAGTAGTGTTGATGTGTTAGATTTGCAATGTGTTCTAATTTGGGGACATTCTTAGATTTGTTATAAATTCGTTTTTTTGTTTGTTAATCTTGTTAATTCTCATTTGTTCAAGTCTATTAGAGTCAGAGTACGTTTTTAAATTATGGACCTAGTGGTTGAATCAAGCTACATAGAAATTGGATTAGGTTTTCTCGTTTTTGCAGATGTAGGTACAACAGATATTAACTGATACAACTGAAAGAAAACGAAAACTATTCTATTGTTAGTTTGCATTCTATTTGCAGGGAGTAGTGAATAATAATCTTCGCACATTCATTCATTTTGATTATGGGAGAAATTATTTAAACAATGAAGATGAAGTACAATGGATTTCAAGACATGCTCTTTTGATGAAAGCACCTATTCAGCAGGTTACTTATTCTGCATTGGTTGATAAGATATGCAAGAAGATGATGGTAGCTGCAGGGACGAAGATGAAGTTTAGCTACATTCCAGTTTCAGTGAATCCTAAAAAAACAATATATATCTGTGATGATGATCTTTTATGTTATCTAGAATGGAATCAAACTGAATTTGATGTAATGCATGTGGAGCTGGATAAAGATGACGAACAACATCAAGGGTGTGAACAAAATGGAGTTGGTGAAGCTTGTGAAGCTGGTGAAGTTGCAGAAACTGGTAAAATTGCAGAAACTGGTAAAGTTGCAGACCACATACGAGAAGGATTCCTTCCCTAGGAGAACATGGAAGAAAAAAGAGAAAAACTACTACTCGAAGCTTGTATGATGTTTTCCGTGATTAATTTCTAGATCACTTTGATGTTCGTAACAGTTTTTGGTTGTAAGTCTCGATTGTTCTCTTTTTTTGTTCAAAGACTGGTTTCTGCAGTTACAGTACAACTGACTGTAACATTTACAACTAGGGTACACCTACATTTAATTTAAAACTCTAACAATTTTTATATTCGTAGTACAACTAAAGTACAACTAAATATAACTTTGAACTTTATAAGTACTAAATTTTAAAATTCAACTAAATCCAACTATTTTCATGTTAGTGAATACAAAGAGAACAACTATTATGGTCACTTTGACCATGTAAATTTTATGGTCACTTTGATTGTCCTACATAGAGCAAATATTCTTAATGCTTTGATGGTCACTTTGCTATTTTCATCCAAGTAATTATGTCAAAACATGTAAATCAGTTATTTTAGACATATTATCTTATGAAACTGTATAAAATGTATTATAATTAACTAATGTGAAAATTACAACTATAAAAATTTAATTTATTGTATGGTACAACTCGTAATAAGGTAAAAGTAGTAAAATACAACTATGTTTATGCTTGTACAACTATAAGTTTGAAGTACAATTACATGAAAAATTTGGCAAAATTTTATTATTTTCAAAACATGTGTTAAATGAGATTCATTTTAAAATAATTTTTTTAAAGACATGTGGTAAATGAGTTTACTGAGATTCATTTTCATCCACATCAAATTCATTTTAATCCATTTTTACACAATTTATTTTTAATCCATTTTTTATACAATTTATTTTTAACCCATTTTTTACACAATTTATTTTTATTACATTTCACGTTTTAAATAAATTTCAATAATCTATTTTATAAAACGGTCTCAGTTGTACCAAAAATATTTCAGTTGTACCCAAAATATTCCAGTTGTACCTAAAAATCTCAGTACCAAAAACATCGACATACAATCCAAACCAAAAACATCCAAATACAATCCAACCAAATCCATTACAAAACAAGTACCAACCAAATCCATTACAAAAAAAGCACACAGAACTATGATTCACTTTCAGGTTCATACTTTCTTCTTTCCCCTCTTTCCCTTTGTATACGGACTCTTCAAGTATTTTGAAGGTTGGCTTGTTCTCTTCATCTTCTTAATACAAATCTGCAACGTCCAGTCATCGCTTATAGCATCAGCCTCTTCTCTAGTTTCTGCTTCATCTTCTTCACCAGTCACCTCCTCATTTCCTGCTACTGCATCTGCTGAAGCTTCACCAACCATCTCACCACCATCTTCTCCAGTTTCTGCTGAAGCTTCATCAACCTCTTCTCTTGTTTCTGATCTTCCCCAAGGATTTTCTCTAACTCAACTATGGTTTTGTTCTCCTCGGACCTTGATGATAACTTACAACACTTTGTATAATTGCTTTGCTCTAAGTAAAACTCTGGATGTATTGGTTGAGTATCCTCATCATTATCCTGCAAATCCACAAAGACAACTGTAATGAATAGTTGTACCCGTAGTTGTACAAGCAATCTTATTTGTACAAAAACACAAAGGTCCCTATTCCAATCCTACTGACCAAATTTCATTCTATTTACCTGTGGTAGCCATGGAGGATTAAGCTGTTCTTCGTTTGACGTTGGCCGAGGAGGAGAGATTTCTGATGGTAAATGAGGCGGAGTTGCTTCACCCATTGCTACTGGCGGAGGAGATGTGATTGTTTCAGGAAGAGGAGAAGCGATTGAGGCTGCTGGAGGAGAAACGATTGAGGCTGCTGGAGGGGGAGCGGTTGAGTCGGGCAAATGAGGAGGTTTTTCTGGATTGTTCATTCTCCTTTTCTTTGAAGTTATACAATTTCTCATTTTGGGTGGCATCGATATACCTGGGATGAACAAAAGAAACAGATTTTTTTAATCTAATTTTGAATTGAAATCATAGTTTACAAACTCTAATTTCATATGAGATTTTAGAGGCTTACCTTTGAAAGAGAGAAGAAACTGAAAAAATAGATCAGATTTGATTAAGATGCTGAGAAAATAGATGAGATGTTTGATCGGAGAAGATCCAACAAGATATCGTTCAAAAATTTTTTGGTTCACCGGAGAAGAAAGAAGGAGAAATAGATCGGGAAAGAAAAAAATTAAAAGATAAAAATTTAGATCCAATTTTAGTGAATAATCTGAATGGTTCTTGGTTGGGTTGGTAATTATCAAAATTTCTACAAATTTTATGGTCATTCACCAATTTTTCCATTAAAAAGAAAAATAAATAAATTAGTTATTATAGGAGGGAGAAACGAGAAAATGATTTTTGGGATAGGGGCACAAGAGAATTAAATCCTATAAACTAATACCCCTTTTAAAACATAAGTTGTTTTAACTAAAAATACGCATAATAAAAAATATTTATTTTGAAAAAATTTAATTAATTATAAATAAAATTGCATAATATAAATAAAAAGAAAATATGAAATTAATCTAAAAATTGTCTAGAAAGTTGAAAACGTTTTATATTATGAAACAAAAAAAATCTCTAAAACATCTTATATTATAAAACAGAGAGAATATATTATATAGCTTCACGATGGGAAGAGGATCGAGAGTCTACCACATCGCGTTCAAAGATTGTCAGGCTTGCAATCGACTCTTGAAGCTAGCCATTGGCTTAGAAAGTAAATGGTTTTTTTTTAATCATCATATAGAATCAAAGAGTCTGAAACAAAACAATCCGAAGCAAAAAGAGCAAGACTAAAAAAACTAAGTGAAACAGAGCATTATTCCTCCGCCCGCACTTGATCATGAAGTCAAGATGGCCCTCCAAGTGCTAAATAAGACTGAAACCTACTATCTTGTGTGACGCTCTTTGCTATATCCGAAGCTTCCTTGTTTGCGGAAGTTGTCACTTGATGACACTCCCAATAATGAAATCCACTCAAGATACTATGGATGTCCCGTAGAATATAACAGTATTGTGACCACTCTTGAGGCTTGTTGATAGCCGCTACCACTGCAGCATCATCAATGCTACTTCAATCTTTGTAACAGGAATGTTGTAAAACCCGATCAAACTGACCAATAACAAACTCGAATCGAATGCGGAATAAAAAGATTAAACTGATAAACTCGAGAATCAAAGAAGAAAAGAGACGACACGAGATTTAACGAGTTCACGCTTCCATGTTGGAAACGCTACGTCTCGCCGGAGGAAACCTCTTCGGTAATCCACTAGAACAACGGTCAATACAGTTTACAAAGCTCTCTCTTATCTTTCTTCTCTCTTGATTACTCTCTCTCTCTCTAATCTCCCTCTGATCAAGATCTAACTGACTTCTGATCCAGCTTAAGAGAAGATAAGAACTTCGAGTAAAAGATAAAAGACAATTCTACCCACGGCCGTTCGTAACAACTACCAACCGTACCAGTCACACGTGACGCTCACACGTGCAAACTTGAGCTTGAGCCAAACCCTCTCATACACCGAGAGTATTTACCACACTTAAGCATTCATGTAGTTGAATCTGAGTCATAACACTTCAATTCTCCATCTTGAATCTGATTCTTCTACTTAGCTTCAACCTTGTCTAGTCTAGGATTACCTTCCTCCGGAACTTGAATTTAACCACTCAATCCCTCAAAGTGCAAACACCTCAAACCCCGAGCTTCACCACTCAGTCTTAGAACTCAACCGCTCCACCCTGAGTTCAACCACTCAGTAAAAAAACTTGATACTTACAAACTTGTAACCCGGAGCATCTCCAGTGCTCCATCCAATTTATCCACCAGAAGTACCTTAGTAAAGATATCAGCTGGATTGCATTCACTAGCAATTTTAACCACCTTTACCTTACCTTCAGCAATGATATCTCTGATAAAATGCAACCAAATATCGATATGCTTGGTCCTCTCATGATGAACCGAGTTCTTTGCCAATGAGATTGCACTTTGAGAATCAGAGTGTACCTCTACAAAACTTTGAGAGAAGCCAAGTTCAGCTGCTAACCCTTTAAGCCAAAGGGCCTCTTTCACCGCTTCTGTTAAGGCCATATACTCAGCCTCTGTTGACGAGAGAGACACCACTTTCTGCAGTCTTGACTTCCAACTGATGGTGTTCCCTCCTACCGTGAAAACATAACCAGTGGTAGATCTCCTGGTACCACTAGCACCAGCATGATCCGAGTCACAGTACCCTCGCTGCACGAAATCATCTTGTATTTTGTAACATAAGCTTCTTTTCTCTGATCCTCTTATGTACCTCAAGACCCACTTAGCCGCCTCCCAATGACTCTTAAGAGGTTTACCCATGTACCTGCTTATAACTCCAACATGATATGCCAGGTCCGGCAGAGTGCCTATCATCCCATACATAATACTACCAACAATGTTAGCATATGGAATCACCTTCATCTTACTCGACTGTTCTTCATATTCCTCATCAGTAGGCGCTCTTAGTTTGAAATGAGCTCCCATTGGTGTAGCTACTGATTTAGCTTGATCCATATGAAAAGTCTTTAATACCTTTTTCACATAACCTTCCTGAGACAAAACCAAAGTCCCTACAACTCGATCCCTTATGATCTCCATACCCAAAACTTCTTCGCATCCCCTAAGTCTTTCATCTCAAATTCCTGACTTAGCAACTTCTTTAACTCTTGAACATGAGACTTGCTTACTGATGCAATCAACATGTCATCTATGTATAATAACAAATATACGTATAAACCATTCTCTAGTTTTCTCCAATAAACACAGCTATCATAGGCACTCTTGCTATAGCCTATTCCCCTCATGAATTCATCAAATCTCAGATTCCACTGCCTAGGAGACTGTTTAATACCATACAAAGATCTTCTGAGAAAACATACCCAATTAGGATGCTTTTTGTCCTCAAAACCCTCCGGTTGAGCCATCACTATATCTTCATCCAAGAAACCATGCAGGAATGTCGTCTTTACATCCATTTGTTGAAGCTCCATATTGAATTGTACCACCATTGATAGCAAACACTGGATTGATACATGCTTAACCACCGGTGCAAAGATTTTAGAGTAATCTACTCCCTCCTTCGGGGTATAACCCTTTGCGACCAAACAAGCTTTAAACCTCGGAGCTTCAACACCAGGGATACCAGGCTTTCGAGTGTAAACCCATCGACAACCAACCACTTTAGCATTCTCCGGTTTCTCTCCAAGATCCCAAGTGTGATTTTTCTTCATTGAAACCATTTCTTCTTTCATGGCTTCATTCCATTTTTCCCAGTCAGGATCTAACAAAGCTTTCTTATAAGATCCTGGTTCTTACTTTCCTCCATCTTCAGTATAATAGGCAAATCCCACCATATTAGACTCTTTATACCTTCTATTAGCTTTAATGGCTCTTTTCCCTCGATCCCTGACTAACTGATAATCACTTAGATCTTCTTCCTTAAATTCTATAGTCTCCTCTTCTTCCAATATCTCACTTTGATCCTGTGATGATTCACCACAGACTAGAACCTTTTCTGCAGAAACATCAGTATTCGATGTAACTCCACCTTGATCAAACGAACTTGAAACTAACTCTTGATTCTGAAAGTCCAAGCCAAGAACGTCGAACTGTGAACCATCTTTTGCATCCTTGTACATAATTTCTTCTCTGAAAATAACATTTCGACTTATGACACACCTCCCTTCTTCTGGAACCCACACCTTATATCCTTTAACATCTTCAGGATAACTGGTGAAATATCCCTTCTTCGCTCTAGGATTCAGCTTGCCTTGATCAGCATGAACATAGACTAAACAACCAAATTTCCTGAGAGAACTCAAATCTGGCAATCTTGATGTCCACCTCTCTTCTGGAAGATCACACTCAATCGCTGTAGAAGGTGATCTATTAATCAAATATACTGCAGTAGAGGCTGCTTCTGCCCATAATTTCTTCTCCATGCCACTCTCACTAAGCATACTCCTCACCTTGTCCATTATGGTACGATTCATTCTTTCTGCGATTCCATTTTGTTGAGGAGTATAAGCACAAGTACTGTGTCTTACAATACCCTCATCTTTACAAAATTTATCAAATTACTGATTACAGTACTCTAAACCATTATCGGTCCTCAGCTTCTAAACCTTCCTCTCAGATTGAGTCTCCACCATCTTCTTCCAATCCACAAATTTCTCAAAAGCTTCATCTTTCCTCTTAAGAAAATAAACCCACGTCTTCCTCGAGAAGTCATCAATAAACGAGATAAAATATTAACAATTCCCTAACGATACCGGATTGTGTGGAGACCCCCATAAGTCTGAATGAACATACCCCAATTTCTCTTTCGTAACATGCTGAGCTGGTGAGAAACTTACTCTGTGGTTCTTCCCAAAAATACAGTTTTCTTAAAACTTTAACTCTCTGATGACGTCTCTTTTCAAACATCCTTTCTTCACAAGAACCTCAAGCCCTCTTTGACTCATATGACCGAGACGACTGTGCCACAAGTCAGTCTCTTCCTTTGATAATTCTGAAGCATACGACTCAGCAATATCTGTTTCTCCTTGCAGAATATAAAGTGTATCCCTCTTTTGCCCTTTTAGAATGGTCGAACACCCTTTGATAACCTTCAGAATACCATCTTTAGACTTAAACCAGCATCCCTTATCCTCCAGTGTTCCCAAGGATATCAGATTCCTCGACGTAGATGGCATATATCTCACATCTGTTAAAACCTCAAAAGCACCATCTGAATCCTTGATCTTCACACTATCAATTCCTTTAACATGTGACAAAGAATCATTTCCCATCTTCAAATATCCAGAATGCACCTCCTTAAAATCATAAAACCAATCTCTCCTTGGGGACATATGAAATGAGAAACTTGTGTCCAAAACCAACTCATCAGCTTTACCACCAGATGTCACCATGCTTTAGACCGAGATCTTCCCTTACCTTTATTACTCTGACCATTATATTTCTCCTCAGATCTTCCTCTTGCAAAATGACCTTCTGAGACTGACTTGTTGTTCTGAGCTACCTCCCTCTCTTTATCTCTAGCAGCTACCATGACATCATCCAGTCTCAACTTCTCTCTACCAGTACTATACTTCAATGTCTCAACCAGACTATCGAATCTAGCAGGTAAAGAACTCAGCAAAATTATAGCTTGTACCTCATCAGAAAATTTGATCTGCAAACGATTAAGATCCGCTACAATCTTCAAGAAGTCGTCAATGTTATCATCGATCCTCTTGTTTTCGTGCATCTTAAACGTGTAGAAGTTCAACTGTGAATACACGCGATGCGGAAGAGAAGTTGGCATGAACATCTTATCCAACGTTGACCACGCTTCTGCTGCGGTTTCACACAGCTCGATGTTCCTCAGCATCTTATCTGCAACATTCAAGAAGATTATATTCTTTGCTTTATCACACCGCTCTAATCTAGCTGCCTCATCTGCTTCACGTTTCTTTTTCTTTTCAGGATCTTGAGCCTCTTCCTCCGTGAGAGGCAGAGATGGAACCTTCTCAATTAACACATCTTTCAACCCGATCACACTATGATGAGCTCGAATCCTCGTCTTCCACAGAGAGAAATCCCCTGAACCATCAAACACCGCGATCGGAACCCCAGACATCTCCGATTCAATCAAACTTCGCCAAAACCGTAGCTTTGATACCAATTGTTGTAAAACCTGATCAAACTGACCAATAACAAACTCAAATCGAATGCGGAATGAAAAGATTAAACTGATAAACTCGAGAATCAAAGAAGAAAAGAGACAACACGAGATTTAACGAGTTCACGCTTCCAAGGTGGAAACGCTACGTCTCGTCGGAGGAAACCTCTCCGGTAATCCACTAGAACAACGGTCAATACAGTTTACAAAGCTCTATCTTATCTTTCTTCTCTCTTGATTACTCTCTCTCTCTCTAATCTCCCTCTGATCAAGATCTAACTGACTTCTGATCCAGCTTAAGAGAAGATAAGAACTTCGAGTAAAAGATAAAAGACAATTCTACCCACGGCCGTTCGTAACAACTACCAACCGTACCAGTCACACGTGATGCTCACACGTGCAAACTTGAGCTTGAGCCAAACCCTCTCATACACCGAGAGTATTTACCACACTTAAGCATTCCTGTAGTTGAATCTGAGTCATAACACTTCAAGGAAGGATTAGGAGAGCATCCAACGACCACCTGGAACATCTGAGTGCAGCAAATGGACAAGTAAATGGTTTAAATTATGAATGCTAAAGTATTCTTTTCCCCACCCTTATGGTTGACCAGTTAAGTCTTAGGAAAATGGACTTGTACACCCAAGCCCAAGTATAATTCATATTTCCAGTCGCCCATATTTTTGTTAAGTTTCCACTCGAGTCTTTTCGTCATCGTTCGTCTTCACACTTTCATGTAAAAAAACGTTACATGGATTATTTGTCTTATCATTTTTTGTTTATTTGGATTCTTGATCAATTAGTGACTTCATATAGATTTAAAAAAAAAAGTCAATAGAACTCACATGCTACTAGTCTCGAAACCGGAGTTCACGGGTGTTGGATATGAGCTTTGCCCCCAACATTTCAGGAAGCCCAAACAGAAGATTGACCCAGGAAGTGAAGGGCCTGAAGTCATGAACCTGGCTCATCTGGCCGTAGGGGCAAAATCGTCATTTTATAGAAGAGACAGAGGGGACCCTAGGTCAATGGCCCACTATAAATACTAGATGTCATTGTCATAGCTGGGGATCCGAAATCTTGGCAATCAGAGAGAAAAGAACATTTATTTTCGTATTAATTGCGATTAAATCTTTCATTGTATTTCCCGAACACTCTCACCTTCGATTATACGTTAATAAAAGGACCAGTTCTGATTTATCCCTAAGAATGTTCGTGTTATTTACATTATCGATTTCATGCATCAACAATTTGGCGCCCACCGTGGGGCTAGACAGATTCCTTTCATTTGACGAATAGAGTTTGAAGACAAAGGCGTTTTCGGAAAACCAAAAGCATGTCTCATACCGATCTTTCCAGCAACGAAGGCGTCGACTCCTCCGCACCACGCTCTCCCGCAGCTCGCGTCGTGTCCCCTAGGCCAACCATATGGGACCTCACCCGCTAGAGGACGCTCCAACTCCAAGGCGTCAATCCAACTCACCCGCTCCGATCAATCGCGAAACCAACGGCACTATCCCTCCTGTTCGTGCAGCCGCTGGCGTTAATCCAACCGACCGCGAAGCCGTAGGCGCTATGCGCGTCGCTCCGACCAATGGCCTAGCCAATGGCGCTATCACTCCTGATCGTGCAGCTGCTGGCGACACTCCGATTAACCGCAAAGCTATAGGCACTACGCCTATCACTCAACCTCATCACACATCTGCACGAGTTATTGTCAACCAAGACGCACTCGATGCAGCCGTAAGAAGAACCCTGGACCGGATGAGCGGTCAAGCAGCGCAAATGGCATCTCAAGGATGAGCACAATGCCGCTACCATTCCGTGCCAATGTCGCTACCATTCCGCGTGCAGAGAACCACGCCAATGGAAGGCCCTGATTCTCGTCGATCGTCGTTAGACCCAATGGCGAGCAGCTGAGAGTGCGTTTCCAAACTGAGCAGATGCTCTCAGATGCACTGTGTGACAAGCGCAGCACCAGAACTGGAGACCGTGCTGGCAGAGGCGCGACGTTCGCCTTTCACCACAAGAGTCTCAGGTGTCGGAGTAAGATGCAACCCCGACACCAACAAAAACAAGCCGATACCGTACGACGGAAAGGGGGACCCCACTGTCTTCCTGAAGTCGATGTCCATCCACATTGGTAGTTTATACTTCTCACCAGAAGAAGAATACGCGGGAAGTTGTCAACTGTTCGTCGATAGCCTAACTGGCGAAGCATTGAACTGGTTTTCAAGGCTTAAGGCCAACTCGATCGATTGTTATGAAGCACTAACAACCACCTTCCTTCAGCATCACCAATGCTTCATGCATGTGCCTGCGTCAAATGCCGACTTATGGAGAATATACCAAAAGCACAATGAGTCGCAGCGGACTTTCATGGCCACGTTTAAAGGAGTCGTATCTCAGCTCGCTATCATTGATGACGCTGCAATAGGTGTACTAAAGAACGCACTTTCTCACGGGACCAGGTTCAAAGAAGACCTAACAATCCTACCTGTCACATCCTTGGGAGAAGTCCTTATGCACGCAAATCGATACATCGAAGTGGAGGAAGACAAGGGAAAAGTAAACCTGAACCAAGCCAATGCGGTAAAGAAAGCGCCCGAAAAAAACCGAGCTCGAAAAATATGGCCGTAGAAGAGTACTATGAGCCATGCCAGCATTGCAATCGGGATTACGCATGAGGCACGTGTCCTTCGCCAGGTGAAGAGGAAGCTGCGGCACGAAATGATCGAGCACGAGAAAAGGAAGCTGCGGCACGAAATGATCGATGGATCAATATGATCATGGGTGGATTATCTACATGCCGCGATTCTGTTTGGTCGATTCAAGCTTACTATCGCGAAGCAGAAACAAAGCGCAGCTGGCCCTCCCATAGCAACACGTTTAAAAGGTCCTCCGATCCTATTACGTTTACTGAAGAGGAAGCACGCAACGTAAGTCCAAACAACGATCCGCTGGTCGTAGAAATGGTGATTGGGGAGAGCTCGATGACAAGAATTCTTATTGACACCAGGAGCTCGGTCAATGTAATATTCAAGGACGTTCTGATCTAAATGGAGATTGATCTTCGCAGCACGACACATGAAACGCAACCTCTAACGGGATTCGATGGAGACACTACAATGATTGTTCGAACCATAACACTTCCAATTTACTCCGGCGGCACGATGCAATGCTTCAACTTCGCAATTGTGGATAAACCCATCGTCTACAACATCATTCTCGGAACACCATGGCTCCATAAGATGCGTCCTGTAGCTTCAACTTACCACCAGTGCGTCAATTTTCCAAACGCATACGGTATCTACACGCTCCACGGAGATTCCGTGATGGCGCGAACTTGCTCCATCATCATGAAAAAGATGCGGAACGCAAGGATTTTCGTAATTGCTGAATCAGCACCACCGCGAGATCCACACACACCACCTCCGAAAGAATATGTAATCCAAGTCAACATCGATTTGTCCGACCCCAAGCGCTGCGTCGGAATAGGCGCCGAGCTACCTTCGGCTTTGAGGGACGAGCTCATTCAATTTTTGTGAAAAAATGCAACTACCTTCGCTTGGATGATAGACCATATGACTGGAATCGACCCTAGCATTACCAGCCACGAGCTCAACGTTGATCCGACTTACAATCCCGTTAAGCAGAAGCGTCGGAAGCTCAGTGCGGAGCGCACAACTTCGGTCAATGACAAGGTACGAAAGCTGCTAGATGCTGGTTCGATTACGGAAGTTCACTATCCGGATTGGCTGAGTAACCCAGTTGTGGTTAAGAAGAAAAACGGTACGTGGAGAGTATGCGTTGACTTCACGGATCTCAACAAAGCCAGTGTGAAAGATAGTTTTCCTCTGTCGCACATTGACCAGCTCGTCGAAGCCATAACTGGAAACAAACTGCTATCTTTCATGGATGCATTCTCTGGATACAACCAGATAATGATGCACAAGGATAATCGTGAGAAGACTGCGTTTATTACTGAACAAGGCACTTTCTGCTACAGAGTAATGCCCTTTGGATTGAAAAACGCGGGAGCGATGTATCAGCGACTGGTGAACCGAATGTTTGCAAGCTAACTTGGTCGAACAATGGAAGTCTACATTGACGACATGATAGTCAACTCAGCTCAAGCCGCAGACCATGTCACACACTTGAAGCAGTGTTTCGAGATACTCAACAAGTACAACATGAAGCTCAACCCTGCTAAGTGCACATTTGGCGTAACTTCCGGTGAATTCCTGGGATTCCTCGTCACAAAACGCGGTATAGAAGCTAATCCAAAGCAGATTTCAGCAATTATCAACCTTCCTTCCCCGAGAAACACCCGCGAGGTGCAACGTCTTACTGGACAAATCACCGCTTTAAATCGCTTCATCTCCCGCTCAACGGAAACAATTGTTTTGAGTGGGACGAAAAATGTGAATCAGCATTCAAGGAATTAAAAGACTATCTCTCATCTCCACCATTACTTGCTAAACCAGAACAAGGAGAAACTTTGTATCTCTACATCGCCATCTCTTGTTCGGCTGTAAGTGGCGTGCTTGTCAGAGAAGATCACGGCGAGCAGCAACCCTATCTTTTATGTGAGCAAGACCCTCGATGGCGCCGAACTCCGATATCCGACTCTTGAGAAGCTCGCATACGCAGTCGTAATTTCAGCTCGAAAGCTCTGCCCCTACTTCCAATCTCACACTGTCGAAATCTTAACAAATCAGCCTCTACGGACAATTCTTCAAAGCCCGAGCCAGTCAGGACGCCTTGCAAAATGGGCAGTCGAGTTGAGTGAATACGATATAGAGTACAAGAACCGCATGTGTGCCAAATCACAAGTTCTCACAGATTTTCTCGTTGAACTCTCTCCCGAACTCGAAGCTGACTCCCCTCAACCCAAAATATGGACACTTCACGTAGACGGCGCTTCGTCAAAGATGGGTTCAAGAGCAGGCGTACGTCTAACTTCGCCTACCAGAGAAGTATTGGAGCAATCATTCCGTCTTGCTTTCTCTGCTTAAAATAACGACGCTGAGTACGAAGCACTAATCGCTGGATTGCGCCTCGCGCACAGGATTGGAGTCAAAAAGATCCAAGCTTATTGTGATTCACAACTAGTTACGCACCAGTTTAATGGAGATTATGCTGCAAGACACGCACGCATGGACGCTTACCTCAAGGTCGTCCGCGACTTATCTCAGAAGTTTGAATCCTTCGAGCTCGTCAAGATTCCACGAAGTAACAATGCTCTGGCGGACGCACTCGTGACGCTCGCTTCTCCTTCTGATCCTGATCTCCGAAGAATAATACATGTGGAAAGCATCGATCAACCAAGTATCGACGTCAACTTATTGCCCCCTACTCCAGCCAAGTTTCCTGAAGTAGCGCCTTCAACAGACACACCAATAAACCTGTTCCACGTCTTAGCAATCGCATGAGTAATCCCAACACCAGCCCCAGCTCAAGTTCCTGATACTTCTGCAGATAACGACTGGCAATCCAAAATTATAGCCTACATCGCTGACAGAATAGGTCCAAAAGATAAGTGGGAAACTCGGCGTTTGTGTGCTAAGTGCACCCAGTGTACGATGTTAGACGGCAACTTATTTCGGCGAGACGCTACTGGCGCTTTTCTCATCTGCATCAACAAGAAGGACATCAACGATATCATGCGCGAAGTCCACGAAGGCGCATGCGACAATCACTCAGGTGGTCTCGCCTTGGGACTTCGAATCCGTCGCAATGGACATTTATGGCCAACTATGGTAGCCGATTGTTCCACATTTGCAGCCAAGTGAGAAAAATGTCAGCGTCATGCTCCATTCATCCATTCTCCGCCCGAACTTCTGCGAACAACGTCACCACCTTACCCCTTCATGCGATGGGAGATGGATATTCTCGGTCCGCTAACACAATCTAACCAGAACAAGTATCTCTTGATCATGACAGACTACTTCACCAAGTGGGTTGAAGCAGAATCGTATATCTCACTAAAATCAAATGAAGTCCAGAATTTTGTCTAGAAAAACATCATATGCTGACATGGGCTTCCGTACGAGATCTTATGTGACAACGACCCACAATTCATTTCCCTGTAATTCGAAGGATTCTGTGCTGGATGGCAAATTCGCCTTAGCTAATCGACTCCAAGATACCCGCAGGGCAACGGACAGGCAGAGGCAACCAACAAGACCATAATTGCCGGAATCAAGAACCGACTCGATGCCAAGAAGGGCCTATGGGCCGACAAACTCGACGGTGTCCTATAGTCTCATTGAACTTCCCCGCGCACGTGTACCATTCGAACACCATACTCTTTCGCCTACGACATGGAGGCACTCGCACTGGCCGAAGTAAGAATCCCCACGCTTCGACGATCGATGCTTGTTCATAATCCTGATTTGAACAGCCAAAAGCTGTGTGACAGACTCCTATTCGTCGAAGAAGACCGCGACCAAGCTCTACTTCGCATCCAGAACTACCAGCAAGCTGCCGTAAAATTTTACAACAAGAAAGTCAAATCTCGCTACTTTGCCGAGGGTGATCTCGTCCTCTGCAAAGTCTACGAGAATACAAGAGAAAAGAACGCTTGAAAACTTGGCGCACATTAGGAGGATCCATACTTAATCTCGAAGATTGTCAAACCCGGCGTCTGCCAGTTACTCGAGATGAATGGCACTCCAGTCCCGAGATCGTGGAATTCCGCCAACCTCAAGCGCTACTATCATTAGTCCGCCAGTCGCAAAAAAACAGATCGATCTACCGAGCATTTCTATGTAATCCGAACTACAAATGGTTTGATCCCTTTCGAGGGTACGTAGGCAGCCTTTTACGAGGTCCAACTATAATTTTAATAAAAATAAAAAGTTTCACAACGAAACACACTTGAGCAATCTATCGACTCTTATTCTGACGCCCTGGCCAGGCGCACAGCTCAAAAACGCGCTCCGCATGAGTGCAGTGGTGAAATAATCCACGTCCTAACTTTGGTAGGACATTTTAAGCCGAACCCAAACTCGCAACGAGCTAGCAGGACTCAAAGTGAGTAAGCCGAGACCCCGACTCGCACACTCGCAATTCCTGTAGCACCCACAAGATAAGCCGGTCAAGCGTACCGCACCTAAAAAGTACGACAAGCTCGTCTTGTCTACTTGAGACGTTTCGGGGAGCAACATATCCATGGTAAGCCAGGAGACGTCCTGCACTGCAAAATATGCTTTGTAAACAACAAAAATGTCGCATCTTTATTGTACGCAATAATCAAACTTTGTGTGATCATTCAAAAGCAACTTCATCATAATGAAGGAAACGAAAATCGGCAATAATCAACCATTGCGCAGAAATCGTCTATAAAATACGAATGACCGAGTCATAAAGCAAAAACAAAAAAGTTTGCAATACCGAAAGGAGAAGCGATGGCACTACAACTCGGTTCACTTTCGCTTGGAGCTCCTTTTCGCTAGCTGCAAGACGCACCATCCTATCTTCGGGAATAGCAATGCCCATCTTGAGCTTTCGTTGGGACTGCTTAAGAAAAGCCGACAGCTCCTTGACGAGAGTCGCATTATCCTTGCTCGACCGCTCAGTTTGAACCAACGCATCCTGAGCAAGCGCGTTCTCCCTCTTAGCAGCACGCACCTTGTCCTCGTAGTCGCCAGTAAGACGGTTCGTCCAGCTCAGCGCCTAAAAGATTAAGGGAGACAACTGGATTATGACTAGGTAACATGCAAACGCAAGGCAAAGCAAATCGAAAAAACAGACTCTAACCTGAAACGGCCGACGAACGCATTCTTTATACGTGGTTGGACAAGCCAAATCGCCAGGAGCAAGAAGCGGGACGAAGTCACCATGAATTTTGCTGGCGAGGTCCGCACAAGCTTGTGAATCGCCAAAGAACACAAGATCTTTCACATCGTAGCGAAACAAAAACGAATGATCGACGCCCACGCGACCATCCTCTGCGTGATAGGGATGCCTAGAGCTTCCTCCAGCATCACTCCGAGGACTCGAGCGCGATGTCCTCTTCCAGGAATGATCGCCACCACCAGCTGCTGGAACACTCCCACGGGACGTCGAAGAAGGCTTCTTCGCTGCACGAGCCGTAGAGACCTCAGAAGAGTTAGTCCTACGACTAGGCTCACCCTCGGGAAAAGGCATCTCGCCATTCTCATACTCCACGATGACAACCTCCACGCTGGCCTCGGCGTTGGGTGCAAAAAACTCGGTTGTGACAACTGGCGCATCGTCGGCGTCGAACAAATCGGCATAACAAGGCATCAGGCAGTCTCCCATTTGTAATCCAGTCCGCGAACCTGTGGAATGAATATAAACATAAGATACGAGAGCACACAAGTCTCGAGACGAAGGCAAGCGGAAATTCTAAACTTATAAGTCTCGAAGTGCAAAAGGACAACCGGCAACCGCAAAGTCCCACTAAAAAGAAAAGCGGAAGCTTTGTCAATGGTTTTAGAATTACACGCAGCTGAAGGTGGAGGATTATCTGCAAAAATAGAACAAATATGGTCAGAAGGCGGAGTAAAGAAAACCAAAGGATACGAACCCAACCCAGCAATGGCCATCGGGATTCAAGTTCCAAGCAAGAGGACAAGTCGTGTTGGGATCCTCAACCGAAATCTCTTTTATTTCTACGAAGGAAAACCGCCTCCGCCAACCGTGAATGTGGCTCTTCTGGCCGCAGGTAATCGTGAGACCCGGAGTACAGCGAGCACAGCATAGCCCCGAGTTGTCATGCATAAATCGCGTAACTAGCTCAAAGAGGTGCACGTTAATCTTTATTTTCATTGAGGCACCGATTATCGTAAGCCCCACAGCGTTACGGATGGTGGAGATCGACAGCAGCGAGAATGCGATCTTCCGACGCGCGCAGTAACTTGTTAGGAATTCTGGAATCAGAAACCACAAGCCGCATGGGTGACCTGCCGAGCAGAGCCACGGATGTTCGTTGATACTCGGCAACGCAAGATGCAGGTTGTGTGGCATTTCATAGAAATGTCATCGCTTAGGGTTCTTCCTTCATCGCGGGGGGTGCGTTCTCCGTCTCCCGTACGACCTTTGCGACGTCTCGGAACCCCATTACTCACAGCTAAGCCAGTGACAAGAGACCTAGGAGCGCACTCCCAACCAGTGCGTTCTTCATATGCAAGCACCTTCCCGCAGCCCTGACCTGACGGGTGTGGAATCAAACTAAGGGCCTGATTATCCGTAGGGAACATTTCCTCTAGTTCTCGAACATCTTCTTCCGTCATATCCGCCAGATCTGTAACGACACCTCTTCCCTCCGTCGGATCCCACCATGAAGGACAGTCAGCTCTAGTTTCGTCGAGACCTCTCTCTAGCTCACGATACTGGTCATCTCCAAACTCCTCTGGAACTTCACCAAAGACATCATCTCCAGAAGCCATGGCGCAAGACCTTGCAAAACCAACTAAGCAACCGGTCAGTATTAGAGCAACAAACCACAACAAAAATGCCATAGTACTCGAGACAGATAGATCACACCCAAATTGTAGCTTCCAACGTACTGCATACCACGCACCATCTTGCGTACTGTCCTATTTGGCAAGCTCCACCATGTCGCGTACTGTTCCAGGTCATCCCGCGCAATACGTACAACACCCACTCTCGATGTCGCGCTCTTAAGACCACAACAACAAGGATGACAATTTCGAAGTACGCTATCGTATGGAACCCATCTTGCCCCCGTACGACGTCCATCTCGCAAACTTTCGATGTCTATCTCGCTAATACGCTTACCTCGCCACCTCGCTAATACGGTCCGTTACGCGCATATCGCGGGAACATCATCCACCTCACCACCTAAGGCAGTGTCTCGCAAACACTCATTTAAGCTCGCCAAACCTCGACCTCGCCTCGGTCACGGCCTCGCGACTATCTCAACATCGCCAAGACCATCGAAGCTACGCGCGGAGACGAAGGTACCACGGCACAGCGTTTGCAGTTGAACCGAGACGCCTCACGGTCTTGGCCACATCTCGACCTCGCCTAGACCTACAAGATCCTCCATCACGCCAACTCGAACCCACAACACGGAGCTCGCCGATCTTGAACCCACAATGTCGATCTCGCTAAACATTGATCTCGCCAACTTTCGAAGTATGGTCTCAACAGCGCATACTCGAGCTAGTCACCATGCCTCCGAAAGCCTCAATCTCGCCAATACGCCAACTCTCGAAGCACAATTTTAACCTCAATCTCACCAATCAGACAAACATCAAACTCGGCACATTGTCACGCGAACACGCCCGTCGAACACATGTGTAAGCTAGCCATCTCACCGAATCATCTCACCAAGCCATCTCGCCGAATCATCGCGCCATCCCATCTCGCCATCTCTTTCGCCAGCGTATCGCCCCCTTACAACGAGCACGTCACCATCGTTCCGACGCTAAACCATTACGACCCTGGCGGCACAGTGCGGGACCATCTGGCTGCAAGGAGGTGACGAAGAAACAAATAAGCAGATTTGGGGGCAGCGAAGCACGGCGACATGGCGGGTGAGACCAGGACGCCTTACGGTCCCGATCTGGCGGCAGCGCAGCATGACCGAGATGCCTCACGGTCTCGGTCAGCAAAGCACGACGACAAGGGTGCTCGGCGGAGCAAAGCAGGTGGCAGATCTAGCAGCAAAACCGCCAATTCACGGCGCAACACCTAGACCGAGACGCCTCACGGTCCCGGCCAGGTCCGGTAGTGCGTGGCGGATTCGTTTGCCGGGAGGAAGATGGTGCCGGCAAAGCAAGCTCGCTGGTTTAAGCGACGGCAAGACGGTGAGACGACGACGTAGCATGGTCGGCGGCAAGACAGCGAGACAACGGCATGGCATGGTCGGCGGCGAGACTATTGATCATACAAACCAAAAATAAAATAAAAAAAATAGATAAGGAAGGAAGAAGGAGAAGTTTACCTTTTGGAGAAGATGGTAGAAAGTTAGAAGTAAAAGAATAGTCAAGGAGACATATATATATGGGGGACCAGCGCGTTGACCGAGGTAAAAAGGAAAACCCTAGTTTTGAAGCTATTTCTATTTCCTGTGCGTTGGGAAACGTGCAGAACACGCAAAACTCCTGTTTAAAACCCGACAGACCTAGGAAAACGTGTGCAACACACTATTCATCCCGGAACCCTCCGGATGTCTCAAAAAACGTATGCAATGCACTATTCATCATGGAACTCTCCGAATGTCTCGAAAAACATGCACAATGCACTATTCATCCCGGAACCCTCCGGATGTCTCGAAAAATGTGCGCAACGCACTATTCATCCAGGAACCTTCCAGAAGATCCTCAAGCTCTGAAAAATCTTATGTTCCTTCTGCAAGACTAGCCTAGAAACGTGGAATTGTACCCGACGGGCTCAAGCAAGCCATCGCACATCGGACTAGGGGGGACCATTGTTGGATATGGGCTTTGCCCCCAACATTTCAGGAAGCCCAAACAGAAGATTGACTCAGGAAGTGAATGGCCTGATGTCATGGACCTGGCTCATCTGGCCGCAGGGGCAAAATCGTCATTTTGCAGAAAAGACAGAGGAGACCCTAGGCAATGACCCACTATAAATACCAGATATCATTGTCAGAGCTGGGGATCCAAAATCTTGGCAATCAGAGAGAAAAGAACATTTATTTTCGTATTAATTGCGCTTAAATCTTTGATTGTATTTCCCGAAAAGTCTCATCTTCGATTCTACGTTAATAAAAGGACCAGTTCCGATTTATCCCTAAGAATATTCGTGTTATTTACATTGTCGATTTCATACATCAACAACGAGATATGCTTAATTTTTTTTTTCTTGCTGAAAATTAGTTGTTAAGTTTAGATATTAGTAATGTCTTGGGTGTATCATCTTTAACCGGATGGTCATAACGAAGTTCATAGAGTAATATCAATATGCACTGTAAAAATATCAAATCATGCATGGGTCTCCAGCAATGGGCACAAAATGTTTCCATTTTCATGAAACTATTGAGATATATAGGGTTATATATATAGTTTTATGGGGTAGGTTATGTTGTTAAGCCCACAATGATTATATATACATATATATATATATACTGATGTAAATCATTGAGATCAATACACAAGTTTATTCTGCTTGTACTTTGACATGGTATCACGGCCTAAACCCTAATTTTTCAGACCTAATACCCAGCGGCGCCTTAAGTTTTTTTTCTCAGATCTGAGACCAGCACCGGCTGCGGTCTCCCTGTCTTCTTCATCTTTTGCTTCGTTTTGGTTTCTTATCAAGTTCTGGAAGTTTTTTTTTGCCTTTCGATTAGGTTTCTTTTTCGTGTTTTGATTGATCTCAAGCCATTTGGTTGTTTTTGGTTGACCATCGATCTCTTTTCTTCAAGGAGCCACTTGCTCTTTGTTTTTTCTTTTGTTCTGATTCAAGCCAATTGGTTGATTCTTCGGGTTTTCTTTTTCTCTTGGTTTTTTTTTTACCTTGTTGGATCTGATATCTTCTTTGGATTCACCTTCTTGATTTCGTTGATCACGAGCCGTTTGCTTGAAGTTTATTTTGTTCAACGTGTTTTGTTAAGAGCCAATTGCTCTTTTCTTTTTCATCACAAACGAGCAGTTTGCTATGTTTGTTATTTGATTTGTCATCATGGCTGATGATTTGGCTATTACTATTGCTAACATCTTGTCAGATTATTATCTTCCTCCTGGAGTTGATCATGGTAACATCATCTCTATTGTCTGCTCTTTGATTCAACAAGAAGAGAAGCATCAAAACATAGCTCGTGCTGGTGAACTTCGTCCCGACGTCATTGGTTTCTCGGCTCAGCTTTCATCCGGATCGATTGGTCTACTCAAAATCGACCGGTTCAGAAAACGGATTGATCGGTCTCAGTGTTGGATCGACCGCTCCCTTTTCTGAGGCTGCCCGCAAACATCGTTTGTATCCTCTGAAGACCAGCTTGCTGACATATTCACCAAGGCTCTTGGCAGTCTACAGTTTCTTTATTTGCTTTCCAAGTTGGCCATTCATAACTTCCATGCTCCAACTTGAGGGGAGTATTGGGATATATATATGGTTATATAGGCTTATGGGCTAGGTTATGTTGTTAAGCTCACAATGATTATATATATACTGATGTAAATCATTGAAATTAACACACCAGTTTATTCGGCTCGTACTTTGACAGAAACATTAGTTCTTGGTCAAGCTCTTCAACAATCGTCTCTCTTCACACTTGATTTTACATATTAATACAAAGAAAAGCTTATTGTTCTCGAATTTCTCTTAGCTCACTTAGCCGAGTTACAGTAAAACCAATAAGAACATGGACACGCACCTTTCCGTCGTGATTGTTCTTTGTGGAATTAGTTGATAGTACTGATATGTACTACTAAATTAGTGATTGATGTTGTGTAGAATGGAGAAGGAGACCAGTTTTAGAAATGTTCGATTGCATAAAAAGTATAACATTGACTTTTTAGATATGTTTTCAATTATAGTAAGGATTTTATATGTATAAATAGTATAAAAAGATGTATGGGTAACGACTTCTTATTTGGTCAAGGAAGGGACTCGACTGGGGAATGCTTTTGATGTGCATACCGAAGATTGCATCAATCAATGTTATAAAGTCAAAAACTAACCGGAGCTACTATATTTATATACATATAAAGAGATTACGACCATTAATTCTCAGCCGTCCGATAAAAATGGAGGGTACTATTCTCAAGTTACAAGTTACAACTAGCATTTCTGGTGACCCCCAGACCGGGAATGTTTCGTCACGTGACGATTTCGTTGTCGTCCCACCAAACATTACAAACAAAACCGTTCTTAAACTAATGTTTAAATATCACAAAGCACTGATTTGTTCCAATTAACTACTATTAATTGCAACAACTACAAAAGACTACCTCCACCGACTCCACAATTTCATATCCATAGTTTTTTCTTTTTTGGTCTTAACTCCACAACTCCAGAGTGTGTTTTTTTTTTAACACCACCACAACTCGAAAGTTTATATCCATAAATTTGGTACATCTTATAATCACAGTTTTTCTAGAATATATATATATATATATATATCGTCTTTTTTTTTTACTAAAATTCATCCGAACACACAAAAATGGTACTTCTCCATTTAAAACATTCATATTAACTAATGGTGAAATGAAGCATTCATCTATATTTTGGTGAAATTGAACCGTTTACGTAGAATATAATGTAATAAATTTATTTTTTATTTTTTATATTTTCGTCTTTTTTTTTCATTGAATATTTTCGTTCTTCTTTACTCGTCATTTAGCGTACAAATATATTGTTAAAGTTAAGAAAATTCTAATATTCGACAAAGATGGTTTTTTGTTTTCTTACACTTTGTAACGTATGAAGATTGGTTTGAATTAATCTTTCTAAATTCCGGTGATGGAGATATGTAGGTGTGATCACGATTACGAGTTAGGACGTTTGTGGGGACGTTGGTGATTCCAGGATTAGATCGATGTTATAGCATTAG
>NC_025698.1:14261494-14284257 GCF_000633955.1 Camelina sativa
TTCGTCACGTGACGATTTCGTTGTCGTCCCACCAAACATTACAAACAAAACCGTTCTTAAACTAATGTTTAAATATCACAAAGCACTAATTTGTTCCAATGAACTACTATTAATTGCAACAACTACAAAAGACTACCTCCACCGACTCCACAATTTCATATCCATAGTTTTTTCTTTTTTGGTCTTAACTCCACAACTCCAGAGTGTGTTTTTTTTTTAACACCACCACAACTCGAAAGTTTATATCCATAAATTTGGTACATCTTATAATCACAGTTTTTCTAGAATATATATATATATATATATATCGTCTTTTTTTTTTACTAAAATTCATCCGAACACACAAAAATGGTACTTCTCCATTTAAAACATTCATATTAACTAATGGTGAAATGAAGCATTCATCTATATTTTGGTGAAATTGAACCGTTTACGTAGAATATAATGTAATAAATTTATTTTTTATTTTTTATATTTTCGTCTTTTTTTTTCATTGAATATTTTCGTTCTTCTTTACTCGTCATTTAGCGTACAAATATATTGTTAAAGTTAAGAAAATTCTAATATTCGACAAAGATGGTTTTTTGTTTTCTTACACTTTGTAACGTATGAAGATTGGTTTGAATTAATCTTTCTAAATTCCGGTGATGGAGATATGTAGGTGTGATCACGATTACGAGTTAGGACGTTTGTGGGGACGTTGGTGATTCCAGGATTAGATCGATGTTATAGCATTAGCAAGTAGTTAGGTTTTGTCTCTAAATTTTCAGACCTTGTTTTCCACATCTTAACTAATTCATGCTGAGTAAAAAACTAGACTGACCGTTCTAAATTATCTAGATCTCACGAAGATTTACATAACTTTTGTGGTATATTAGTGGTTTAGTATATACTTTTCCAATGGCCCCCTTACTAGAATGAGCAAATTTTGTTTGCTTTGATGAAGTGTAATGAGACCCAATATATAGTTGACCCCATATCAACAACAAATGAGTTTAGGCTTAGTGGTTTTATAAGATCTTATAAATATGGTCAATTAGGCCGCTTAAACATTACTATAGATTAGTTCACTTAAGGAAAAAAAAAAAAGAGTATTTAACTTACAACATTCTCATAAAAAAAATTAAGACTGTTTAAAATTTAGTTAGACACGAAAGGAGGGCTAGCTATAGGAAATAAGGCATGCACAAACTTGTGGACGATATTGCCAAAGCGTAAGATCGATCAATCAATCCAACTGTTGGTGATA
The DNA here is from genome assembly GCF_000633955.1 of Camelina sativa. Classification (NCBI taxonomy): domain Eukaryota; kingdom Viridiplantae; phylum Streptophyta; class Magnoliopsida; order Brassicales; family Brassicaceae; genus Camelina; species Camelina sativa. The sequence goes on from NC_025698.1 coordinate 14,262,744, forward strand.
TTAACGCTACAGCACATTTTAAGCTGTCGGATTACACACTTTGACTAGTAACTACGATAACTTATGTGCGCATCAAAACATTTGATTATTCCTCTCTTATTAATACTCCATCCAGAAGAAAAAATACAAAGAAAACTAAATTAAAAATAACAAAATTATAAGAAAAATAAAGAGGTGGGAGCATTAAATAAGATTAAATATATTTTTTCAGTAGCGGAGCTTTTTTTTACCTGCACTCACGTCCCCTTGCTTCTTCTGCTCTCTCTCTCTCTTCCCTCAGTCTTACCGAAAAGGAAAACAAAACAAACGAACCAAATAAAGTTAATAAGTCAGTGCTAAAATGGCCAAATGAGAGACTCTTGCAGATAGAGAGAGAGAGAGAGAGAGAGAGAGAGAGAGAGAGATTCGTGTGTGTGAGAGAAGAGGAGCAAGATAGTTTTGGGATTCTTCTTGTATAGAGATCAAACAAAAGATGCTTCGATTTATCCTCGCATGTCTTTTTATTTTCTCATTTGGTCTTCCCTCTTCTTCAGCTCGACCAGGTTCGTTGTTTTTTCCCAGATTCTTGGCAGCTCTCACTTTACTTCATTTTTGGCAACTATCTTCTTTTCTTGAATCGAAATCTTGATTTGCATTTCACTTGTATTACTCTACTCTGTCCTTTTGCTTTCCACCGCTTCTTCTTTCCCGATCAATACTGACTTTGTAAAATTGGATTCACACCAGCTCTCTAATTCTCTTTCAACTGACATCAACGATTTTCGAAAATTCTTGATTCCTCAAGATTTACGAGTTGATGTTTCTTGAAACATGTATTTGAGAGCATATTTGATCTGCGTCTGGTACTATTTTTATCATACATTGACCTGTTTTATAAGCTCGAGCATCAAAGGAAAGGTTTTTACTATGTTTCTAATAAATATGAACTGATACATTTTCTGGTTTTGTTGAATATCCAATGATTTAGTTTTTTTTTGGGTTGCTTTTGAAGCTCCATATGCCTTGCGGATTAGTTGTGGAGCTCGAAAAAATGTTCGAACCCCGCCAACTTATGCTATTTGGTTCAAAGATATTGCCTACACTGGAGGCATACCTGCCAATGCAACATCTCCTAGTTATATAACTCCTCCATTGAAGACACTTCGATATTTCCCTATATCCGAAGGTCCAAACAATTGCTACAACATTGTCCGAGTGCCAAAGGGACACTACTCTGTGAGGATCTTCTTTGGAGTTGTTGATCAACCTAACTTCGACAAAGAGCCTCTCTTTGACATATCTATTGAAGGGACTCATATTTCCTCTCTCAAATCCGGTTGGAGTAGTGAAGATGATCAAGTCTTCGCTGAGGCTCGCATGTTTCTTATGGGTGGGACAGCTACAATATGTTTCCATAGTACAGGTCATGGTGATCCTGCCATCCTTAGTATTGAGATTTCCCAGGTTGATGAGAAAGCTTACAACTTTGGTCAAGGTTGGAGCCAAGGAGTGATACTTAGAACTGCCACGAGGTTGACTTGTGGTACTGGTAAGCCAAGGTTTGATGAAGATTACAGAGGGGATCATTGGGGTGGTGATAGGTTTTGGAATCCAAGGAGATCTTTTGGTAAAGGCGCTGATTCTCCAAGATCAACTGAGAATACCATCAAGAAAGCCTCAGTTTCGCCAAACTTTTATCCAGAAGCACTATATCAGTCAGCTTTGGTTAGCACAGACGACCAACCAGATTTAACATATAGCCTGGATGTGGAACCAAACAGAAAGTACTCAGTGTGGTTGCACTTTGCAGAGATTGATGCTACAATCACTGCTGAAGGCAAAAGGGTGTTTGATGTTGTGATAAATGGCGACACTTTCTTTGAAGATGTGGATATCATAAAGATGAGTGGTGACAGATATGCAGCACTTGTTCTCAATGCAACAGTGACTGTCAGTGGAAAAACCTTAACAGTCGTTCTACAACCCAAGGCAGGTGGTCGTGCTATTATCAATGCGATTGAGGTCTTTGAGATCATTACCGCTGAGTTTAAAACATTACGGGATGAAGGTACACATTTTTTATGATACACTTGTTCACTTGTAAGGTTGTCATTTCATTGCTGTTCTTTTACTTGAATAGATGCTGGTTATCTAAACGTGTGTGCCTCTTAGTTTCTTCTAGTTAGCTCTTCAATATCAAGCTAGTTGTTTGATTCTTTCTTTCTGGATCACTGGATTATAGTTGCACGCAAACGTCTTATACTTACTCGCTATTTTATGTTACAGTCGGTGCGTTACAGAAAATGAAAAAGGCTTTAGCGCTTCCATCAAGGTTTGGATGGAATGGTGATCCATGTGTTCCGCCACAACATCCATGGAGTGGAGCTGATTGTCAGCTGGACAAGAACACCAGCCGATGGTTCATTGATGGACTGTATAGCTCCGTTCCTTTTGTTTTGTGCATATACATTAATCATATAGTTTATATGAAGTCTAAACACTTACATAAGTCAAGAGATATATGAACTCTTTCTTTTTATTTAGGTATCTCATTAGTTTAGAGTTAAAGGATCTCTCTTTGAGTTTCTGGTCTTTTATCAGGCTTTTTGAATAGACAAACCTTGTTTTTCTTTTGCAGTGATCTTGATAACCAAGGTCTGAAAGGTTTCCTACCAAACGACATATCAAAACTAAAACATCTTCAGAGCATGTAAGTCAATACATTCTTAATACTGCAGATGACTTGTCATGTCATTCACTTTCGTTCCTGAACTTGTTGAATTTCTCCTTACAGTGAAGGGCATCTTGATCAATATCTTTTTCATATTTCAGAAACTTGAGTCAAAACAGCATTCAAGGAGGAATACCTGCATCACTTGGAAGTGTTACCAGCTTGGAAGTATTGTAAGTAATCAGTTTGTTTATTGATTTGAGTACTTAATGCGTTTACATTTCGATTCTGAGCCCTGAAGCTGAATCTTTATGTATCTTTGCAGAGACCTCTCCTACAATTCCTTTAATGGATCTATCCCTGAAACCTTAGGAGAAATAACTTCCCTGCGGATTCTGTAAGATTATTCAGTTTCTCTTGATTTTGCTCTTTCTTTGGTCCATTTCACATGGTCAAGCAATATAAAAACCTTCAATTGTGTTTGCAGGAATCTCAATGGAAACTCTTTGTCAGGAAAAGTACCAGCGGCTGTAGGTGGGAGGCTGTTGCACAGAGCAAGCTTCAAGTAAGAATATTCAATCAGTCTTTAAAATGTTTGGATTTGGCATCTGAAGAATGCTGTTGGGAAAAAACCACTCACTTACCTGGTAACTGTCACTCTTTATCTCTGCAGCTTCACAGATAATGCAGGTCTTTGCGGAATCCCGGGGCTTCCAGCTTGCGGACCTCACCTTTCTTCAGGAGCCAAGATTGGGATAGCATTTGGTGTTAGTCTAGCATTATTATTGATCGTTGCATGTGCAATGATATGGTGGAAAAGACGACAGAACATTCTTAGGGCACAGCAGATTGCAGGTAAAACATCCATTTCTGTAGTCTGCACTAGGAAACTGTCTTCAAGTCTCTGAGAAAACTTATATAAGCTGCACTGTCAATATTGTGCAGCAAGAGGAGCTCCGTATGCAAAAAAGAGAACACATGTATCTCATGACATACAAATGTCAAGGCACGGGAACAATAATAACCACGGACAAGCTCGTACTGCTGTGGAAAATGGACCGAGCTTGTTGTCGTGATATTAATATATATACTTCTCCGGAAGTTGAATCTTTCTCTGGTTTTGTCAGCAGCAATACGAATCCCAAACCCCCACAAGATGAAAGTGTTCATATCATGTCTTACCACATTGCTCCCCCACAGTAAGAAGAAAGACCAAGAGGAAATACATTTGTAAAAATGGTCTTGGGGTTCTTTTAATTATCGCAGGAAGCCAAAACCAGTTCTCTTTAGATATATAGGATTCGATTTTTCGTGTTTTTTTTTTTTTTTTTTTTTTATGGGATTAGTCCTTTGTTGTTTCTTTTGTCTGGTGGGAGTTTAGAGGATACTAGAACATTAAAAAGATTACGTTTTAGTCTATCGTTACACATGTTAGTCAAAAAACTCAACTTTGTTACGAAACTTGAGACTCTTGAAATATCTAAATCCAAATAAACCGAACTGAAAAGAGAACTTTGCTGCCACCAAGAAGGCAAGAAAGAACCACAATAAACCGAGAATTTTAGTGAACCGGATCAAACCGGGTTCTGATTTATTTTTTCTTTTTTCGTTTTTTTTTGGAGTCAAAGCTCAAAGGGTTTTCTCTTCTCTGTTTCTTCTTCTTCTTCTTTCCCACAAGGTTTCAGTCTTTTCACGGAGTGAACACGAACGCCGACGAGAATCGCAGAGGTCAGTTCAAGTTATCTTTCTATTCGAATTCATGTTTATTTTACTTTGCCTAGAATTCGTTTCTCTGTTCGGTTATATTGGGAGATTTTACAATAGGAGTTGTGAGATTTAGGAGTCAATGCCAGTTTCTAGATTGAAGTCGATCTAAACACACACAAAGCCCAGATCGATATATATGCTAAAGCTTCCAACTTTGTATAAATAACTTTGTGTTGCTGACGCCCTTCTGCGTAAAGTTTCACAATTTGTATCATTTTATTGTGTTTTTGATTTTCAGAAACAGCTCTATCGTCAGAAATGGAGGCTCTTTCCATCAATGCACAAACTCAGGCTTCTTCTTTGCCCTCCGGATTAGAGTAAAGTTTCTTCTCTCTTTTTCGCCTGCACTTTTCTTGCCTCTAGCATCCAAAAAATGAATGAAGCCAATGTTGGAGTTTTAATTTTTAGTTGAACTCTTGTCTAGTTTCTTCCGCATGTTTTAGATAAGAACTCTGGGGTAGAGGCACTATCTTTACTTCTTTAGTTTACATCCTCCAATTCATCATCGAATTGGTTTGTGATTTCCCCTTCTCCATTCACACTTGTCTGTAGAAACCTCAGGAAAATAAAATGAGATACTTTATTTGTGAAAATCTTCCAGTTTATATTTGCACTTGTTAGCTTAGCGGATTATATCTTTATTGGTTCAGGATAAGTGAGGAGGTTGAAAAAAGATACAATGTAGTCAGAAGTGTTGGCGAACAATGCATACATGATGATGAGCTGAAGGATCTTCTGGCTAAGAAGGCTGCTCCAGTTTGCTACGACGGTTTTGAACCATCAGGGAGGATGCATATCGCTCAGGTAAATAATGTTTTCTCATATCCTTGTTTTATATTGCTTAGCATGCTTTGGAATTCTTTCATATTTCTTTCTTTTTTAAGTGAGAAGCTTCTGCTAAGTGCGTTTAACTCTGCTATTACCTTGGCAGGGACTGATGAAGATCTTGAATGTGAACAAATTGACTTCTGCTGGTTGCCGAGTGAAAATTTGGATTGCAGATTGGTTTGCATATATGAACAACAAGTTAGGAGGTGACTTGAAGAAAATCAGGATTGTCGGAGACTATTATAAGGAGATATTCCAGGCAGCCGGGATGAACACTGAGAATGTAGAGTTTCTATGGTCATCCGATGAAATAAATGCTAGGGGGGATGAGTACTGGCCTCTTGTGATGGACATTGCCTGCAGAAATAGTCTTGCCCAAATAAAACGGTACACCACGTTTTATTTATGCAGTTATGTGAATGGTGATGAGAAGTTCATGAGTATGTTTCTGGTCTTATCAGGTGTATGCCTATTATGGGTTTGAGTGAAACTGAGGAGCTGAGTGCATCTCATATTCTGTACGTATGTATGCAGTGTGCCGATACTTTCTTCCTCGAGGTACTTTAATATGTATTTTGTTTACGTTTCTCCCACGTTTAGTCTTACTCTCATTAGTCGTCTTTGGACCCTGACAATCTGTGTTTAGCTGCGCTCTGATTTATCTATATCAAGTGCATCGACCTTTTGACTTTTCTACAATTGTTGTTGAAACGTTTTCATAACCTTTGCAGGCTGATATTTGCCAGCTTGGGGTGGATCAGCAAACTGTAAATTTGCTAGCGAGAGACTATTGTGATAACACTAAGAGGGGAAGCAAACCCGTCATCTTGTCCCACCGTATGTTCTACATTTTCTAGTTGATTTCTGTACTCTTTGTGTATCCTTACAAGTGTTCTTCTGATAATCTCTATCTGTAACGTAGATATGCTTCCTGGTCTTCAACAAGGACAGAAAAAGATGTCGAAGAGTGATCCTTCATCTGCCATCTTCATGGAAGATGAAGAGGTAAAATAGTCAGTTCAAATAACCAACAGAGAGTAGTATAGTTGTTGAGTGGTGGGTGTTTAATGATCTTGACTTCCAGGCTGAAGTTAATGTGAAGATTAAGAAAGCTTATTGCCCTCCCGACATTGTGGAAGGTAACCCATGCCTAGAATACGTCAAATACATCATCTTACCCTGGTTCAGTGAGTTCACAGTTGAACGAGATGAGAAGTATGGCGGTAACAGGTGAGCTTTTACCTGTTCTTCTAGACCTTCTGTGTTTAGTGTTCGGTTTCTGGGTTTACTTTCATACTTATGGCTGCCATGATATATTCCCTTTGGTCAAATTTTCTCAGAAATTTAGAATACATGTTTCTTTTGTCAGTTTATTTAGCAATGCAAGTTACTAACCTTTGAAAGGACATTTTTTCAAATGTCAGGACTTTCAAAAGCTTTGAAGACATTGCCGCTGACTATGAAAGCGGCCAGTTGCACCCTAAGGATCTGAAGGACGCTCTGACAAAAGCATTGAATAAGATACTGCAAGTGAGTATTTCCTTCTATTGCAACAATGCAGTTACACAATTGGCAGAAATTCAAACTAAATGTTACCCTTTTGTTTGGATTCAACTAAATTCATCGTGGAACATAGAAAAATATCTCCTTTTTAAGTAAGTAGGTCACTGATTTTAGGGTTTTGAACAATTTTAATCTGTCTTTGACCCACATTGCAGCCTGTTCGTGATCATTTCAAAACCAACAGTCGCGCCAAGAATCTGCTCAAACAGGTCAAGGTAGTAACAGATCTTTCCACTCATTTTTCAAGTTTCATCAGTTACTTGTAGAAATTGCTTGGACATTCCTTCGCAGCCTCTGAATTTCACTCTCCCTTTTTGTTTATCATGTGTTAATTAGGGATACAAAGTCACCAGGTAACAAAATTATGGAGCAAGAAGCATACGCAGATTTCAATACTTCAGCAACGCCTCTCATTAATCAAACTTTTTATAACCAAAAATCTAGTGTAATTCCTGTATTTATTGTCTGTCAGGGTCACCCCGACAGCTCCATCCACAGAGAAGGAGTCTCTTTCCGTCAACACATCAAACACAGCATCTTCCTTAGCCGCTGGATTACAGTAAGTAATCATGTAGTGGATTCTTTTTATCTCCTATTCTACTTTCATGTTTTGTTGCTTAGTGTCTGAGAAGATGAATGACTTAGTAGTGTTCAAGATGAATGAATTTGGTTTGTTTGTGACTCCTATGTGAAACTTGGATTTAAAAATTCTTGCTTTAGTTACTTAATAGTTCCTCCTGTCATTTAAAAATAGACGACTCAGGAAAACAAAGCACAGACTCTAGTTCAAGTTCTTCATTGTTATCGAATATGTTTGTGAGTTTTCCTATTGTATTATGCACGTTTGGTTTAGCTGGTTTGAACGTATTAATTCAGGATGAGCGAGGAGGCTGAGATGAAATACCAGACTGTGAGGAGTATTGGTGAGGAATGCATACAAGAGGATGAGCTGAAGAATCTTCTAGCAAAGAAGCCTGCTCCAATCTGCTACGATGGTTTTGAACCATCAGGAAGGATGCACATTGCGCAGGTTGGTTATCATTCGGTTATGCTTGCTTCAAATTGCTTAGAGATCGTGAGTGTCTAATTATAATTGATGCGGACATTCTCTCAATTTTTAGGCCTTTTTGGCGATGTTTAGTCAAGGCTGAAGATGCAGCTTAAGAGTTGTTGAGGTTTAATAGTTTATCTATTCTGTGTCATCATCTTGAAGGATTATAGAGTTTGAATGATAAGATAGGTCATTAGGACAGATACATGTACTTGTATTAATAGTATCCATTCTGTTTTGATTAATTTTATGTGTATATTGCTTTTTTTTTTTTTGAATGAGAACTTTATTGTTTCACTTTACTATTTCCTTAACAGGGAGTGATGAAGGTCACCAATGTGAACAAATTGACTTCAGCTGGTTGTCAAGTGAAAATTTGGATTGCAGATTGGTTTGCTCAGTTGAACAACAAGTTGGGAGGTGACTTGGAGAGAATTAGAGTGGTTGGAGAATACTTCAAAGAGATTTGGCAAGCGGGTGGGATGAACAACGACAAAGTAGCATTTCTTTGGGCATCAGACGAAATTAATGGTAAGGGGAATAAGTATTGGCCTCTTGTGATGGACATTGCTCGCAGAAACAACCTCCGTCGAATCCTGAGGTAATTAATTCTCAATGATTGGTTCATGTATAATAGCAATGACAATGGATTTGAATGAAATATGTCACTTTATCTTTTACAGATGTGGGCAGATTATGGGACGTAGTGAGACCGAGGTGCTGAGTGCAGCTCAAATTCTTTACCCGTGTATGCAGTGTGCAGATATTTTCTTACTCGAGGTACTTTAAAAAGGCATTTTTGGATTATATGTATATGTACTTCTATAATTGCTACTGATACTTTGTTTGACCTGTGTAGGCTGATATTTGCCAGCTCGGGATGGATCAGCGGAAGGTAAACATGCTAGCAAGAGAATACTGTGCTGACATTAAGAGAAAGAATAAACCCATCATCCTGTCCCACCGTATGTCTCTTTGCATTTTCTCTTTCTTTTTTTTTGCCGGTGTTGTTATCATCTTTAGCTGTTTGTTAATGGCTTTTCAGATATGCTTCCTGGTCTCCAACAAGGACAAGAAAAGATGTCCAAAAGTGATCCATCATCTGCCATTTTTATGGAAGATGAGGAGGTAAACTAGTAGCTATAAACGCTTACAAAACAGAGAAAAGTTTTTTGTAGGTATCTAACATGTTTTGTTTTGATCTTTTGTCTTCCAGGCTGATGTTAATGAGAAGATCAACAAAGCTTATTGCCCTCCAAGAACTGTGGAAGGCAATCCATGTCTTGAATACATCAAATATATCGTTCTGCCACGATTCGATGAGTTCAAAGTTGAAAATGAAAAGAACGGCGGTAACAAGTGAGTAGCTGAATATCTTGGTTGCAACTTTTTGGATCTCTGAATCACATATAGGATATGCAAATCACATCTCAGACTGATCTTTGAAATTCTTCCCAACTGTCAGGACCTTCAAAAGCTTTGAAGACATTGCTTCTGACTACGAGAGCGGCGAGTTGCATCCTGAGGATCTGAAGAAGGCCTTGATGAAAGCGTTGAATATAACCCTGCAAGTAAGTACACTTCTTTCTATTAATGACCATTTCTCACAACAAACATGAGCAAGCTATTGTTATTATCATGTAAATTTACTAATTTAGAATCATCATGTAACACTGAAACTAGGCTCCTTTCAATCTTTCTTTGATCTTCGAGTTGTTAGTTTTATGTATATGAGTTTCTACACTTTGCTTATCGTTACTGAAATAAATCTCAGCCTGTTCGCGATCATTTCAAAACCAACGAGCGTGCCAAAAATCTACTGGAACAGGTCAAGGTAATGAAATCTGTAGCCCGTCTTGTTTACGGTATGATCTAAACCCATATGCTTGTGTATAGTGCTCTGACTCTGTTGGCATATTCGTTTTACTTTGTTTATTTTAGGCTTTTAGAGTCACCAGGTGAAGTTGCAGAAGCAAAGAAGAAGCATATTTGTTATGTTTTCATCCATACAAGCTTTCGTAAGGATTTTTGGGATTACTACTAAAAAGCTCGCAAATTTTTAAAATATTCACATTTTTGTTTTTCCTTAAAGAGTCAGAGCCTCTTAGATTCTGGTTCAGCTACTGCTTAGCAGACAAGAAAATTCATTTGGTTGTTGATGCTTTTTATAATTATTTTCATAACGATGATAAATTTTATTGGTTAATGATGGAGACATGGAGTAGAGAATCATCACGACGTCAAGTAAACGAAATCTCAACAGTTGCAAGTATTACAAGAATCTCAACAGCTACAGTTTGATTTTATCTTTAAAAACACTTATCGAAATAAAGCGATATTCACAGTGACCTAAAGAGGTAAATGGTAAAACGTAAAAAATTAAGATAGTAACACTTACGTAGCTGATAAAGTAAGAAAGCAACAAATAGTCAAAAAAGAGGCGCGAAAGTCAGGATCAGGTGTGTGTGGGAGGGGGAGAGGGGTTCATGGAATGAGAAGACAACACGTAAGCAAAAAGAGAGAGAGGCATCGTATCGTATCGTAGTCATGATTTCGTGTGTGTTGTGTTCTGTTTCTGTAGGCAGTCAGCACTTAGCTGCTGATGATGATGATTCTCCTTTTGTCTTCTCTCTCTCTCTCTCTCTCTGTGAGAAGAGCTGCACAACAAAGACACGTCATAAAGCTCATAAGTAGCACCAGGCTCACGTGAACACGAAAGCCAAATACTACTACAATTTTCTTGAAAATGATTATTATTCGGACTCGTAGCTTAGCTTTGGGATATTATTTTTTACTTTACTTCTAATAGTAGTATGGTAGGGTTAATTTAATAAAGTACTTAGGTAAATACATTTGTCAGAGAGTGGTCAGACATCAGAGTTCGCACGTGTATAAATTTGGTTAGATATGGACGAAAGCATTTGTTCAATCAAAACTACAGAGGCCAAGCCTTGTCACGTGAAAGGAAACACACTTCTTTTCTTCTTTTCTTTTTTAATAAACCCTTCAAAACAAACAAAAACCTCTTACTCTTCTTCTGCGTTTATTGTTGGATTTTTTTTCAAATAATAATACCTAATGAAAACTCCAGTTAATAAAAAAACAAAGAAACCTCGTAATATAAGTTGGTTTTAAAGCCTGGTCTCTTCTTTCAAAATTATACTATGCTACTACTTCAATTTCTCTATAGTTTGACTCCTATGATGGACTAAATTCGAAATCTTGTTTGAATTTGGTACTTTTAGTATAGAAAATATCCTGAAAATTTAATTAACTGCGTCACTAGGGGGAAAAAAACAGCCTATGTACTCTACTACGTTCAGTGAAGTTACATAAGATGGGCTAATTAGATATTTTGGACAAAAAGAAAAACAAAATCAGTCAGAGCTATAAGCTAGATAGTCTAGGAGTAGTTGTGTCCAAGTTACTTTAGTTAATGATCTCTCCTTCTAGCCCTCGTCCTCGTGCATAATCACATATTCACATCATAAATATTATGTGGTGCCAATAAAAACCCCAAAAGAGAGCATTTAAATACTTGTGAAATAATAGAGTGAAGAAGATAAAAAAGAGTCAGTAGGGTTTACGTCAGCATCCCGATGCCACAGGTCCAGTCAAAGAGGTGGCCCATTATTTCTTTCGTCTTCGTATAGGCAACTTTTTATTATTATTTATTTTTTTTCCTTTTATCATTTCTCTATGGTTGGTCGGGTTTGGTTGCTATGAGAAAATGCATCTAAGAGCATCTCCACTAGTGTTGCATCAAAGAGACTCTCTCTCTCTCTCTCACTCTCTTGACGGAAACAACGATTCTCTTCCCTTGAATCAATTGATTTCTGACACCAATTTTACACTTTCCCCTCTTTGAGTTGTTTCGTCGTCTTCAGCTCTTCATTGGCCGTTGTACTTTCCAGTGACAAGAAAGAGAGAGTTCGAAGAGAGAGAGCGAGACAGATCCTCATCGTCTTGGTTCTTGTTTCTTCCTCGATCTCTTGATCTTCTCCTCTGATTTAAGGTAAATAAACACTCGGATCTACTACTTGCTCTTGTGTTGGATCTCGAATACTATTCGAAGTTACTTCGGATTTGATTTTGGTTGGATTTAGATCCGTCAAACTATTGGGAATTGTTTCGATCTTGGCTCCGATTAGCTCAAGGATTGGTGTTCGACTTGATCTTAGTTGATTTACTTGTTGTATTTTGCACTCATATTGAAACTGATGCCTTCTGCTGTTTAAATTGTAAAGGCCTATGTTAAAGCTGCCGAGTGTTTACTATAAAAATTAATCATTGGGATAATCATTTGAAATTAATGGGGGTAGGGCTAGTGATAACTGGAAGACATTGAAGGAGATTGAGAAAACGATTAAAGTTTATTGGGATGCCAAAGATCGTTTACCACCATGGGTATGTTAGAAGAAGCCTTCTCTAGCTTGCTGTTTATCTTTAAAACTTGTGCATATTACTCTCTGTGTCCAATGAACTGTGGTCTCATTGTCTTTTTTGAGGTAGCTGCTCTCTGTTAACAAGAATCACCATGTTTGATGGAACAGGCGGTTAAGATTGACCTGAACATTAATACAGATTTGGCTTTGTTATCTTGAGTGAATGCATGTTATCTTGTGGGTTGAGATGGATTGTTTTGTTGTTTGTGTATAGATACTTTTAATGTTGTGAGTTTTGAAGATTACTACTTTGATCGTTGTGTTGGTTATCTTGGAGAACTTGATAGCTATTGGTCTGTTTGAGTGTTGGAGTTCTCTATTGTCATGGAGCTTAAGTTTGTTTAAATGGTTCAACATTGTGTTGATTGTTCGAAAATTTGATTACTTTTTTTTGACATTTAGCTCTCTGGGTTTTTGCATTTGTTGTTGAATTTGTCTAATAATGTTAAGGTTTTTATTTATTTATTTCAGGTGTGGCAAACGGCTTCTCTTTACCATTTGGTTCACACTGCTGCTCTTGTTTCTTTATAATTGAAGTAGTCGAGACCAGAATCTACATGAGAATTATATAATCTTGATTAGTTGATTGGGTGATTAGATCCATTTGCGTTTACTGAACCATGGTTTTGATTTTGAATTCCCTTTGACCATTGAGTTTCCTTGAGCAAAGAAACTTGTCATGTCTCACTATCAGACTTTTATTTAGACCTTTCACATGATGACGATGATCTTGTGTCAAGTAAAAGGCAGTTTCTTTAACAATTCTATATATATTTGTTGAAGCAATCATACATATTTGATGACTCTTATTTAGACCTTTCACATGATGATGATGATCTTGCACAAGTCATTTGTATTTATATATGATGTTGTTTTGCTTCTGTGCTTAGTCGATGCCCTGCAGCAAATCGCTACCACATTAGGCTGTTTTTTATAATTCAGTCTTAAAATAAAATATATTAAGAAAGCTTCTTCTAATTCTCTATTTTGTGCAGATTGGAGATATGCTATGGGTTTGAAAAATGAAGAAGATTCATAACCAAAAAGGTAAAACATCAAACTGATTCTTCTTGTTATAGGTGTCTTTGACTCAATACATCTTCTGTTCTCGTCCACTTTGAAGCTAAGTGTAAGGTATGAAAAAAAACATTTTGCAGTAAAATTGTGTAAAATACTGATGATGAAGATGATTATAATGATCTTGATGATGAGCTTGTACCAAGGAGCGTGAGCAAGAAGCTTAAAAGACAGAGGATTCGGAAATTGGGAAAGAGATGTTCGTATTTGCAGTTGAAACCTGGGTTTGCTCATCAGCTCATGACAAGCATTGGTTTGGCATCAATTTCAGATGCTGATTCAATTTCTAGAAAATTTTCATCAATAAAACGGTTTAGATTACTCATGTTTTTGTGTGTAAATGGTAGTGTTGGATCTTTGTTTATTGATTTGTTCTTGGATAGTTCAGTTTATGCAATCTTGTAAAAATAGATCTTTAGGTGCTATATGAATTGTGTTACCTCTTTCTTTTATAGAAGAATCAATGAAGAACAGTTAACTTCATCTAACACTCTTTAGTCCATTAATAGTTTCTTCAACCAGCCCTCATCGAGTGATGATGATCAATTCATTCATCTTATAAAGCAAATAATCAAATTGTGTAATATGGCATTTTGGTTTTAATGATTAAGCAACTTGATAGAGTTCTGTAGTTGGGTGATTTTATTAAAGTTGTTAGTGGGTTGCTTTGATTAATTTAATATAAATTATATAATTAGTTTAATTATGAGCAAGAGATGGTCTAAGGTTACGATCTACTCCTTCTGTCCCACAAATATTGATGTTTTGGGATATTTTTTGTCTCACAAAGATTGATTTTCTACAATTATGAATTAATTAAAGTTAATATTTTGTAAACTTCAAGAAGTAATCATTGAAAATATTTAAATTTTTGAATTGTTATTGGTTTTAAATTAAATAATATCTCGTTAGTCAAAGAAAAAATATATTTAACTAAGGCCCTGATTGGTAATGATTGTTACTTATGGCTGTAAGAACTTTGACTTTAAAATTTTAGTTGCAGAGAATTTGGCTGTTGATGCTTTGACTGTAGAAACTTTAACTGTTAAAATCTGATTGTTTACTAACAACTTTTAAAGTTGTAGCTGTTATTTTTATTATTATTATAAGTATTAATAATAAATACATATTATGTCAGAAATTAATTTAATAAAATCTTAATGACAAAATAAATTTTATTAATGATAAATTAAAATTTTTAAAAATATAAATCAATCAAATATGAAATTTTGTTTGAAAACTATTTAAAAACAAACAACTATAAGAATAATAAATAAATAATTGAAGTTGTAGACATCAATTTATTAACTTATTAAATTTTAAATAATGCAACAAAAAAAAACTAGTGACGACTAGTCCACATAGCATTACCAATCTCATCACGGACACCTTCCATGTATTGTTTGAATGTTATTTCTTATTAATGATGTATTTCATAAACTCTTTTATAGTATTATTAGTGATGATGATGTAAAAATAAAATTTATTATTGAAATGGGTCTTAAAAGAAAGAGAAAAAATGAGAATAATTAATTTATAAAAATAAAATATATAAAATATTTATATATACTTTTGAATAGCTTTTAAATATAAAAAGGTGAAAAAAAAAAGAATGATTTAAAAATTATTTAATTTTAAAGTCTGTGTTTTGTCGTTTAAAAAAAATAGGGAAAACAAAGAAGACAACAAAAAATGACTTTTAAAACTTTTAAACAATTAAAAGCCAAAAAAGTTTGATTGGCAAAAAATTGGTTGTTTTAAAGTCTTAAAAGTGGGTCACCAATCATGACCTAAATAATTATTGTATTTTTAAAATGTGTAAAAATTTCTAAATACCAATCTTTTTGGGACAGAGAGAATATATAGAATCTGAAATGTTTTACCTTAAATGTTTGAGTAAGTTAATTTACCAATAAGTTACAATGGCAACAAGGTCATTATGAATTGGCTGATAAGAATATTATTTTCTGCTTTTGGACAGTTTCTAACATTACGTTCAATAATCTTCTCTTATTATAACAAAACTTAACCTCGTAAATGATACTACTACATAAGAAAAAAAAACAGTATCCGCATCAGAAGAAGTCCCTTTTTATGTTGTACAACTACTAGTCCATTCAATTTATTCTTTTTTTTTTTTTTGTCAACTAGTATTATATTAATAAGAAAGGATGATACCTCCATTTACAAACCGTGCAAACCACAAATACAGTCCAATTATCCATCACCAACCCAGAAAAACTTAAATTCTTAAGTCCGACTCTGTAATGCAGTGCAGACCTATACAAAAATGGCTAATACTATTAAAGCCATTAAAAATTGAAATTCAATCAGAGGACAACGTCTTCTCTTCCACAAACAAGTGATGTAACCACCTTGGATGTCTTAATGCCACATATGACTACAATCTACAATCTTGAGTGACAATCTGCGCTATCATAAGAGCCCTTCTGTTTGAAAATAAGTTTTCCAAAAAGAATTTACTACCCTTAAAACATCCCAACAGTCGACCTATCTCATTTGATTGGTATCGAAATGAAGGCCACGACGCAGGCTTAGTTACCACTTGTACTAACACCTGATCTTGTAAACCAAAAATAACATACTCGATCCTATGGCTTATCATGCTCTCAATAGCCCACAGAACTCCTCTGAGTTGAGCTTCCATTTTATCATGCACATTAGCCATGGCTCTTCTGCTATGCATCAACACATTACCTTCCTGGTCCCATAGAACCCATGCTGCCCCCAACAATCTATTTCTATTTGACCAGGAGATGCCAATATTGCATTTCTTCCATATTATAGGCGGACGTTTCCATCCATCTTTCCTCTGTGCCAATATCACTTCTGTCTCTCAGTTGTCTTACTTCCTCACTCACTTCATCCTCTTCCTCCTCATCGGAGTCCTTCTGAGCATCGACCCATTCTCTCCAATCCTCTTTACTTTTTATGATCGACTCTTGTGGAGTAAAGTTCTTCCCTTTAAAGGCCACCAAATTCCGATTCTTCCAAATTTTCCACATAACCCAAGGAAAAGTTTTTCTTAGTTCCTCAGGCCACAGAGGATTTTTCATATTTGATAGGAAGTAATGAATGTTAGAGAAAACAGAACCATTATGAAAACCTAACTCCGGGGAAGGGATTCCTGATTCAGCCTATACCTGTCTGGATAAAGAACAAGTAAACAGAACATGGTTAATCGTCTCGTCTTCTCCTCCACAAATTTGGCAGGTGTTGTCTATTCTCAGTCCTCTACCATTTAAAGCATTCACTACCGGTAAAGCTCCACATAATACTTTCCAGAGGAAGATCTTTATCTTCGGGTCTGTTTGAACACTTCAAACTTGTGCTTTTAGGGGATTTGTGGAGGGCAAACTGTTTGCTTCCACCCTGATTGCCGAGTTTAAAGTCTGGGACGCCAACCAGTATGCCGACTTGACCGAAAAATCTCCACTCTTATTAAACTTCCAAGAATAGAAATCTTCTATCTCTGAGACCGGTTTTAACTTTTTAATTCTCTCGACATCCTGCGGTAAGAAAGGAAATCCAGGGCTTCTACATCCCAATCTCTAGTGTCTCTATCAATAAGATCAGCAATTCTTAGATCAGTATTAAAGACCGGGTTTCTTCTCCAAGGGGGGCGCAAACCCTCATCATCAATCCAATTATCTAACCAAACCCTGAATGTCTTTCCATTTCCAATGTTTTTCACTAGGCCTTTCACTGTAAATCTCTTCCATACAAGATACGACGCCATGCAAACGAAGGTCTAGGTCCCAGAGGAGCAGATAAAAAGTCTGTGGAGGGAAAATACCTGCTTTTCATGATCTAGGTAAAAAGATAGTCTGGGACTTGTAGTATCCTCCACGCTTGCTTTGCTAAGAGTCTTTGGTTAAAAGTTTGAACATCTCTGAATCTCAAACCTCCTTCCTCTTTAAGAAGGCACAATTTTTCCCAGCTTAGCCAGTGTATCTTTCTTGCATGCTCCGAATTGCTCCACCAAAAATCAGCCATTACACTAGAAAGATTCTCACAAGTTTTTTTGGGTAACTTAAAGCAAGACATAGCGAAAACCGGCATGGAGAGAGCTACTGACTTTAGCAATACTTCCTTTCCCCCTTGGGATATGAACCTAGAAAACTAACCTGAAGTCTTTGCATTGACCCTATCCTTAAGGTAATTCATCAGATCAATCTTGGATCCACTAAAACACTCTGAGAGACCTAAATACTTCCCTGCTCCCCCTTCTTTCATGATCCCCATTCGGTTCTGTATGCTACTTTTGATCAGAGGATTTATTTTGGACCCGAAAGTGATTGAAGACTTACTCAGGTTTATTGATTGTCCAGTAGCCGCTCCATACTTACTTAAAGTTTCCATCAAGAACCCACATTGTTCCAAGTTTGATCTGCACATAAATAAGCTATCATTTGCAAATAAGAGATGATGAACTTTTGGTCCTTCTAGATGAAACTTTATACCCTGAAACTTATCTTCTCTCTGCCCCTTGTTAAGCAGATGGGTGAGTCCTTTGGTACATGAGACAAAAAGAAACGGAGAGAGTGGATCACCTTGTCTTAGTCCTCTCTGTGGCGTTATCATCCCATGAGGTTGATCATTGATTAACAATGAAAAAGTGACAGTTGTCACACAATTCATAATCCAACCGATCCATTTTGTGTGAAACCCCATTGCTGTCAGTAATGCCCTCAGGTTGCTCTACTCCAATCGGTCATACGCTTTAGACATGTCTGTCTTCACCCCCATAAACTGAGAAGAGATGACCGGGTTGGAATTTAAACAATGGACAGCTTCATGAACCACCAGTATATTATCCGTAATCAATCTCTCCGACACAAACGCTGACTGGTTTTTTGACACTATGAGCGGGAGGATATCTTGCATCCTGGATACTAGGATCTTTGAAATGGTTTTGTAGAGAACTGAACATAAGCTTATCGGTCTTAGATCACTCATGTCAATCGGGTGGTGTACCTTTGGGATCAGACAAAGGTAGGTATGGTTCCATTCTGCCGGAAACCGACCTGGTTCAAAGAAATCTTGTATCTCCTTTGTGACCTCCTTACCTACTATCTGCCAATTCTTTTGAAAGAACAGGGCCGACATGCCATCCGGACCCGTGTCTTAGTGGGATCAATGGAGAACATTGCTTATCTGATCTCAGCTGAGGAGACTTTGGCCATAAGATTTTCATTCATCTCATTCAACACTTTAGCCGGGAAATCAGAAAACCACCTATGAAAGCTCTGTGGATTTGAGGATTTAAACAAGTTACTAAAGTAGTCAACTGCCACTTCACCCTTGGCTGCTTCAGAATTTTTTAGTACCCCATGAACATCTCTAAGTTGTTCTATCTGTTTCCTTTCTTTGTTCCCTTTTACTGATCCATGAAAGAATTTTGAATTTCGATTATCCGCTCTCAGCCATTTATGCCTACTTCGTAGTCTCCAGTAAGTCTCTTCTGCTCTATATGCTTTTGCCAGTTCTCGTTTAATGATGTGGACCTGTTGCAGATTTGGTCATCTCTCTGATTGCACTCTCTCCAGAGCAACCTCACATTGGAGAATCTTATCTCTATAATTCACATAATTTTCTTTTTTCCATGAGCTAAGAGCCTTACGGCAATCTCTGAGGCGTTGCGAGACTGAGAATCCTCCTCTGATTAACCCCGGCTTCCAGGCTTTTACAATTGCTTTCCTTACAGTTGCTTTATGTAGAAATCTTTTATCAAACTGGAACTGGCCTTTATATGTTTCTTGAGACTGTACCAACTTAACCAACACAGGCCGGTGGTTTGAACCTCTCATATCCTAAAAAGCTTGATTTGACGCTGGAAAATACTCAAACCATTCTTTATTAACAAATGCCCTGTCCAATCTGCTCTGTAACCAGTAATCTCCTCTTCTTCCTCCCCACGTAAACTTGTTGCCAGTACTGGGTAATTCCTCCATAGCACACATTTCTAGCATCTCTGCAAAAGGTTTAAAAATATTTTCCCCCCTTCTCGGTCCTCCAATCTTTTCTCCATTATGTAAGATAGCATTGAAATCGCCTATCATACACCATCTATCCTTTCTTCCCACTCCAAATCGACTCAGTCTTTCCCAAACCTTTTTACTATTATTGTACTCCAGAGCTCCATATATACACGAGAGAAAAAAATTTGATGCACCAAACTGCACTTGTGCATCAATTATGTTTTTATCCTCATACAAGACATCCATTTGAACACTACTTTTCCAAAACATAGCTAAACCTCCAGCTTTCCCAATAGGATCCACCGTGAGAATTCTATCATACCCCAACAAACACTGTAAATCTACTAGATTATCTCTACTCTGCATCGTCTCCATCAGGAACACGATCTTAGGGAAATGCTTTTTACGCATCTCCTTGAGCCTAGGAATCACAAAGTTTTGAGACCGTCCCAAGCCTTGGCAATTCCAACTCACTATGCTCATTACGCTTTGGGCGATCCCTCCTTTGGGATCACCTTAGGAGGATTAAGCTTTAGATATTTTGCAGTGCTTGTTCCTCCACCTTCTGCTTTTCTCTTCTCATTTGCATGTTGAGTCAAATCCAACTGAGGTTGTGGCTGATCTCTAGGTTTGGTATTGTCTTTTGTTTTCAGTTTTCTGATCCTTGATGGTGGTCTGTTTCTTGGTTTGCCTCTTTTTGATTTTGATTTAGAGCCGGAAGAACTAGGTTCACTGAACCCAGTCCTAAAACCCGTAACTCCATCTTGGAATGGCTGGGACAACGCCAAGAAAGAACCAAACGAATTAGAATCCTGCGCGATAAAATTCATACCCCTCCCTACTCTTTTATCGCTGACTCTTTCCACTTCTATGATCCCTTGGGGGCCCAGTTCCATCCTTCTATCACTCGGAGACACTCCTTCCATCCCTTCAAAGTTAATGACTAATCCCTTTTCCTTATTAATGTCTGAGTGTACCACTGGAGCCGGCTCTAGCCTTAAGATCGTTTTCTTTGCTATCGGATCTCTTTCTGCTTCTCCAACTGATTTTCTGATACGATCCGCTTTTATCTGCCAGTCCTCATTGTTGTTGACCAATAAGTATTGTCTCATCCCTTCTAGTACATCAATGGCTATCCTTTGTCTCCTAGTAGCCGGGTCAATCCCCACCTGATCTTCTCTTAGAATCCCAAACAGAGGGTCTTCTTCTTTTAGGAGCAAAGATTTAGGACTCTTTTCAACAGTCTCACCAATTCTCTTAGCCTCTTTATTGGCTTCTGCTTCCACCTCCAGCTTTCTGATCAGGATAGGACAAACATCTTTTTCATGGGTTAGCCTTTGGCATTCGAAACAGCGTTTTTGGACTCTCTCGTATTGGAACCTCACCACCGTAGACTCTCCAAATGGGAGTCTCAGTTCTTTTGATCGCCTCAAAGGCCTTGATACATCAAACAACACTTTGACCCGAACAAACTCCTGGATTTGTGGTTTATCTGAGTCAAAAGCTACTTCCAAAACCTCTCCTATCAACTCTCCCAATGCTGTAATTGCTTTTGTCGTGTAGTAGTTTACAGGGAGATTCCAAATCTGCACCCAGATTGGAATGCGTTGAAGATAATTCGCCGGAGGGTTCTCATACCATCTATCCACAACTATGGACCAATCATTATAGGTATGCGCACCTTTAGCTAACACTTCCACTAGATCTTGCTCTGAATCGAAAATAAATTGAAATCTTTCATTTGAGAGGGCAACTCCTCTCATTCTTCCCAATTTTTGCCACTTCCTTAGCATATCTCGGATCAGATTCTTCATCGGCTGACACGGAAGGTTAAGCGTACGACCAATCAAACTAATAGTATTTCTCTCTACTGATAAGTATTCTGGTAGATCTGGCATCTCAAAAGGTACTTCTTCTTCAACCTCTTCTAGGGACATAGCCAACAGAGCCTTATCCATAGCTGAAGACATCTTTTGAAAAACTTTCGAAAAGACCCAACTAATAATGATGAACTATCAAATTCAAGCTAAACGACCACAAAAGTAGATAAACAGGAGAATAGTGGCTGAAGGGAAATAGTTTTCCAGTCTAAGTTTCTATTTTCAATCTAGTGAAACACATTACTTGAAAA
>NC_025698.1:14284502-14308375 GCF_000633955.1 Camelina sativa
GGGGGGGGGGGGGGGGGGGTCTGGTAGATTATAATGTTTTTTCACATAGTCATAATAGTCCATTCAATTTATTCACTTTATAAGAGATTTTTTTTTTCTTAAATAATTAAAACAATAGTATATTTTTTTCAAATAATTAAAACAATAGTCACACATCGCCCAACAGCCAAAAAGATCGAACGGTGCTTGATCCTTGCAAAACCTAGATAAAAAACCTCGATCCTAGAAATCAAATTACTAGTAGTATATCAGTTTTTGTTTTACTGTTAACTTGGCAAAACATATTTTATATTGCTTAGAAAAAAATAAGATAAATTGTCAAGGAAGCCGAGGATTACGGGTGTTCTCAAGTGGACCTGCTACAAAACACACACACACACCTCTTCCTCTTTAAACTCACTCACTCTCTCTTTCATTTTGGGTCAAACAAGTCAACAAAAGCAAAACCTCTTTCTTCCTTACTCACTCTCTCTAGATTCTCTCGTCTCTCCTCTGAAGAGAGCGATTCTTTTTTTAAGTCTTAACAATGACGTCGACGACTTGCGCAAAGGAGGTGCATTACAGAGGAGTAAGAAAGAGGCCATGGGGTCGTTACGCTGCTGAGATAAGAGATCCTTGGAAGAAAACTAGGGTTTGGTTAGGCACTTTCGACACTCCCGAAGAAGCCGCTCTTGCTTACGACGGCGCCGCTCGTTTCCTCCGTGGTATCAAAGCCAAGACTAACTTCCCTTCTCCTCTCTCTCTCGACCTCAACCACATCCCTTCCGCTCCCTCCGCCTCCGCCGCAGATAGCCAACACCAACACCATCACCATCAACATCAACAGCTCTGGTTCGCCGCGCCTCCTCCTCCTCCTACTGTCTCCGACCACCATCACCAACACCAACACCACCGGATTTTTCTACGAACCGGAGTGCTAAACGACAAAACTTCAGATTACACCTCCACCGAAGCGCCGCTTTACTTCACCGCCTCGTCTAACGCTGCCACGTCATCACCTGGTGGTCGAGTTGTTGGGTTTCCTATAATGAGTCCTTCTCCTTCTTCCCCTGCTACGGTGAGACGTGGCTTAGCCATTGACCTCAACGAGCCTCCGCCGCTTTGGCTGTAAAACAAAAGTATCATTGTCGATGTAACGGTGCCGTTTTGAGCGGACTTTTATATACGGCGCCGTTTTTAGACATCTTTCGGTGTGGAACTATTTGTTTTAACTTTTTAGTCTCTTCTTTTTAGCAAATATCATTTTGAGGTTTTTTTTAGTAGTTCTTTTATCCTTCTTTTGTTCGTTATGTAAGAGACGGATAAGATCGATCGTTATGAGATCCATGTTGCGGGAAAAACAAAAGAAACTTATTTAATTATCAACAAGCCGTATGTATCTTTAAGGATTCGATCATGTGCATCTAGAGAAAATGATAATTTTGATGTTTGTGGATTGTGTTACGACCGTCGCTTATGTCGGTTTCGAGGGGGTTTGAATCTTATCGTATTCTATGGCGTGTCGTGAAGTACGGACTGACTTGTGTGCAGCTCTTGGCAAGAGGTCCTGTTTTGACTCACGCGCCCTCTCTCTCTAAACACGACAAAAGACTGTGAAAAAGGAAGGAAACAAACAAAAGAGATAGAGACTAGTGAGAGACATCAATACAGAGCAAGCGTGTGAGTTTGGACTGGCATAATTCACTTACGGACAAGTTACGTGTCTATTATATTATTCGAAATATTTCATATTATTATAGGGAACGCCAACAAAAGTATTCCCATAAAATTACAGGAATTATTGTTTTTGAATTGTCGCATAATTTATCAGCTCATGTTTTACCAATGTATAGAAACGTCTAATAAGATAAAATATAGACAGTTTATAAGAGATTAACCAATTACTATCTATTGCAGATAGATATGATAAAATTCACGTAACAGTGTATATATATGATATTTACAGGGCTATCGCACACGAGTAAAGTAATAATTAATAACTTTGGAATTATTATTTTAGTTGTTTATTACTAGTAATTTTTATCTTCGCAAACTTAAGTGACTGCGTTGGTCCTTCTTTATGAGTCTATCGTCGTTTTTCATAAATCTACGGTTTATTTAATTATTTGACAAAAGAGAAAGTCATGTAATTACAATTAAGTGGCTGCAGTGGCCGACCATTTTTGAGGTTTTTAATCAGTAATGCCTTTTCCGTGTATGTATTGGTTCGAAGATATGTCCAAAAGGAGAGTCCAAAACAAAAACAATCCCTGGTTTTGGGAAAATTGGGTTTCTGGTATTGATATATGAATATTTTGCCTATTTTAGTCTATGAATTGAGACTTATTTAATCATAAGCCAATATATTAAATCTCGTTATGTAAGCTTAATTGAAAACAGTGGACATTGTTGACAGGTGTTGTTTTCTTTTGGTTTTTGAAATGGAGCAAATTCCAACAAACGCTACTTTTACTATTTTGAGAGTTCACTCACATTTTTCAACATTAAATGTGGTTCTATGTTTGGGCCCAAAAGAACTGATGGGTTGTTAAGCAATTGAGGTCCAAGTATAGTTTGAGTTAACAAGTGAAACATTTGATGGCGACCTGTCTAATTAAATAATCAATCGCCGAAGAGGCTCATTGCTCGGTGGTTGGCAAGTCTCCGCCAGTTGCGAGACTCATCCGCTTTGAACTCAAACTAATCCATTTTGGGGATATTCTGATTACAGATATTTTACTGAGTTGTGTCGTAAACTTAGTTGAATGCTTATATCATCTGACAACTATAATTCAACGCTATCGAACTTAGTCGTAGACCTTCTCGGTAAAAGAGTATCAAAATTTACCAGGGATTAAAATTCTTAATCAAGAAGGCTTGAACGGATAACTCCCAATCACTAGTATATAGATGTAATTACTTTTTTGCACACTAGAAGAGATTAAGTTTTATTTATGTGAACTTTAATTGATACACAAATAAATTTTTAAGGAAAATGGTTTTGTGCTACTGTATGGGATCAACGCAAGGAAAGTGCTGCAAACTGAGATATCCTTTGGTTTCTAAACGAAGATTTTAACAATATTCACTAAATGTTATATACATATTTACACATAAATTCTTAAATGCGATTTTGTTTTATTCAACAAAATAGTGAACATAACATTAATATAATACAAACAAAATAGTGAATATCATGTTCACCACATTAAAAATAAATTATTCAGATTTTTTTTTCCACAAAAAATAAATAAATAATTCAGATATGTATAGAATAGTATGTGACCCTTCTTCATATATGTATGTCAAAACAAGCAATTTACCATGTATACAATATAGGTTTGAAGAAATAGTCATATAGATACTGAAATGGAATTACTAAAACCCGAAATGTATACTTTTATCATGTTTGATTGTTTTCCAACATTTTTACTATTAAGATATATTAAAAGAATTAATTAAATCTATGTTTTTTTCCTCTATTATAAATATCTGTTTTATGATATAATATCTATGTTTTTTTCTCTATTATAAAATTTTATGTCATGATTAATACAAATATATCCTCATGAAAAAAATCTTATATTCGTATGAAAATCATACATACCCATGTGTTGTTTAGACAAGAGATATGTTTTTAATAACAGCAGATTAACATAATATATATATATATATATATATATCTTCCATAAGAACAAGAAACAATACAACAAAAAGATGACTTATTCTGAAACAACAAATTCAATTTTTGATCAATAATCCTGTTTTCCCAAATAGAGTTTTTTCTCCATTTGTTCTTTTTTTTTTGTGTGTGTCAAGAAAAGTTGAATTCTACGATTTCATCAAAACCAATTGGATATGGATCAAAACATAAGATCAACTTACTTAGGACATCATTAATAGAAAAATAGATTAAATATATAGTGAAAATAATGTTAGATCAGTTGTTAAGATCATAAGTAAAAAAAATGGAAAAACTAATTATAGTGCTCTCGATTTCAAAGAAGGATGAAAGGAAAGAAAGGAGAACTGAGTTTTAGATCAATTCTATCTCAAAACCAAAATTATTGATCTAAACCCACTATTCCTTTTTTAATTAATAGAATTGGACTAAGAACATACTAATAGTTCTGCCGTTAATGTTGACGTTAGATGTGTTCATCAGAGAGATTGATGCCAAAACAAGAGTATTATTTGATCAGAACTACAATTAATTAAAAATAATATAAAAAGACATCAGCAGATTAGAACAAAACACGTTATCAACAACTAAAATTCATTTAAACAATCTGCTGATGGCAAAAAAACAATTGGCACCACTTAAAACTTAATGATCTTTCTAGTATACTTGATGATCAATTAATACTCAATCAAGAAACATTTTAATTATTCTAATAATTATAATTAAAATCCCAATATATAAAAATCATTAGTTCTGATCAGGTGGAGGAGGGAAGTTAAGATCCAAGTCCAAGACGACACGTCGTCCTCCTCCTCCCTCAGAGCTAAGATCCATCACCACAGACGACGACGATTCAGATTCACTCCTTTCATCAAACACCATCATCCCAGACTTGACCTGAATCTTCGGGAAAGGAAATCTGGAACTGATGGAGTCAGATCCACGGTTGTTGAGATCAGGAACCGAAGATTCAACTGTGCTATGGCTCAGGCTCAAGCTCTCGTTGCTGTTGTTGTTATTGTTGTAATAAGGGAAATTGGTTTTGGCTTTGGCACCACGAAACTCGATGGCACGTTTGTCGTAGGCACGAGCCGCATCTTCAGGAGTGTCGTAAGTACCGAGCCATACACGAGACTTCTTGAAAGGATCTCTGATCTCGGCTGCGTAACGTCCCCATGGCCTCTTCCTCACTCCTCTGTAACGAACTCCGTTACCGTCGTTGGTTTTGACGGCCGCCGTTTTAACTGTCGGCGTCATGTTAACAAAATAAAATAAAATAAACAAATAAAGATGAGGAAGAGAAGCTTGAGAGAGGTTTGTGGTGTGTGAAGTTGTGAGCAAAGAGAGATTGATTTATAAAGAAGGGAGACAAAAGACAACAACATATGTATAAGTCAACCGCGGTTTTGACTAAAGGGGCGGCCGAGTGGCAGTTTTGGTAATAATATCCACTTACGTGTCATCTTGCTTTTGTCTCCACGAACGGGGAAAGTGAGAGAGTGATATGAATTTTTTTTTCTCTTTTATTTTTTTCTTCTTCTATTATCTTTTTTGTGCTTTTATTCTTAAATGTTTTTTTATTTCCCCTTCATAAAATATTTATTTCAAATTTGTATAACGTTTTTAATTAATTTCTGTATTATATGGATTTTCTAAATACTGCGTGCGATGAGGACCCACGCGCTTACTTGACACGTGTCGGTTTATATTGTCTTCTTTTCTAATTTAGTACTATACATGAAATTGCAAATAGGACACGACGTGCCAAATGATATATCTTTTGGTAATCTTTATTATATTTACTAATTAAAGCAAACATAATTTCCTACTAAATACCCGGATTTAAATTGTTTTAATCTTTATTTATGAGAAAAGTG
Source organism: Camelina sativa (assembly GCF_000633955.1). Taxonomy (NCBI): domain Eukaryota; kingdom Viridiplantae; phylum Streptophyta; class Magnoliopsida; order Brassicales; family Brassicaceae; genus Camelina; species Camelina sativa. The sequence goes on from NC_025698.1 coordinate 14,290,041, forward strand.
TGAAACTTTAGCTACAAATACTATTGAATTAAAATGGGTCTACCGTTTTCTTTAATATAACTTTTACACTTTTCTATCTTAAAATACAAATGTAAATAAAAGAGAGGGCGAATTTCCATAGAAATTATGTGCTCTAGCTCATATGAATTTAAATAACTTAAGACATGTGTTAGTTAATTATCAATTGAATATTTCAATGAATTTATATAACTTTAGTATAACAATTAACATATTAGCTCAAACTAATTGATTTATAATTACTTATCTTTTAACTTTTTAGTAATCATTAATTTGACAAGCTGTCGAAATTAAATATTTTAAACTTCAACACAATCACCTCCTTTACATCATATTTATTAATTAATATCTCAGCAAATCCACAATAATGAAAATGTAGATATAGACAAATAATAATATACTCTAATAAGTTATAGTTTTATAGTTGCTGTTCCAAAATACTTAATTCTGTTTTTCATAGCTTAGTAGTAATGAAGTTGACGTTGCTATATGACCTATGAGTTTGCAAACAAAATAAATAGTAGCCTTTAATCTTTCTAAACGCGTTTGTCTTTTGGATTGAACATATATGCAATATAAGTTTATCTACTTTTAGAACAAGAAACCAAAGCAATACATGTCATCTTTCGTATATGATGTTGGTATGGTGGTTCTGGTTGGTGTTTCTCTTTTAAGAGTGTTTGTACGGGTGATTAAAAAAAAGGTATTACTGTCATGTAGCAAAGTTAAAAAAAATCCGTGCCAATATTGCAAATACTCAAACTGGTCTCACATGCGGCTGCTGAATGGGCTTGGCGAAGTACACATGCAGCCTTTACCGCTTTACGCCTTAATAAATAATTGGTAAAAGAATTAAACCAAATCAAAAATAAATCTATTTAGAAAAGAAAACAAAGAATGATTACTAACTTATGTGTTACGTAAAAAACGGACATATTTTGACAAAAACAAAATAAACAATGAACGGGTTGGTTTAGACCAGACTGGAACCAAAGACACAGGGGTGCAAAACTGTCGGAGAACAAACAGATGAGAATCATACTTTACATAGTTAAACATAAGACTACAATAATACTGATGTCTAAAATATAAAAATACGGGATTATGCTACCGGTTTCCACGATTGCACACCGTTCGATCAAATGCAATCCCTGTTTTAAAAATCCCCGCCTAATACCGATTACGCTCCGTAAAATTGCTAGATCTACTTTCTCCGCCTCGATTAATGACTAATTCCCGCCTAACATCTATTATCTAATTATACCTGTCTAATTTGATTATAAATCGTCTAATCCGATTACTTATCGCTTAATTTTGTTATAATGATTATTTTTAGAGTTAAATATAAATCAAATATGTATTTTTTTTTGTTATTTAGATATTTAAATTAAGTGTTTATGATGTTTTACAATAACTATTGTATAAACTTTTAATAAAAATCATAAATTTTCTTTGAAATTATGTTTTTATGTGTTTACCGTAATTTCAAAGACAAAACTGTAGTATTATATTTTATTTAGTATTTTTATTTTAAAATAAACAGAATTATACATATAAATAATACTATATATTTTATTTTCTTATTAATTTAATAAAATAACCCTAAAACTAGTCCCCGATTAATCCCCGTTTAATCTCCGATTTTCTCGCTAGGCGCTAGGTCCACTCCGACCGCCCGACTAGCGCCTAGCGATTTCTAAAACAGGGATGCAATACATTTACTCCACATTGTTTTCAAAGTTTGATAGACTCTTCCTCCTCACAATTTCACATTATTTAATTACATTTGGACTTTGAGGCGAATGGACCATAACTACTTGGACTTCACAGAAATATAGATGTATTTTTTAAAAAGCGTTCCAGACGGTCTAGGCGTCATCTAGGCGCTAGATGCTCATCAAACACTTAAATGAACGTTTGAACCGCCTAAAATTGCATAAATTTTGTTTTAATTATATATATTTAAATTAGTAAATTTTATATCTATATACATAATTATAAACATTTTTATATAGTTAATGTAACTTAAATAAATGTATTTTCTAACTTTTGTTTATGATTTATGATTTTTTTTTTATTTTTCTAGCATATATTTTTACATAATTTTATATATAATATTATATATATAATGTTTTATGTTGTAAATGTCTAAACTGTCTAGATTCCGATTAAGTGTTCTAAGTGCTAAGTGCTGAATCACCGGCTCACCACTCACATATCTCCTAGCGTTTTCTTGAACAATGACCTATATTAGTATTAGATTTAATACGTATTATAATTTTAAATCAAAACCGGTCGGACTACCAATAACTAATTCAAGTCGCTGAAAAAGTGCAATGTTGTAATTGAGTTACCATCAGAAGTTATAAACAGTAATACACTCAATATGTTCCTCACTAAATCTTTGTAGGGTTTACACTTATTAAGAAAATAAGTATATTAAACATTAATTATAAATATATTATTTTGTGAATTACAATTTTTTATAATTCTAAACCAATATTTTTTATGTCCCAATATAATAGATGTTTAGATTTTCTTGTAAGTTATTTGGAATAGAGAACGGAGGTCGACAAATTACGTTTTTTATTTTGTATTTTTACATAAATCGTTTGACTTAATAACTAAAAAATAATTACATTACATAAAATAAATCATCACAAAATACATCAAATTAGTTAAAATCTTGAAGAAACTCCAAAATAATTTTTAAAATATTCCATATATACAAAACTTTGTAACCTATACATTTTTTTTTTCTTTTGAAACATGCTAGCTAGTATGGCTAAATTTTGGACTCAAATTGGCTATGAAAAGTATAAGGAGATCGAAATTGCATTAATTTATTTTTACGGTAGAGGCTAAAGGTTTTCTTGGACTAAACAACCCTTAGCTTAGCCCTCCTTCAAATTTCAATCCGGAATTATATTAATAATTTGAATCAAATTTTGGAATGGAAAAAATAAATGCAAATAGAGGAATCATTTCCGTAGCTCTGATCATGTGACAAAGGGATATTGTATTGTATGTTGTTAATCATACGTAGCTAATCTTGTTTTAGTTCCATGAATTGTTCATTATCGATGAGCCTTTGATCTGTTATGTGATGACTGTAACAAAAATGATCCCTTACTAATAAAATTATTCCGACGAAAATAAAAGAGCCACAACTTTACACACGGTAGTCGTGTCACTCTATTCGGATTCATTTCTTTTGGACAACTACTTTTTTTGGTTTTTAATTAAAAACTTAACATTTCAAAACCCATGACCGAAGTCATACAGTTTTAAGCAATAAAAACAATACAGTTTTGGACAACTACTTAACTATTCCTAATTATCTCTTCAGAGATGCATCTAATTACGTCTTACGCGCTGAATGTTTTCTTATCTTTTTAATCATATGACTAATAACTTGTATCATAGTGTTTGGAATGCCAAGAGTGGAATAGAAAAAGCTTAACGCTTCAGATTGGACATAACACAAAACAGTGGTTTGATGCATGAATGATACTCACATGTTTGATAAGAGTATCTTAAATTTTTTTAAAATATACTATATGCTTTATAAAGGATCTTTGCAAATCAAATTAAAATATTGAAGGTGCCGGGAAATATAACAAAGGAGGAGACTTGGNTTACGTTTTTTATTTTGTATTTTTACATAAATCGTTTGACTTAATAACTAAAAAATAATTACATTACATAAAATAAATCATCACAAAATACATCAAATTAGTTAAAATCTTGAAGAAACTCCAAAATAATTTTTAAAATATTCCATATATACAAAACTTTGTAACCTATACATTTTTTTTTTCTTTTGAAACATGCTAGCTAGTATGGCTAAATTTTGGACTCAAATTGGCTATGAAAAGTATAAGGAGATCGAAATTGCATTAATTTATTTTTACGGTAGAGGCTAAAGGTTTTCTTGGACTAAACAACCCTTAGCTTAGCCCTCCTTCAAATTTCAATCCGGAATTATATTAATAATTTGAATCAAATTTTGGAATGGAAAAAATAAATGCAAATAGAGGAATCATTTCCGTAGCTCTGATCATGTGACAAAGGGATATTGTATTGTATGTTGTTAATCATACGTAGCTAATCTTGTTTTAGTTCCATGAATTGTTCATTATCGATGAGCCTTTGATCTGTTATGTGATGACTGTAACAAAAATGATCCCTTACTAATAAAATTATTCCGACGAAAATAAAAGAGCCACAACTTTACACACGGTAGTCGTGTCACTCTATTCGGATTCATTTCTTTTGGACAACTACTTTTTTTGGTTTTTAATTAAAAACTTAACATTTCAAAACCCATGACCGAAGTCATACAGTTTTAAGCAATAAAAACAATACAGTTTTGGACAACTACTTAACTATTCCTAATTATCTCTTCAGAGATGCATCTAATTACGTCTTACGCGCTGAATGTTTTCTTATCTTTTTAATCATATGACTAATAACTTGTATCATAGTGTTTGGAATGCCAAGAGTGGAATAGAAAAAGCTTAACGCTTCAGATTGGACATAACACAAAACAGTGGTTTGATGCATGAATGATACTCACATGTTTGATAAGAGTATCTTAAATTTTTTTAAAATATACTATATGCTTTATAAAGGATCTTTGCAAATCAAATTAAAATATTGAAGGTGCCGGGAAATATAACAAAGGAGGAGACTTGGGGTCAAGATCGGGACATGGGAGACATTTGGATCAAAGCGTGTCCGTCGTTGACTAAATCTCATTTATTCGGCGCGTATCATATGGTTAACTTATATATAAATCATTCAAAACACATGTTAAATTATTACTATGAATCTTGAAACTTAATTTTAGCCTCATACTCTCATTCATCGTATATCCGTTTCCAAAAATACACCATACTCTCTCTCATGACTCATTCATCGTATATCCTTTTCCAAATATACACTACCATTATTTTTGTTTCTATGGAACGTACGTACAGTCAAAGCAAACTATGCGTTCATAAGAATGCTTTGCAAATACAAAAAATACTCTGACAATAATTTTGGCTATCCAATTTCCAAAGCTTTTTAAAACATACATGCCCCAATTTATAGAGTACGTATAGTAGTGACTAAAGTTATCGCTGATGTCAAAATTGTTTTTTAGGAAAAATGTATACTAGTTGTTAACATTATTTTTCGACATTTATTAACATTACTTCTCAGAGTCAGGAACCTTCTCAAGCTCAAGAAGATCTAAAGTTGCAAGGCAGAGAGACAAGTTTTAAAGTGTTGAAAAGCTTTTGGGATTTTAAATTAGAAGATGAATGGTGTAAATGAATAAGAAGACAGAGAAAGGTTGAAAGTGGTGTTATAACTGCTTTCTATTTCTCTTGTCTGTTTCGTATTGCGTCCCTCCTGAATCACTTTTGTTGCACAACCATCCCTTAAAAAGTTGAAAAGACTTACCAATTTAAGAAACGCTTCATTAATTTTATCTTGTAGTACCTAAAGATTCATATCTATCTTCAACAGACACAGATTCCTTCGGTTCATGTATCAACCACATGATTCACGCAAACCATTGCAACTTCAAACGTAATCAGTTGCTCAAGAAAATCTAAGAATAAGATACAGAGTTTTTTCTACCTTTGTTTCTTCTCCTTTGAGTTTTTACCAATTCATCGATGATCTCATCTTTGCATCTTACTCCATCTGAAACACTCAAGACTAATTATCTATTGTTTTAAGACTTTTACTGACTCCAGTTCTTGTTATGTTTCGCATATTCTATCAATTTATCATGTAGCGGTTTTACTGTTCTGAAAAACATAAGTACTAATGTAAACTAAATCGGTACAACACAGCTACAACATATCTCAAAGATTAGATCTTGTCCTTTAAAAATAAGATTCATACTAGAACAAGAGAAACAGTTAGTTAATCTGATGTAGACAATAATGAAAACTCATAAGTTTGGTTGAGAATGGGTCTTTTCTTGATAACAACAAGATGAAATCATAATGAGAAACACAATCTCTCTCTCTCTCGCTCTACTCATACTAATGGCAGCGTCTACAGATTTTTCCCGCGGACTACATGGAGTTTGATCGCGTAAACAAAAGAACCCCTACGCAAGAGCTCACACAAAACGCGGTCCTCTTTCGTCAGTCTGTTCCTCTTGCATATGCGCATCCATCTTTTGATACACACACGTTGATCCTTCCATTTTGCTGTTTTCGCTCTAAGTTTCCCAAATCTGTCAATGTAGTCAACATAGTCTCCAAACCTCAAGCAATAGTCTTTCACCAATTGTGCATGAACCAACTACGTTTTTAAAGGCACATAAATCAAACAAATACGTTAGCTAGGTTTAAAATTACGAGTATCTTATTAGGACCAATTATTTTATAATTGCAGTTCTTACCAGCTCGTATAACCTATTCTTCACGTTCGTCTCAAAGTGTATGTTCTTCGGATCATCGAGATAGGTCTCAGGGTTTTTGATCTTGGGATCTACTGTAAAAATCTCAAGAGACAAAAAGCATTTCTATATGAGCATCCCATAAAATTAATCACCTTATAAAGTAAGAAAATGATTTGTTTACCTTTCTTCCTCTTCTTTGCCGCATCTGGTTCCACATAATAAGACACAAAACAATGTTGCATTAATATAATTAAGCATCTCACAGACAATCAAACTGATGAAAGTTAAATGTATTATTTTACCTTTCCTCTTCAGATTTGCCACCTTTGCTTTGACGCAAGTGGTGCTGGCGGCTGTGTCTTCTTCCTCTGGAGCATAAGAACTGTCCTCACTGTTGGATTCGTCTTCAACAGCTAATTGACCAAACGCTTCAATATAATCACTGTCACTGTCACCGTCACCGTCTTCCTCAGAAGACTCCTCCTCCACAGGCACAACTTCCTGATCTTTCTTCTTTCCTGGAAACATCACAGCAAACGAAACAGACTTATCTACCGAAAGCAATTAACATAAAACAACTCAAGTGATGAAAAGAGCTAACAATGGGTGGTGGTTAAAACCTAACCTTTGTTTTTGCGTTTGGGGGTTGTCTTGCCTATCCTGAACTCAGAGCCACTGTCAGATTCTGTTTCTGTCTCTTCGCTGCTTTCAGAATAAACACTATCCTCGTCTTCATCAGAATCCTCCACAAGTTCCACTTTTGACTTTCCTGAAAAAACATCTCAAAGAGTCGTCAAAACAAAAGAATCTAAGTGATGAGGAAAAGCTAACAATGTGGTTAAACCTTTGTCTGTGCCTTGCGGGATTGGATTCTCCATCTCAGGTTTTGAACGAGTCTCTGTGTTGTCACTGCTTAGAGAACAAACACTGTCTCCTTCGTCCTCACTCACTTCAAAGACTTCGCTAGTCTCTTTACATCCATCACTGCGGAAGATACTGACCTCGAATATGTGGTTACCATTATACACGAAGGTCAAAAAGTCTCCGTCGTTAAGAGTGTTATCCTCGACGAATTTGGGCCATCCTTGTGCAAAATGCACTTCATCTCCCCCTCCCCTTATCTCGGTCGCTACGTTCCAAGAGCGTCCACCAGGTCCTTGGAGTATCACCTTTTTGGGCAAAAGACGTGGAAGATGATCGTCATAGGGGATTGGGATCACCTGCTCAACTCAAAAAGCCAACACTCAAGAAAATACTCATACAAAGAGAGACTCTAAGGCAAGTCAGAGTGAAACTTCTGACCATAGCAGAGGGTTTTGTAAACACATACAAACAAGATTTGATCTTCAATCAAAAGCGTAGGGACAGTTAAAAACTTAAAAGAGTCAACTTTCCGGAACCAGACAAAATCAAAGCATACAGTCTCAAGAAGTCAATCCAAACCCTATAAGAAGCTTCTCAGTAAAAAAAATTACAACTTTAAGCATCCAGAGAGAAATTAAAATAAGCAGACAAGCTTCTGAAAGCAGAACACATGTATAGAATCTATTCATCAACAGGAAAAACAGAATCTGAGCAAAACTACCTCTACTTTGATAGAATCCAGTCACAATATTCAAACATTTCTAGATTTAAGTTCATAAAATAGGCTGACTCATACAGAAAAGTTATAATCTTTACTCATTAGTCAAAAAAACAGAGGAAACCAAAGGGGTAAGAAGAAACAGAGCAAAACCCTAGAAACGGCAGAGCAACATCTATACTAACAGGAGCTTAAATGCAGATAAGCCCACCGAAAAAAAAACTTAAACCACAGTGTTGTTTAATCAGACGTAGTTGTAAGGAACCAACAAGAGTAAGATAATCTTTCCAACCCAAGAATGGTATGCTCATGTACAGATAAACCTGGAAAGAAAAAGAAAAAAAACTAAAGAGAACATCTTACCATGGAATCTGAGCTAAAAAGGGAGACGAAAACTTTGAAGAAACGTGGGGGGAACTGGAACTCAGTAGCGGCAGCCATTGAAGAGGAGGAGATGTTGGATCTGTGCTTCAAAAGAGAGAGAAAAACTAAGAACAGAGAGAGAGAGAGTGAAGACTAGTAAATAGAAAAAGTAAGGTAACATTGTAAGAGAGAGTAGTACGTTGAAGATGAGTCAAATCAACGTTTAAGTTTTTTGCAGAGAAAGAAGGTACAATCCTCAGTCCCTCGTATTCTGCGTGACATTTTCAAAATATTTCTTTTCTTCTTTTAAACGATTTGATCTCCCATAAGTCTAAATGCTACTCCGGTCCGGTTCATCCTCACAAACCGTATGATTAGATTTCTGTTAAACCGGCTTCTTGTGAAGAAAGAAAAGAAAAAAAAAAGGTGTAATTCACTTTACTTTATAATTTATACAACAATTAAAAGCTTAGAAATTGTAAATAAATTAGATTTTTACTCTTATTTCCGATGAAGTTGTGCTTAAAAACGTGCAGTCTAAGATGGCCATTGTGTCATTAACCGGGTTCAGATCCAATGGGTGTAACGTGTAAGTAAAAAACGAAAAAACAAAAAAACACACTGTATGTTAATTAATTGAGGTTCCATGTAAGATGTTCATTTAAGACTCAAAAGACTAAACCCTATGATTCACCACTTATATGATGTGTGCCATTCTGCGTGGTTGAGAACACAATGGAGACAGTATTGTTGTGAGGAAGTGTTTGAACCAACTCTTCAAACTTAAAACTAGGGTAATCTCCGTATAACTGTAGAACCATCTTGTCTAATGCCTTTGCGTTTGTAAGCACAAGTTCCACAAATGAAGCCACGTGCTTCGCCTCTAATTCCCAGCGGGATCTATTCCAAGAGACTTCATCTTTTGATCTCCAACCACCTCCCACGCCCACGAAGTCGTCACAATAGTTCTTCCCAACAGAAAAAAAAAAAAAAAATGGTTCTTGGATTATTCGAACTCGATGATAGTTACAAGGGAGGCTTAAGGAAAATAAAAGAAGAAGTTTATGGTAAATATACGAACCTCTGTCTTTGCATGAACTGTCAACAGTTTTGCAACAGTCTTTCTATAACAGGAATAACACACTGAAAGATCTGTGTCTCAAGAATCAAAGCTTTTATCTTCAACATCGGAAAAGTAATACCACGAACCTCCGCAACACATAAAAGCTAGAATAAGAGAAAGTGAACCACAAAACAAAATATTTCTTAGTACGATTCGTAAACTTATACAGGCCTCATGAAAACTAATCCATCGGCACATGTTAACTGTGAAACCAACATTAGTAAAGTAAGTAAGAGAGTTGTAGACGTTACTAGATCCTAAAACATACCTGAAGAATGTAGCACCCAAAAGTAAGCTTCTCTGCATTTTGCAACTTCTCTAGGATTTCACGAAGGAATTGAAATAGATCATAACCATTGATTGTCTCTCCAACTGAGTGACAGGAAATGTTCACTTTAGCTTCAGTTAAAGACGAGACATCAACTAAAGCACATGGTAACTGATAGTTGTGCCACATTCTGAGAGAATGGACATGTGGTGCCACAATCTGCATTGACCCCGTCAGAAAACGGCTGCAGGCTATTTCTAATGTTCTCACGCCCAGGGATTTGCTGAGATCAAGAACCCTAAGATGTGGACAATGATCCAATTTTAAGCTTTCGAGAATCGGACAACCACATAGAACCTTAGCAGCAGTTTCATTGGAGAGAGAACAGTTAGACAAGGACAACTTCTTTAGCGATGTCCAAGATACAGAACATGAGGGAATCATATAAGAACGTGGTAACTCAAAGCTGAGTTGCTTAATAGAGGAATTGGTGTAGAAGAAATCAGGAATCTTATAGTAATAATAATAATCACAACTTCGACCGACGCAGAGGAATATATTCTCCACGTTGCGGGACGTGACGAACTCCATCCACCTTTCCATGTCGGCAACAGTGTGATACATTGTGGTTTTGAAATAAAACTGAAGATGTATTGGTTTGTCTGAGTATATGACCACCTGTATAAGTTTACGACCTGATTGTGCCAATCTACAAAAGCATAAGAAGAAGGCTATGAATGTTGTTACTAGTGATTCTGAAACTCATTCAGATGAAGAAGAAGAACTGAAGAATTTTGTGGCGTTTACAACTTTTGAAGATAGTTCTGAATCAGTGTCTGCATCAGCGTCTGCAACTGCTTCTGAACCTGCAGCAAAACCTGCAACTGTATCTGAACATGAATCTGATAGTGATAGTGATGGAGACGATATGAGTTATGAAAAACTTGGTAAGAGTTATGAGAAGTTGTATGCACATTGGCTTAAGGTAGTTGATGATAATTCAATCTTGATTAAGGAGAAGCTCGATTTAGAGGCTAAAGTCGTTGAAGCAGAGAAATATGCAACATAAAAGGAAGAAGAAGCATTACCAGCTAAAGTGCAACTTGAAGAAACTCAAAAGAATTTAAGGATGCTTAATAATGGTACAAAGAAGTTGGATCATATTCTGAGTATTGGCAAGACAGATAAGTGTGGCCTTGGATATGAAGGAAAAATTTCAAAATCGGATCCGCTGTTTGTTTCAAATGGAAAAATCACGTCTGCATCAGGAACTGTGTCAGAGACTGCTTCAAAGACTACATCAAAGACTGATTCAGAGACTGTTTTTGTGAAAGAGCAGAATGCACCTAGAAACGTTTTTCGACCTGTTTGTCATCATTGTGGTATTGTTGGGCATATTAGGCCAAGATGTTTCAGATTGTTGAGAGAGAAGAGCCGAATGGAGAATGCTTATGATTTAAGGTTTCAAGGTCCTACATGTTATCATTGTGGAGTTCAAGGACATATTAAGAGGAATTGTTTCAGATTCATTCAAGGAGTCAATCATGGAGGTCTAAGGCGCAACAAGATTTGGGTTAGAAAAGATGAGTTCTATGGAGGTGGTGTACTAGGTTATCAACCACGTATTGCAAAACGGGGAGAATTTTCCAGTTAGTTTTGACTATGTTGTGACTCATTCAGGGGGAGAATGAAGATGCGTTTGGTGATGTTTTAGGTGTTTGAACTGATGAGTTCACAAGCATAGTCAAAAAGGGGGAGAATGAAGATGTATTGGTTTGTCTGAAATAGTGTCTATGTGATTCAAGACGTGATACATGATTGTTGTTGTTTTATGTGTGTGAGAAGTTTCTAGAAGGTTTGAGAAAGCAATATTGAAGGAAGATTTGAGGATGAATTGAAGAGGAAAACTACTATTTATTGGGTTGATTAAATTAGAGTTTTACAAGGAAAAAGAAAATAGCAAAAAGGAAAAAGTTCTTTTCTTATGGAATTTGAAAATCTTCTCCTATGGTGATTATGAAGTCTTGATGAGTATATAAGGAGGTGTTGGGCACGTCCTAGAGAAGTAAGAGAGTTGAGAGATAAAGATAAAAACCCTAGAGAGCTTTCTCATTGTGTGCGGTTTAGTTTCGCGGTTTTGGTGCTTGTGTGATCAAGCTTCTTTGTCCGTCGGTGTGACGTGTGTGTGAAGGTTACTCAAGAGAGTTGAAGATCTAAATTCTATGCTCAGGGGGAGTTTAGCTCAAGGTTAGGTTATCTTGGTTTAAATCTAGGTTTGATGTTAGTCTAGTTAAGGGTAGAGAATTATCCTTAAGATTTCATGTTATAGAACGGAGCGGTGAATTAAGAGGGTTGTGCTTGATTTACGCGTTTGCGAATAGGTTGTATTTGCTTTCTTGTTCTAGTGAAATCGAAATCTGGATGTGGTCCCGGGGAGTAGGAAAAGCCGATCCTCGTTAACAAAATTCCTATGTTCTTTACTTTCTGCACTTTATTATTGCCTCATCCGCATTTACAGAAACTTGGTCATCTTAGGAGCTGTGTAGCGATCTAGGGTTTCGTTTATCCAAGCAGCATGCACTTGCGGCCTATAACTATCATCAAAGGAAAGAGAAGGTGTATCGGACCATACATGCCTCCATCGTCTTGACAAGACAGAAGTTGTGATGGCTAGTTGCGTCGGAACAAAGAAGAGGATATGTTGGAGTATCGCATCCGGCAAGGAGCTGATTAAGTCCATATTCCGGCGATGACCACCACCACGACGATCATTAGTCGTTACACTAGGAAGACTTGAAGCGGCTGTGGAGCTCTCGTGCGCCATGTTACTTTATTAACCTAATATTAACACAATCTAATGATTTCATTTCCTTTTTTTCTAGCAGGTACTTTTCCATTAAAAAAAAAATTGTAGAGAGACTTGTCAAATAGTATATACTGTATATCAATTTTTATTAACTAGTTAATGATATTTTAAAGTTAATTTTAGCCAAATATTGTTTCTATTTATATTAACATTTTCGAAATGCATTTGCTAGTTATACTTAATTACATTAAAATTTTTTTTTTTCCAAATTTGATCTAATTTTCATAAATCTTATTATCTAATTCAACGATAAATAGATGATTTACCTGTCACTTTTATTTGATCTTATATAAATTATTTTGAATTATTATAAACATAAATTATGTTTTAACAAAAAATAAGTTATCGAAGAAAAGACATATAGAGAGTTCAAAAGACATGGATATCGAATAGACACAATTATTAAAACAAAAAATAGTGATGAAAAAATACTGAAAAGATACAACTTTATAATGAACAGACGCAACCGTATAAATTATTTTTAAAAAATACAACATATCTTTTTACGAAAATGTACGACGAAAACTCATAAACGTTGTTGGTATTTATTCAAATTGTTATTATTATATAGATTAATTGTTTAAGAAATAGTAGTAATATTTTTTAGAATAAATATTTCTATATTATATTTAAATAGATGATGACCCATTTTCTGAAAATAAGGATTTGGATATATAGATAATGTATTTGTAGTCAAGTCAAATGATGATATCATTTGTTAACTGAATGTTATTGTTAACCTTTTCTGTATTCTGTATTTATTGTTATGAAATATAATGATGATTTTTTGAAATAACGGCGAGTTATTAATTATATTGACACTATTATTGATCATTTCTGGTACTCAGGTCTTGACCACTAAATTTTCTAAGGTTTTGGTTATTTTCTATATAATTATTATTAGGTTCATACTTATATATTTTACCATTTATTTATTCTATTTTCAAACAACAACTTTATTTATTTCTTTACGAGAAGATGGCTGTTACTGTTAATAAACGCAACGAAAGTTTTCTTTTACTTTTTTTAATTGTGTTTGCATTTACGATCTCTACAAAACCAATTTTGATTATAATAAGAGACCCTTATAAATTATAATGAAAATTAGGTCTGGGTAAAATACTTGGATTTGGATCCGAATATCCGATCTGAATCCGTATCCGAAATTGTAAAATATCCGAACGGATTCTAGATCTCTAAATCCAAAAACCCGAACCCGAACTCGATCCGAACCGAAATCCGAACGGGTATCCGAATATACTCACATTATTAATATGTAGTAGTAATATATTAATAATATTTATAATTTTAATATTATAAGTGTTCAAAATATTCAGATTTTTAGATATTTTAGATAATTTGAAGTATTTAAACTGTTTATTAGTAAAGTTGGGTTAAAAATACTCTAAATTTTTCAGATATGTTGCGTATTATTGAATAATTTAGACTAAATTAGATACTAAAATTTTGAGTTTTGTAAACTTCGGGTAATCCAAATGCAGACCCAAAATACCCGAACCAAACCCGATCCGAACCCGAAATCTAGAAATACCCAGAACGGGTCTTATACCTCTAAACTCGAAAATCCGAAATATCCGATCCGAACCCGAACGGGTACCCGAATGCCTAAAAGGGTAAATTATGCTTTCTTTTAGGCATACTCACGTCTCCAAAACATTATGCTTTCTTTATTAACTTGACAAACAAAACCTAAAAGGGTAAAAAAAAAAAACATAAACGCAAAAACTAATTGAAGCCCTTATCATACTCTGGGCCTAAACCTTGGTTTTGAGAATTCATAACCAACGTAGTATCGTTTCCGCGTATAATGTACAAACAAGAAAGAAAGTACATGCAAACCTCATGAACTTTCTCATTCATATGACGTGATAAACCAAAAAAAAAACCACTTGTATCCTCAAATGCCCTCTCTTAATTACACTATACATTTGATATAAAACAAGTTTGTTTCATAATTATATAAAATTAACATAAATAAAACAAGATATGAGCTGTAATCCTCTATCTAATCTGGTTTTGAATAGCTTTGAAAAGGTAGGAACATCATGCAGATCGTAAGAGTTCCTTCATGATAATGGTTTTTCATGTATCTAAAATGTTTGGCATAACTATCCTTGCTATGCTCATCATCTCGACCGTCATGGCAAGACCCTCTATTTCTATCAACAAATATCCATCTCAAGATTTAGATTCTTCTTCCTTAAAGGTGAAATCCAAGAGCTTTCTACCAAAGTTGTATGGTGATTACGGGTTTTGGAATCCGAGCCCGGTTTATGGAGGAGGTTTTCCCGGGCCAGTTCCTCAGGGCAGTCTAGGTCCGATACAGATACATAAGAAGCCGAGATAAAACCCGAAGGATATGTTCTTCAACTTTGCTACTTACAGGGGTAAAGCTTTTGATATATGGGTATTATATAAATAAGGTAGTGCTAATTAAGGCTTGTGTTTGTACTTAATTACTGCATATAAATAATGTCTTCGTTTGTGTTTTGTTGTAGATACAATCATACAAATAGACATATACACATCTTGTTCCACTTTCTAGATAAACCATATATGTGTGTGTAACATACTATAGGAAAACCGAAAACATGTCACTATTCAACTTATGAGCAAAGATTGTGTACAAGAATTATTCATCTAAAATAACCGTACCAGTATTGATAAGATCATAACCGAACCAAACCAAAGAAGATGCTTAGTGGTTTCCTTAGTTTTAGGATATCAAGACCACGATTCCATATCCCATTTTATTAATTATGTTCCTTGTTTCTAGGGTTGGTTATCAATCTGTTTTGTTTCGTTTGTGTATTTAAAGACTTCAATGTCACGTTAATGGAATAGACTTGAATTTGACAAAACAGAGTTTATCTCTTTGGTTTCTAGTTCATGTGTTAGACATAACACAAAACGAGGAAAGCACAACCGATGTAATTCATCTAAACACAAATCCAGAGTTGGTTGTGCACAATCTCAGAAACAGAGTTGGTTGTGCACAATTGATTTGTGTTATGTCTAACACATGAACTAGAAACCAAAGAGATAAACTCTGTTTTGTCAAATTCAAGTCTATTCCATTAACGTGACATTGAAGTCTTTAAATACACAAACGAAACAAAACAGATTGATAACCAACCCTAGAAACAAGGAACATAATTAATAAAATGGGATATGGAATCGTGGTCTTGATATCCTAAAACTAAGGAAACCACTAAGCATCTTCTTTGGTTTGGTTCGGTTATGATCTTATCAATACTCCCATCCTCCAAAGAACCTTGTCCTCAAGGTTCGACACAAAACAACGAGTTGTGTAAATCTTCTTATCACGTAGTGGTGGTGGTTTTCCAGGACCTGGTTCTTCTTCGCCGAGCTTGGTTGGTGTTGGGGTCGGTGGTTCATGCCTTTGAAATGAACGCGTCGGAGCAGAATTGGCCGGCCTGTATGTTTTGTAAGAAACACTTCTGACCCAAAGACGTGTGATAAGGGCTTCAACATGATCAGATCCCTCATTGAACTCATGTAGTGGTACGATCTTCCTTCGTGAAGGCGCAAAACTTGAATCATGCATAACCTCATCGAAAGAAAATGTGTCTACTTTGATCCTTGAGTCGATGACTTGAATATTTTTTGCAAAATACTCAAATCTGAGAACCGCCAAGTTATCATCAGTGACATCAAACGTTGGCTCTTCATCGTCATAAACATCGAAGATAGGGGCTCCATAGCTTTCATTGTAAAGCTCCATGGATTCTTTTTNTTTTTTTTTTTTTTTTTTTTTTTTGGATAGTGAAATAGAAATTCGAAGGTGTTCTGTTAAACGTTGATTGTGGGAGAATGCCGTCAACAAGATGAATAGAAATGCTTTGATACCAAATGTTAGCAGTGATGCTAATTTTGGTCACTCTTCAAAGCAAGAATAACTGCTCTGATACCAAATGATAGGTCCCAATTTAGGACAATCAATGTTATCAAGAACAAAGGACGAGAACACTTTGGTTCTCAAAGACTTTAGAACAAGTTATTGCAATTTTCTCTTCATAACTTCTCTGTTGAAGTACATGTCTTTAAATACAAATAGCATTGATCGCTCACGATCCTACAAACAAGGAAATAAGAAAGTGGGAAGTAGAGACACTACTTCTCCTTACTCGATCCTATCAAGGAATTTGAGCACGAGACAATAGGAAACATTTTCTTTAAAGCCTACGAGTTCAGTTCAAACAAACGAATGGATGAGAGAGACGACACACAAAACCGTACCCACCGAAAACTATCAAAAGTCTTACTAAATTATTAAGAATGAATTACTTGTTATCCAAAAATTGGTTTATTACTCATATCTATAAATCTTTTAAAAATTACTCAAATGTTTAGTGTCTTGGGTGTAATTACAATTTACCTCTTGGGCTTTGTTTTTCGATTTCNGGTCACACCTGTCATTGTCCACTCTGTCGCCGTCAATCTCTCGCCGTCATCTCTCGCCGTATTTGCTCGCTCTCTCTCTATTCGTCGTCACACTCACTCTCTTCGTCGTCGCACTCTCTTTCTTCGTCGTCGCTCTCTTTCTCTCTTTGTCGTCTTCGTCTTCGTTTAAACGTTCCGGTATGTGTCGAATGTTTAGTTTCGAGTTTTCCGGCTGAATGTGGGGTTTTATCGATGATTTACGGCTGATTGTCACCGTGGTTTGTTTGATCTATTCGATTCGATGGCTGATTTACTTTTAGGGTTTACAACTGATTTGTTAGATCTATTCGATTCGATGACTGATTTGTTTGTTGATGTGGCTTAGTTACGGCTGAGTTTTGTATTGGTGACTGAGTTATTTTGTGCTTTAGATCTGAGTTATATATTTGTGGTTGAGTTATGTTATGCTTTGTGTATGAGTTTGTTTTATGTTATGGCTGATTTATTTTATGATTTACTTATGAATTATATTATTTATCATATGTCGATGGTGATTATTTCTGAAGAACCCCCCAAGACTATACGCTGAAGAAAACTCTAATCTAGAGTTTAGAGAAATTAATACCAATTTCAGGATGGGAGATTTCCCTACGATTAGAGAATCAATAGTACAGGATGCGTGGGATGAAACGAAGAAAGTACCTATTGGAATAATCTCTAAGCTAGTTGATAGCCAATTCGTCTAGTCTGGTAAGGTTGTACATTTCCTACTATGTAACCAGTTAAGGGTACATAAGAAGGAGCTTTGGTTTGTGGTCGGTGGTCAACCTATCAGGTTTGGGTTGAATGAATTTGCTCATGTCACGGGGTTAAACATAGACCCAATGCCGACAGAACGGGTTGAACTTGAAGAGGAACACAAAGCATTCTTCAGACTTTTGCAAGTGCCTGGTGGGGAAGGTCCATCATTAAATGAACTCAGGGAAGCATTAAAAGTGTGCTAGGGATGAAAAATCCCTAATCATCGTAAATGGTTGGGGCTGTTGCTTCTTCAACACATTGGACTTTATGGTTTGCATCATAACTCTAGAATTCCATATGAAAGTGCCAAAAGAGTTTTTGATGATGAAGCAATGAAGACTTATCCATGGGTCGGTCAGCATTTGAAGCCCTTGTTGATGGCATAAAGATGTTGAGGCCTACGGGGAAATCGTACACCCTTAGTGGGTTTACACCCGTGTTACAGGCTTGGGCGTATGAGTCCATCAAATGCTTTGGAGA
>NC_025698.1:14309020-14333243 GCF_000633955.1 Camelina sativa
GGGTCGGTCAGCATTTGAAGCCCTTGTTGATGGCATAAAGATGTTGAGGCCTACGGGGAAATCGTACACCCTTAGTGGGTTTACACCCGTGTTACAGGCTTGGGCGTATGAGTCCATCAAATGCTTTGGAGATCGGTTTGGGAATGCATCAGCTGATGATGATGCCATACCGTTGCTTCGATGGCGTGGAAATCGTACACGTTTCAACGATGGAAACGGTTATTGCTGAAGAGATCAAAGCGCTTGGTGAGGTAAGGTTTTGATTGTGTTATGATAGACTGATAGTTACTGGCTGATTATTGTTTAAATGATGGCTGATATATGGTTTAGCAGTGGTTGAGTGATTAGCGGCTGTTATGACTGAGTTATTATTTAGTATAGTAAATGCTGAGTTATGGTTGAGTTATTGTTCTTTTATGGCTGAGTTATGGTTTAATGATGGCTGATTTATGGTATTATATGGCTGAGTTATGGTTTAGTTGTGGATGAGTTATGGTTTTGTTATGGCTGAGTTATGGTTCTTTGATGGCTGATTTATGGTCTTAGATGGCTGAGTTAATTGTTTAGTGATGGCTGAGTTAAAACTTACTGATGGGTTTCATAATCTCTTATGTTACAGTTGCGTGTCTGTAAAATGGTTATGAAGGAAAATGGCTACGATCTATTTCATACGTGGCCAGATCAAGAAGACGATCCAGCAATTAATCGCCTGATCGAAGACATACATATGGATAAGTTTGTTAAAGGGTTTTGGGATGTGAAGGAGATTGAGAAGAAGAAAAAGAAAAAGAAAGCTAAAGCAGCTGTTGAGTCTGAATCTCCTCCCGCAAAGAAGCGGAAAGTCCATAACCAAGTGACCACCATTCAGGGTGGTGAATCTGATGAAAGAGCAGGAGCTGCACAGGAGAAGAATAAGAAAGGAAAAAAGGTAAGTGATATGGTGTATAGTGAGTTTATATTTTATGTAACCTTTCGTTAGCCTGTTTACGACAGTTTGTGTATTTGTTTCAGTTGGCTAGTGAGGAGGAAGATGCGGGGGAAGATGTGTCGGTTAGAACTCTCGTTGACTTGGTGTGCAGGTTAAACTCAAGGTTTGACACCCTTGATACAAACATTGCAAATATGCCTCTGGATCTGGAGAAGAAGATTGGAGATAGAATATAACAGAGGATGAAGGAAAGGCTTGATACCAGGTTTGGACCTTTTGAGCGTGATCTCAAACATATGAAAGATCACGTGCTTTCCATGAGTGTTGGGGAAACTGGCCAAAACACGGCATCTGCGTTTACGGATGTACCGATAAAGAACCTGATATCACCGGACCTTCAGGCAAAACTACAGAGAACAACAGTTCCACCAGTCATTCCAGGAAAAATGCAAGAAAACTACTCTGTCCACAGTCCTCGGGTAATGTCTGATTTATATTAATTTTATGGCTGGATGGGATCAGTAAGAATCTGATGGATAAGTTTGATAATCCTATTGATTTCCTTCAGAAGTCTCCAGCTGCTAAGAAGTCTCCAGCTGCTAAGAAACCAGCTGATACGAAAACACGGCCTTACACGAGGAGAAATGCCTAAGAGTTAGAGGCGACAGAGAAGGCGAAAGAGTTACAGGCGGCAAAGAAGGCCAAAAAAGTAGCTGCGGCAAAAAAGGCAAAAGAATTAGCGGCTGGAGACAATCAGGAAAAGAAAAAAGGTAGAGGTAGAAAGCCTAAAAATCCTACTTCTGTTATGCCGTTGTCTATTGTACTACATGGAGGTTTGAATAAGGGAGAAGCTGGTGCAGAAGATATTACAGACCAGATTATTGCTGAAGCCAACACACTTGAACCTGAATCTGAGGATGATGAGGAGGAAAAGATTAGGCTTGATAGAATTAAAGATTTTAGGCTGGAGAGTGTTAAGCTGTCCCCGGATGGGAGTGCATTGAATACACAACAAGCTCATCCAAGCAGGATTTTCCCTTATATTGGAGACAACGGACTGACGTGTATGAGGAAGAACTGTTCACCTGGACCTGGAATATATGATCCTCTGGCACCTGTTGATCCGGTCACGTTGCAGAAACTTATGGATTTTCTAAAGAAAGCCGAGTATGACCCTTTAGACCCTTTTTCTTAACAAGTTAATCACAACTTGTTAACATTATATTAATTTGTGTTTATTTTGTTTGTTAGGAATATTCCGTTAGGCAAGGGCGAAATCGAAATTGAATTCTATAGGCAGCTAATCACCAAACGAAAGGACTGGCCAGTGAAACCAGAAAATTATGGTACCTATGGGTGGCTTACTGATGAAGTAAGTTTATCTTAATATCTTAGTTATTGTTGTCGTTGTCTGAGTTATTTAAAACATTATGGCTGAGTTGTTGTTCTTTACTCAGTTTCCTTTTTTACAGCACATGGGCGCGTATATGAGACTCCTCAGTATTAGGTACAAACGAGATCCCTTCCCATATCACAACAAACGCATTGCGTTTGTAGACCCGTGGTTCACCATGACGATGGTTCGTGACTATGCTCAGTTCGAGATGAAACCCAAACTGTTTAAATTCAATGGCAACTGTTACGAAGAGTTAGTTAAAGGTTTGATACCTTCAGATCAACCAACTAATTTGAAGTGGATAGAAGATGTGGATCACGTGTATATTGCTCCACAAACTGGAGGCAATCACTGGGTGGCGCTGCACGTGGATATCATCAGAAGGCATATTGATTGCTATGATAGCATCGTGGGTCAAGCAAACAAAGACAGTGATATTAGAATGATGAATGCTTGTAGGGCATTTGCACGGATGATTCCAGCAATGATGAAGGAGAACGTTCCTGACAAATGACGTACACCTACTTTCAGTCAGTTCAGTTTCAGGAGGAAGAGTGTCTCCAAGGTCCCTCAAAACGTACAGGTTGGTGACTGTGGCGTGTACGCTCTAAAGTTTGTAGAATGTCTAGCGCTTGGTTTGACTTTCGATGGCATATGTGATCAAAATATCCAGGCTATACGGGTTAAAATGGCAGCAGAAATCTACGATGAGGCACCTGATTTTATGAGTAAGGTTAAATACAAAAGAATTACGTCCTTCGTTTCGTTTCTTTTGGTAGGAATTGTACTATGATATGTAAAACATTTTTGGATTTCTTTTGGTAGGAATTGTACTTGGATTTGTAAAACTTTGATTTGTCTATTTTCAAAACTATGGCTGATTTACGGTTAAGTTACGACTGATTTATATACTTCACACGGCTGAGTTATGAATTATAATTGAATTATATACTTCGTACGGCTGAGTTATGAGATATTAAAACGTCACTCGATATCACAAAAATTAGTTTTCCGGTTCGGTTCGGTTTGGTCGGTTCAGATCCACACGATAATAAATTCATAAAGTGAGTTTTCTTACAATATATGATCAAAATAATTAAATAATTAATATTTGAATTTAGAATTTTTTTTTTTGTAAAAGTATTATTCCAAAAATTGAATATTACAATTATTATAACTTAAAATTTAAACAATAGGAAAACGAAAGATCACATCTATTATTAGGTTAACTTATGGTTTTCCGCCAAAATATTGCTTAACGGCTGAGTTATAGTTGGAAAAACGAAAAGTAAAGTCGAATCATGTGATGGCTGAGTTATGGTATTTAAGGGAAAGCGAAAGGTCTCGTCGAGTCATGTCACGACTGATTTTAAGTAAAGTTATGGCTGAGTTATCACAAGAACAATCTGTTTGTACCTATTGACTCATTCTCTGGCTGCTATATGTATTAACTCATTAAATTTATCTTCCAATCTTGTATTCTGCCCAACCAAATAATATGTCCGCTCGAGCACCCAAGAAGCTCCGCTCGAGCCCTATGTCCGCTCGAGCACCCAAGATGCCGGATCTCCCCGACAATGTTTTCATAAAAATCGTTTCCCTTGCTGCAGAAGATCGATGGTGGTCACTTGGTTCTATTTTAAGGGCTGGTCGTAGAGGAAAAAATGTAGTATACAGTAAACAAGTTCTAAACACAGCTGCTATCTATTGCCTTTGTACTGATCTATCAGAAATCAACACATCAAATGCCCCTGATGGTGGCCTCCAAATTGAAGGGCGGTACATGCCTTTATTCGTCAGATGCTTTGACGCCGGCAACCCCATTGCCATTTACTACGAAGGTCTAAGGGTTGTATCTGAGGATAGAGATATCCAGCGTGGGATTGGTATTGTACCGGCCGATGCTGATGCCACCTTAGCATGTGGGGTACTAATTATATGTCAAGGGAATGAGGTTATGGCTGTCCATTACCTCCAACTGTTTGATGGACATCATTATCCTCTGCTGTCTGCGGGTGACAGGGCAACCGGTGATTATTTTCTGTTTGCGTTATCTCGTTATAAGACGGCCCGGAAATACTCATACACAGCCTCCCATCGCTATCCTGACAGCCCGTTACTCCCTTCACCCGCTTGTGCTATGATGTGTTATTTGGATAACGGTCACCATTCTCCCGGCTATGGAGACCGTTATAGAATCATGTTTAAAAACTGTTACCTTTGGTGGTTGTCCCTTAAAGTATCTAAGATCCTTTAGGGTTTCCAGCAGTGATTTTCAGCAGTAATTTCCAGTCTGTTTAATTTAAAATAATTATTTTCCATTCCTTAGGCGAGTATCTTTTTCATGTATTCAAGGTCCCTGTTATCCACCTTTTTATGCTTCTACATTTTCCTTTTAGTATCTCCTCTCATTTAACGGCTGAGTTATAGTAACGTTATGGCTGAGTTATCACAAGAAACAATCTGGAAGCAAAAGACTGGTTTATACGAATTTACGGATGAGTTATAAAATTTGCGAGAAAACGAAAGGTCATGTCATGGCAGAGTTAGTGTAAGTTATGGCTGAGTTATCGCAAGCAACAATCTGAAAGTAAATGGCTGATATATGTGACTTAACGGGAAAACGCGTAATGGCTGAGATATCGTATTACCAGATAAATTATATTAATATTAAACATTACAAAAAGAAGAAAAAAAAGTTCAGAGTTCATAAAGAAGACGAGACGACAGTACAATGGAAGATGGTTTTAAAACCGATTAAGACGAGGAGGAACCAGGAACTTTTAGTTTCTCCCAATCAAGAAGAGGAGGAACCACACACTGTTCGACATCAGCCTCCGCAATCTCTCTTATAACCTCTAACCTCTGGTGCTCTGTCTCTAAGTCGACAAGTTCTCCACCCAAGATTTGATTCAGTTGGGATATTTGAGCGTCGATTAGTTCCACTTGATGCTCGAGGGCGGTCTTCTCTTCCTTCCTCTTCATATGATCATTCATCATATGCAGAACTGCTTTGTAGCGATCAGCTGTCTCCGCCTCGGCCTCGACTCTCGTCTGAGTAAAAGCTTCGGACATGACCAATAGTGCTTCCTCTGCCCACTCAAAATCTCGATTTCTTTGACGTTTACTGGAACTTGTTCCGGCCACTTGATTGTCTTCGTCTCCCCACTCTGCCTTGCGTTTTTGACGTCTACTGGAACCCTCTCCGTCCATAGCTGAGATTTGAAGGAAATGATCGAAGGAAATGCAATATAATGATAGATGAGATTTGAAGGTGGACTGATCGACGAAGATGCAATATTTATAGGTGTAATGAGCGGAGAAGAAGAAACCGAAACGATACAATGAATTAACTGAAACGATACAACGCGTCTATTATTAGGTTAACTTATGTTTTCCCGCTAAAATATTACTTTACGGCTGAGATATAGTTTTACAGGAAAACGAAAGGTCACGTTGATTCATGTTACAGCTGAGTTATATTGAATAATGGCTGAGTTATCAAAAGAAATAATCTGAAAGTAAATGGCTCATTTATATTACTTGACGGAGAGATATAAAACTTACGGGAAAACGAAAGGTCTCGTCGATTCATGTGATGGCTGAGTTATTGTAAGTTATGGCTGAGTTATTACAAGAAACAATATGAAAGCATACGATTGATTTATACGACTTGTAATAGTTTTACGGGAAAACGAAAGGTCGCGTCGATGCATGTGACGGATGAGTTATAGTGATTTATAAATATGTTATGGCTGTGTTATCACAAGAAAAAAACCTCTCAAAGGTTTTATCTGGCCACGTGCGATGTTGAACCAAGACGTGATTCAAGAAATCCTCTCTCATTGTTCAGCGACGGAGATTGCAAGATTCCTTCTACAAAACAAAGAGTGCAACAAACGAAGTTGCGAGTTGAGATGTATCGATCATCATCTCCATAGAGCCAACTCTGTTTTCGGCTATTTTGTTCATTACGAGGACAAATTGTTTAGGTATCGGCCCCTTTTTGTCCCCTGCGTTGAAGCAGAACAAGAAGAAAAAGGAGATAAAACCTAAATCTCGCTTCAGTTTCTTCCTCAGAACAACGCAAAGATCAAAGCTTGTGATACACATCATGGGATTTTGATCTGTATCGGTGATAGGTTTAAAGGAGCGAAAATGATATCAGAGTACATCGTTTGTAAACCTGCCACAAAGCAGTTCCGGATCATACCAAACCCTAAAAATCGATATCTGACAATCACAACCGGTTTAATGGTTATTTCTTTGAATCTGTTTCGGTATAAGATCATAAGGGTTTCTGAACCAAGGACATGGATGACCAAGGAAGGTTTCTATATTCACAACTGTGAGATCTACGATTCTGATTCCTTCACGTGGAAGCGACTGAATGATTTCGAGTTATCAGAGTTTTTCCCGAGAGAAGCTATATTGGTATCAGCATACGGTTTCTTGCATTGGTTAACAAGGAAGAACAACGTGATCCAGTTCTGTATGCGAACCGAAACTTGGTCTATTTTCTCTGTTGAGGACGTACTATTATGCGATAGCAGTCTCATCTTGGTCAGCTATGAAGGAAAGCTAGGTGTTACTCAACATTCAGAATCAAGAAATGGAGTTGAGTTATGGGTTTTGGAGAACAATTTGAGAATAAAGAAGACGAGACGACAGTACAATGAAAGATGGTTTTTAAAACCGATTAAGAGGAGGAGGAACCAGGAACTTTTAGTTTCTCCCAATCAAGAGGAGGAGGAACCAAACACTGTTCGACATCAGCCTCCGCAATCTCTCTCATAACCTCTAACCTCTTATGCTCCGTCTCTAAGTCGACAAGTTCTCCACCCAAGATTTGATTCAGTTGGGATATTTGAGCGTCGATTAGTTCCACTTGATAGTCAAGGGCGGTCTTCTCTTCCTTCTTCTGCATATGATCATCCATCATATGCAGAATTGCTGCATAGCGATCTTTTGTCTCCGCCTCGGCCGCGACTCTCGTCTGAGTAAAAGCTTTGGACACGGCCAATAGTGCTTCCTCTTCCCACTCAAAATCTGCATTTCTTTGACGTTTACTGGAACTTGAGCCGGCCATGCGGATGGACGGCTGATTGTCTTCATTTACGCACTCTGCCTTCCATTTTTCACGTATGCTCGAACCCTCTCCGTCCATAGCTCGGCTATCAAAATAAAAACAACCATCACCAACTGATAGGTGCAATGATCTGAAAATATGCAATATATTGAGAGGGAAAGGAGAGGAGACTTACATGTGCAACAATCGAAGGAAATGCAATATAATGATAGATGAGATTTGAAGGTGAACTGCAATGAGCGGAGAAGAAAAACCGAAACGATATAATGAATTATATGAATATAAAGAGAAAACAATATGAAAACGAAAGGTCGCGTCTATTATTAGGGTAACATATGGTTTCCCGCCAAAATATTGCTTATCGGCTGAGTTATAGTTTTACGGGAAAACGAAAGGTCTCGTTGATTCATGTCATGGCTGATTTTTAGTAAGTAATGGCTGAGTTATCACTAGGAATAATCTGGAAGTAGATGGCTGATATATATGAATTCACGGCTAAGTTATAAAATTTACAGAAAACGAAAGGATTAACTTATGGTTTCCCGCCAAAATATTGCTTTACAATAAAATTATTAGTCTATTTATTACCTCTCAACTACAAATAGAACCAATTGACTGAGTTATAATATTCATGTTCCTTTAGTCTATTACCTCTCAACTACAAACTAGAATAAAATTATTTTTTACGACACTGTCCGCTCGAGCACCCAAGATGCCGGATCTCCCCGACGATGTTTTCATAAAAATCGTTTCCCTTGCTGCAGAAGATCGATGGTGGTCACTTGGTTCTATTCTAAGGGCTGTTGGTAGGGGAAAAAATACAGTATACAGTAAAGAAGTTCTAAAGACAGCTGCTATCTATTGCCTTTGTATTGATCCATCAGAAATCAACACATCAAATGCCCCTGATGGTGGCCTCCAAATTGAAGGGCGGTACAGGCCTTTCTTCGTCAGATGGTTTGACGCCGGCAACCCCATTGCCATTTACTACGAAAGGCTAAGGGTTGTGGCTGAGGATAGAGATATCCAGCGTGGGATTGATATTCTCAGTCGTATTGTACC
Source organism: Camelina sativa (assembly GCF_000633955.1). Lineage (NCBI taxonomy): Eukaryota > Viridiplantae > Streptophyta > Magnoliopsida > Brassicales > Brassicaceae > Camelina > Camelina sativa. The sequence continues at coordinate 14,317,496 of NC_025698.1, forward strand.
GGCCGATGTTGATGCCACCTTAGCATGTGGGATACTAAGTATTTGTCAAGGGAATGAGGATATGGTTGTCCATTACCTCCAGCTGTTTGATGCACATCATTATCCTCTAATGTCTTCAGGTGCCATGGTAACCGGTAATGATTTTCTGTTTGAGTTATCTCGTTATAAGACGGCCCGGAAAAACTCATACGCAGCCTCCCATCGCCATCCCGACAGCCCGTTATTCCCTTCACCCGCTTGTGCTGTGATGTGTTGTTTGGATTATAGTTTCCATTCTCTCCGCTATGGAGACTATGAAATCATGTGCAAAAACTGTTACCTTTTGTGGTTGTCCCTCAAAGTCTCTGAGATCCTTTAGGGTTTCCAGCAGTGATTTCCAGTTTTACCTTAATATGTTCTATGTATCCACCGTTTATGCTTCCACATTTTAGTATCTACTCTCACTTTGAGGCTGAATTATAATAAAGTAATGGCTGAGTTATAGTTTTACGGGAAAATGAAAGGTTACGTCAATTCATGTGACGGCTGAGTAGTGAATAACGGCTGAGTTATCAAAATGAACAATCTATAATGGCTGAGTTATCAAAAGAAAGGTCGCGTTTATTAGGTTAACTTACGGTTTCCTGCCAAAATATTGCTTAACAACTGAGTTATAGTTTTACGGGAAAACGAAAGGTCTTGTTGATGGCTGAATTATAGTAAGTAATAGCTGAGTTATCACACGAAACAATCTGAAAGTAGATAGCTGATATATATGACTTGACGGCTGAGTTATCAACAATCTGAGAGCAAACGACTGGTTTATACGACTTGACGATGAGTTATTACACAAAATAAAACAAATCTCCCTAACTACATCCGACAAGTTTTCACATTGTGCCCAACTTGCTTACATCACGAACATGCTGGTTGCTTCCTAGGGCGTTTATTTTCAATGGCAACTTCCAAAGATGATTTAATCCTACGCTTCTTGGGCCTTCTTAGCTGGTTCACAACAATCGGAGGCAAGCACTTCTGATTATCCACAGCTTCAGGAGCAGGGAATGATTCATCTGGAGGCATGATTGAACCAGCCCATCCGTTAACCAAATCGACACTCCTAAATTTCGGATCACACATGGATATACGAGACACATCCATATGCTCTGCAGCTACGATTGCATGGATGCATGGTATTTTCTCGTGGTCGAAACGACGGCATGTGCATTTTTTTAGTTCCAAATTTACAACATGCAAAGATGATCCATATCTCACTTGCACACATACAGCATCAATCGTTAGTACCTCCATAAGTCTTGCTGCGGTGACACGGTCCTAGTAGGGAGTAGAAAAAAAAACATTTTAGGCTGAATTATGAAAACAATGACGGCTGATTTATGAAAACAATTATGGTTGATTTATGGAAACTATAATGGTAATGGCTGATATATGGAAACAGTTACAGCTGATATATGAAGGTTGTTATGGCTGAGTTATGTAAACTTACCTGTAACAGTTTCTCAACACCTCGAGTGAGCGTTGTTAGCTGCAATTTTGCATCCTCTCTCCGTTCAGAAAACCATCTGGTTATCATATTCCGTATCGATTCTAGCAGTCGAACTATGGGAAGACTTCTAGCATTTGACAGTGCATGGTTCATTGATTCTGCAATATTCGTTGTCATTAGATTGTACCTTTCATCCGTGAAATGAACAAGCGCCCACATTCGGACACCAGCTCGTTGGAGGTACCCATGTAGTTCGGGATGACGTGTTTCAATCTCATTGAAAGCCACATTAAAATCAGTCAGCCTAAAACACCTTGCCGCTTTTTTCACCAGAGGGAACAAATGTTTTCCTTTGAACTTCACCAAAATGTTCTTATACAAATGGTAAGTGCAAATTCCACGCGAAGCCAACGGATACACTTGACCAATCGCTTTCCCTATTGACTTATGTCTGTCGGAGATTATGGCAAGATCCTTTTCGTCAGGAATGGCAACTTTGAGTTGTGTAAAAAACCAACGCCAAGACTCATCATTTTCAGTGTCAACAACAGCGAAAGCTAATGGGAAAATTTGAAAGTTACCATCCTGAGCTAGGGCTGTTAGAAGCGTCCCTTTGTAACTACCATGGAGAAACGTTCCGTCGACAACAACAACTTTGCGCATGAAAGCAAACCCAGCAATACTCGCACCAAAAGCAATAAAAACATATTTGAATCTATCTTCATCACCTATTTGAAGACGCGTGACTGTACCCGGATTTTCCCTTTTTAACTTGAATATGTAAGAAGGCAACTCGCTAAAACTTTCCTCAGGAGTTCCCTGATGGATCTGCCTTGCATTCAGCAGCGTTCGATATGCCTTCCAATAACCCATCTGTCGACACCAACAAATTAATAAATCAGCCATAATATATAAATAACTCAGCCGATACATTCGAATAAGTCAGCCTTAAATAATCAATAAATGAGCCGTAAAATGTAAATAACTCAGCCTATACATACCTATAACTCAGCCATTGTTATCAATAATTAACTCAGCCTATACATACCTATAACTCAACCATTATTATCAATAAGTCAGTCGAAACATAGTAATTACCTTTAGACTAAATTGCTTATTGAAAATGACTCCGACACTTTTAGGTTTAACATCCGGACCAAGATCACCAAGATAGTCCCTGTATATACCTGCCAATACATCAGCTGTTGATTGGCGGGATCTAATAGAATGTTTCGTCACAGAACATGTGTGTTCCGAATCGTATAGACGAACATGAAAATCCGGGTCATCCCCTTGTACAAATGCACGAACTCTCCAAAGACATCCTTCAACCTAACACCTAAAAACCCCCTGTCTCGGATTTGATACTGGTACATTAAAATCAAATCCATCCCTAACCAAAATAAGTTTCATGTGATTCCTGAACTCCTTTTTGCTCCTGTATCTTTGTCCTACAGCAATTTTTAGCGTTGACACCTCCAACCTAATAGCCTCCGGATTCATCTTCGATCCAGCAAAGTTATCATCTTTATGAGCTTTCTTCTGTGGAGGCGGAGTAGGTGGGTCTTCCTCTTCTTTACTCTGAGGCTCGCCCAATACAGAAAATTGCTCGTCATCAGATGACTCACCATCGAAGTCGTCGAAAAAATCAAATCGGCTTGAAAATTCATCGTCAAATGCTACTTCGACAGCTTCTTCTTCTTCTTGGTTTTCTTTGTCAACGATCTTACCATAATTAAAACAAGTTCCTTCAAATCCCCCACCGTACACTTCGTATGTAGATTCTAATTTTGATTCACTGCTTGGCCGAATCATCCTTCCTCTAGCTCCACTAGTTTCTGTAGACTCTTTCGCCGAAAACTCTACACAAAGACGTAGCTGATCGGTTTTCCATAGCCCCAAAAAACATTGCAACTGTCGATCATTGGAGACAAAAACTGGTGGAGTATCATGCGCCATTAGTTTCAGTGCCTTGTTCGAGAACATGTAGCTCAGCTTTAGCTCATGGCTAAACGCGTCCAATCCGTAGTCTTCAAGAACAAGCTCCACAAGCTTGTCGTGTGTTGTGCCACCGTCGATCTGCACAACTATACACCCTCTATCGTCAGTGTTAAATACATATCTCTGTTTCTTTACCCAATTACCGGACACAACTAGTACCGGAACTGGATCCATGAAAGATAATGAAGAACAAGGTGAAGAAGAAGTAGAAGAACAATGTGAAGAAAAAGTATAAGAACAAGGTGAAGAAGAAGGTAAATAGTTCACTTATTTACCAGTTGAAGAACAAGAGTCGAAAGACGTTTCGTATTTCCGGAGGAAAAAAAAAATGACATGGAATGCTGACATGGATGTTGCGTCCGACGTGGCAAGTCAACCATCAAACAATTAATAATTCAGTCTATATAAAACTCAGCCATCAAACAAATTATAACTCAGTCACAACATGAAAAACATTACAGTAATTAAAAAGCAAAAAAAATTGCTGCCAAATTCAGCCGCTTCATCAACTGAAAATATGTAAATCAGCCGTAACTGAATAACATTCTAGTAATTAATCTTTTGCTACTAAGTCAGCCGTCGAATGGCTGAGTTATACGATAAGTCAGCCTATCACGGCTGAGTTATACGATAACTCAGCTAGTCGGAAAATGGTAACTCAGCCGTGTCGTAGTGATAATTCAGTTGTGTCGTAGTGATAACTCAGCCAAAATTTTAACAACTCAAACATCGAGTGAAAACTCAGCCGTAAGGACGACTGAGTTAGAGCGTAACTCAGCCAGATTTTGATAAGTCGGCCGTAAGCTTGGCTGAGTTATGCTCTAACTCAGCCAGATTTTGATAAGTCAACCAGATTTTGATAAGTCAGCCGTAACGCTTGGCTGAGTTATGCTCTATCTCAGCCGTCCGCTCTTACTCAAATGTTTTTTTTCCATAACTCAGCCAGAATATACCTATAACTCAGCCGCAACATACCTTTGTAATGCGTTATGGCTGAGTTATTGTTACACGTCAGCGTTTTTGACGTGGCGTCTGACGTGGCAATGACATTTTTGTAATTACGTTTTTTCCGGTAACATAAAACAAGGGCATGCTGGATATTTTGAAAATACCTGAAATATTCTAGTAATAAAATCTTTGTTTGTAGATTCTGGTAATATTACCTAATTTGGATAACATTTGAGTAAATCATCCAATTATTAATTGTTCAAATAATCTTATACGAATTTGAATAATTTTATACGAAAACTATCACAAGACTTCAAAAGATCACTTGCGGTCGACGGTGGTTTATCTTCAAGTTTTTACACATTGGCATTTTGTGTGCAGCAGTTATAAAAAAAAGAAACGGCCGATTATGGCATCCAATTTTTTTTAAATAAGGGCATATAATTTAGTTGTGTCATGTAGTTTATCCCTAGTAAAAATATATAACTACAGAATTGTGGGTTCATTAACTTTTCTTACAAGTTACATCGTTATAAACAAAATATGATTTCTACAATCTAATTTTAAACATAGACTTATTATATTAATTAATTTAAAAAATTATTTATATGACATAGTCTATGCTTAATTAAACAACTAGAATTACAAATTTATTTTCAATAGCTTTTTGTTTGGTCGTTAAGATTTTTTCATCTTTTGATTCTATGGTAACATAATGACAAAATTTTCTTTCACAGTCTTTTCACTAAATTAGTTATATCAAATTAAAATTAGTTTTTTTTATCTACTATCTCTATTTCGTTTTAATTTGTCTCTTTATTTTTTTGTTATATGATACTGTGGTCAATTTTTACAAACGTTTTTATTTTGTATAATTTAAAGAGGCATTTTATTTTTTGCTCTGGATTCAACCCCATGTAAATTATTTTATTGAAATGTTTTAGGTGTTCTTTCAAAAAAATTGTTTCATAGCGAGCGTTTTAGAGTTAATTTTTTGTTAAAAAAATACGAAAAGTTCAAATTGCAAAGTTTGTAAGTGTTATTTCTAGAGATTTCGAGAAGAAAATATAAAAAAAAATCTATATTTGGTCCAACGCCGCAACTTTGTCAATCACTGAGTAACATGCGACGACTAACGTGTAAAAAAAGATGTCATTGCCCATCTATACCAACTACACTACAGTGAGTTTGACACCCAAAATTATACAAGCACAGCTAATGTTAAAAAAAAAAAAAATCTTACAAAGAATTAAAATATTGAATCAATGATGTAACGCCTTACTGCCTGATCACAGCCTTGCACTATCAGAAAAGTCTACCAAAGAAAGTTTCATGTTACAAGGTTTGGTCTTCATGACATCCGCCAGAAGTTTGATCAATTTATTAGTTTAAAACATACTGATTATTTAAAAGACAAATTGTAAAACACTTAGTAACCATCAATTTCGTTTTTGAGTTAGAAAATTGGACAAAAAAGCTACAAAACAAATCTGCTGATCATGAATTTTTTACATTGTCTTAGTCAAATATCATCAGCCTAACTAGGTATATCCTCAAACAAGATATATTAAAATAAAATAATATCATTTATGTATTAGTTGTTGCTACTAAATCAACATTTAAAAAAAAATTAGGTAAAAAATATTATTCTAAGCAATTTCATATTCACACACTTTTTAATATCATAACCAAACAATTCAAACGTTTTAAGTTTTAACCAAATAAAGTCAAAGTAATTGCGTGTTGACTAAATATTTTGTTTTCCTTTTGTATGAGTCTCTTTGCTCTTTTGTGAGCCATACACCGTTGACCACTTCAAAAATGGCTTCGTTCCTCGTCTTCGTCTTCTTCACCACTCAAAGCCACAATCTTTTTTGAAATTTTCCTCTTCCCCTTTTGTTTCGTCATCATCATCATCATCATCATCTCTCTCTCTCTTATCCCATGGCTTACAATTTCACCCGCCTCGATGCTCAATCCGCCGCCGAGAAAGCCGTATCAGTGATCGGATTAGGTTATGACCTCTGTTCCGATGTTCGTCTCTCTTACTGTAAAGCTACACCAGACGGGTCTAGGCTAGTCGAGATTGACCCGACCCGGAACCGTGACTTGTTTTTCCCCGGTGGGATCGTTGTTAATAACGTCTCCAGCTCGATTAAGTGCGATAAAGGCGAACGTACTCGATTACGCTCCGATATACTCTCTTTTAATCAGGTTTTAGACTATCCTAAAGACTTGATCTTTTTTAACTGATTCGTGTTTATGTGAAACCCTTTTAAAATTTGGAGTGGTTTTTGTGTGTAGATGTCGGAGAAGTTTAATCAAGATATGTCTCTGTCTGGGAAGATACCATCAGGGATGTTTAATACTATGTTTGAGTTTAACAGATGTTGGCAGAAAGATGCGAGCTCTGTCAAGACTTTAGCTTATGATGGTTGGTTCATTAGTTTGTACAGTGTAGAGCTCGTTAGGTCGCAAGTTACTCTACGTGATGAAGTCAAACGTGAAGTTCCTTCTTCTTGGGACTCTGCTGCACTTTCTGGGTAACTAATAAAGTTTTGCTCTTTGACTGCAAGTTTGGATCTTTTGTAAAGGGGTAAGATTGATTTTGGTGTGTGTTTTATATGACAGGTTTATTGAGAAATATGGTACTCATGTAGTTGTTGGAGTGACTATGGGAGGGAAAGATGTTATTCACATGAAGCAGCTGCGTAATTCGAATCATGAGCCTGAGGAAGTCCAGAAACTGTTGAAGCAATTGGGTGACAAAAGATTCTCTGCTCATCCAGTTGAAAGTATCTCTTCTGCTGCTGTTCATTCCGGAAAGCGAAATGTAATAAGTCTTTTACTAGTTTTTTCGATCGTTCTTCATTGCATTTAAATCACAATGGAATCTGAAATGTTTGATGGTTCTGCAGGAGGAGAATCCTCTTCAGTGGGGATTTCAACCATTAAATGCCTCGGTTAGTCGCCCAGTTATCTTGCGCTCCAAGAACGAGGTCTGCTTCTTCTTTCCACTACTATGGGTTCTGTATGCTTAAACTCGGAAGTTAAACTTTTCATCTTTATAGGATATGGTGAGCATTTGTGTCAGAAGAGGAGGTGTTGATATCGGACAAAGCCATGATCAGTGGCTCTCAACAATTTCACAATCACCCAATGCCATATCAATGTGCTTTGTCCCTATAACTTCACTCTTGAGTGGTCTACCAGGAACAGGATTTCTTAGTCATGCGGTGAACTTATACCTTCGATGTGAGCACTCTGCATTTTGGCTTTTGTATCTTAGTTAGTTACTCAACGGTTCATTCAGGTAACAAGGTTGTTGTATATAATGTTGTAGATAAGCCACCGATAGAAGAGTTGCATCAGTTTCTTGAGTTTCAACTTCCACGCCAATGGGCTCCTGTTTATGGAGATCTCCCTCTTGGACTACGCCGCAGAAAACAAAGTTCTCCGTCCCTTCAGTTCTCTTTGTTGGGTCCAAAATTATATGTCAACACATCAAAGGTAACACATGCTCTTCACATTGCTGTAGATAATAAACGTTTTGCTCGATTCTCAAAAACTGTTTTATAGGTTGATTCATGTGAGCGACCAGTAACTGGACTACGCTTCTTCCTGGAGGGGAAGAAAGGAGATCATCTAGCAATTCATTTGCAGCACCTCTCTACATGTCCTCCAAGTCTCCATCTCTCACACGATGACACCTATGAACCCATAGATGAACCAGAAGAAAAGGGGTATTATGAACCTGTGAAATGGGGAATATTCTCACACGTTTGCACCTTCCCAGTTCAGTACAACGGAGCACGGGCTGATGACACCGCCTCTATTGTAACCAAAGCGTGGTTAGAAGTTAAAGGAATGGGGATGAGGAAAGTTCTCTTCCTGAGGCTCGGTTTCTCACTCGATGCTTCAGCTGTTATACGTAAATCATGCTGGGATAATCTCTCAACAAACTCTCGCAAATCGGGTGTTTTCTCAATGATTAGTACACGACTCAGCGCCGGTTTAAATCCAAACCCGGCAACAACAAAGCCACAGTCTAAGATTGATCTAAACTCTGCAGTGTATCCTAGGGGGCCATCTCCGCCAGTGAAACCAAAGCTGCTAAATCTTGTGGACATGAAGGAGGTGGTGAGAGGTCCAGAGGAACCCCCTGGATATTGGGTAGTGACTGGGGCTAAGCTCTGTGTTGAGGCAGGCAAGATCTCAATCAAAGCTAAGTACTCTCTGCTTACTGTTATGTCGGAAGATTCGCTGGTCTGAAGGATTCATGCACTTCGAAAGGACATGGAGGGGTGTCTAAGTGGGAACACAAGTAGTAGTGTGTCTGTTGGATTTTTGCAGGTTTCAGTTTGTGGTTAGCTGCGTTTGATCACGTGTTTTTGGGTTGTGAAAATTTTATTTATCTGTTGATGTAAATGCTTCGTTGTATATTGGATACTGTTGAATTTAGATATACATATTTGTGTAGAACATATTTGGATGAAATTGAAACGGTTTTGTGTTTCTTCTCTTTTAGAAATTTCACTGAATCACAAAATCTGTTTGTTTCACAACTATGTCTTTGATGTCAATGACACGTCAAATGATAGCAGCGAGAAATCCTACCACAGACTGCGGCAAGTGCGACGTGATGTCGTGTTTGTGGACCGTGAGGAGGTATTTAGAGCGGATACAAGTGCGACGTGAAGCCAAGTCTTTGTTTGATTATGCAAAACCAGTTAAGAAATACAAAAGAAAACATGATTTAATCGTTGGTCATTGTCGCTAAAAAAATACAAAACAAAAAAAATCTTACTATTATTTTTATTTAAAACAGACTTTACTAGTCTTTTGAAAATAGAGTAAACTAGCTAAATAAATACCAAAGATTCATACAAATTTAGGTAAAAAACCAACTTCATCTTGACAAAACCGAGTTTTAAAGAAAGAAAGAAAGAAAAAAACTATTCAATGTGACTATTACTCATTTTTCTAATTCAACTTTATGATATTCAAGTGTATCCCTTTCTTTCTTTCTGACTTTTTAAAAACTTTTATGTTCAAATCACCTTGAAAAATTTGTAGCAAACATACTTTTTATTCAATTCAAATTACAAACAATGAAATCCAAATATTAGCTCAATAAATAATAATAAAATAAAACAAACAAAATGAGACAAAGAAATAAACAAAAATAGAAAACAAAACAGGCAACGGTCAAACAAAATAGCTGACTTTTTTTTAATAAAAACACGCATTTAATATTTCTTCCGCGACGCCGTTTTATTACTACGTACAATCCCCACCGACCTCGACTTTCTCAGCCTCATCTCCGCCGCCGCCGTCGTCGTCACCGATCTTTCTTTCTCGATAAGAACTCTGAGTGTAACCACCGTCTCGTTATCTCCAATGTCTTCGTTTGGATCAGGTCCAACTTTCGCTCCCACTGATCTCGACCTCAACACAAAATTCCGACGACGAAGCTGCGGCGGCGGAGAAAGCAACGTCTCCTCCTCCGAAACTATTCTCTCGTGTAATACATTACTATCCTTACGGTTCTTCCTGCTGCTTCCTCCTCTCACGATCCTCACATGGATCTCTTCCTTCATTTCTTCCTCAACCGCGAAAACGTTTTCCGATCTCTCTTCACTCCCTCGCCGTAGACGATTCCACGCCGGAGAAGCCTGAGATAGTTTCCTCACCGTTTTCAAACACTCTACGACCTCTAACATATCTGGACGTTTCTTCGCCGTCGATCTAACACACCTCGCCGCCATAACCGCTAATTCCCGAATCACGGCGGAGTAAGGACGGTTCTTAATCTTCGGATCACAAACCGCGGCGAACTCGCCGCGTTTTATTAACGAAACCGCCCAATCAACGATACACGACGGACTATAACTCAAATCAATGGCTTCTCTACCGCTGATCATCTCCAACAACAATATCCCAAAGCTGAAAACATCGGTCTTCGCCGTTAGATCCGCCGGCGCTAAATACGACGGATCTAAATACCCCAGCGTTCCCGCCGGCGGCGTACATTTCAATCGCTCGTCGCCAACGTTTCCGATCAAAGCTAATCCGAAATCTGCTAACCTTGCGTTACCGTCGCCGTCGATGAGGATGTTCGACGACTTAATGTCGCGGTGGATCACTGGAGTCTCCGCCGTGTGAAGAGCGTGGATTACAGACGCGATCTGGAGCGCGTGTTTGGTTCTCCGGTTCCAACTGAGCGGTGGATGTAACGAACAACGAGAATGTAACTGATCGTAAAGTGTACCGTTAGGCATGTAATCGACGACTAAGAGTTTCGTTTTTCTCCGGTGGTCAACGCAGTAACCGATTATGTTGACCATCCAACGGTGACGAACTCGTGTTAGGATCTCGATCTCGTTGTCCGCTTGATTCACGTTGTTAGTGGTGGTGGTGAGCGTTGTTCTCTTGACGGCAGCGAGAAGCTTTCCGTCGTCAAGAACAGCTTTGTAAACTCTGCCGTGGCTTCCTTTTCCTAGGAAGTTTCCGGCGGAGAAGCCGTTAGTAGCGGCAGCGAGTTCGTCGTAGCTGAAAATTCGGAGTTTTGGAGGATGATGACGTTTCGATCGTCGACGAGGGTTCCAGTTGTAGGAATCACAGATCGCAACGGCGGAGTCGCAGTTGCAAGAAGAGAGATAACCCATGGGAGAGATTTAGAGAGAGAAGAGTGAGAACGGAGGAGGAGCATGATTTGAAGAAGAAGAAGAAGAAGAAGAGGTGTGTGAGAGGAGGGTTACTGTTGAACAGCTTTTGGTGCAAGAAAGCAAGAGAAAGGTATAATAAGTTGTGAAAACAATTCAAAGTTGCTTTTTCTTTTCTTTTTTAACTTCAAAGTTGCTCAAATGATTTAATTTGTAATTTACTAACGTATTTTACGTATGTGTGTATCTGTGCATGAGTTAGTGAGTGTGTGTCTGTAATCATTTATTTCCTTTTTAAGTTTTTGATGATTTTTCTAGTATTATTTCCGGCTCAATGTATTGTTTGATTTGTGATAATAATGATACACTTTTTAGTAAGTAAAGATTTTTTACATGCATTATTATGATTGGATGATTCATCGCCGGATATGTTGGTGGATGATTGAAATCAAGAAACGTATAACAAATTCATAATTTTCTTTTCTTTTGGCATGTGCTAAATGTGTGGCTATACAAAAAGAACTTACAACAAAACAACCAAAAAGATTACATATTTTAACTTTTTAAGCTAAGAAACACATCCATAAGATTTTTTTTTTTTCTATTGTAGATGGTGGATGTAACATATTATTGGCTCAGGAAATACTAGTATAGTTAGATATGATCATAATTTTCCACCTCCGACCTAAGTCTATAATTTGTCTCATACGAAAAATGTCTTTTGTCTAAACTGTAGATATTATATCCTCTTTGAAATGGGACCACGCAGGAATAAGGATGAGAATGAGGGATTTGTACACACATTTACACCCATTTTGGAAAGTTTACATGACTTTCTTGTTCGTTTCTGAGTCACTGAAGTCAAGGAATCAAATTGTTTACTAAATTCAGCAATACGTGTGAACTCTACGTTCGTCACATGTTATGTTTTCAGGCTCTGACTACTATGGCTCCTTAAGTGGTCTTTTTATTTTTAGTATATGAATATGAATATCATATGGTCAAATCAAAATCTAGCTCTGTTGTTTTATTCTATATTACAATTGCCTCTTCACTTTCAAGAGATATAATTTCAGATGCATACAAACTAGAAGGCGGTGTGATGTGAGAAGTAAGAACCCATGTTAACTGATTCAAGAAACTCACTTGATATTTTTATAAAGGTAAATAAAGTAGTAGAAAACATTTGCAGGAACCACATCTTATGGTTTAAGAATCAACACAAGTGATCTAACAACTCTTAAAACAAATCTTTCTGGCCACTGCAATGGTGAGAAGAAGAGTCATCCATCTACAACAACAGAATACAAACACTCCATTAGAACTTTTCGACACAATTTATCAAGGTAATACAGAAAAAGGTAAACCTTGTGACCTAAGAGATGCGACTCGATTATTTATCACTTCTAATGGTTTCTTCTCCCTATAAACTGCCCTAAGATCAAGTTCAAGAAACCAAAAAAGAAAAAAAGAAAAAAACAGCTTCATTACACCACCACCTTGTCTTATAGACTGCATGCATCGCTGACCTCTCCCCAGTAATTTCATCATACATCATCATTGCAATCTGAGTGAATACAATTTTGTATCAGTGTGATTTTTGTGCTAATGACAAGCGTTCTAGTCCCAGAGGTTCATAGAAAATATAACATCATGTCAATATTCCAAGCATATTCAATCTCATTATCAACGAATCCTATCACACAGAATCAACCACAAACTAACCCATTTTTCTTGGAAATTTGTTTGCTTAAGATAATCCCTTTTTGAAAACAATCTCTAACTATGATGGCAAATCAAGTAAAAGACCTAACTCCAAGACCAGAGGATAAATTGACTCACATCACTCTTGTTGATAGTTCTTTCATCTAGTCTCGTCTAGCCCTACAAAGGAAAAAAAAAGATTGATTTTTGGCTCAGTGAATGCAACACATTGGATAATTGGGTAAATATATGTAGAAAAGATGCCAAAAGACAGACTCTGCTAAAGGTTACTGATAGATACTTCAGTAGAACGTTATACTATCCCACTATTCAAAAGTAGAGTATTCTAGGAGAACATTGGATGCAGAAGAAAAAATTTTGTAAAAAGAAAGGACTTCTGATCCTATGAACACCAAGATCTCAAGGGCATAGACCTATGAATACTAATTACTGGGAAAAATACAGACATAAGGAAAGTAAAATCCCATAATCGCAAAAGAAACTTAAGGTGCTCATCAATACTGCACACAACAAATAAAACTCAGAGGTGCCAGAGAAGTGTAGAACTAAAAGAATCCATGAACTCATAAAAAAACGCCACATTCACTACACTAATAGAGTCACGATCCACGACTGTTTAGGTACAAAAACATAACAACTCGAAACCGAACCCACACCAACAACCAGGACTTTATTGTGTCTATCTACAAGAACCGTACATTGGAAAATCCACAAGCATATGATGGATATATAAGAGCTAACATATGACCAGTGGATGAATCATTACCACTATTACGCAACAAACTGACGAATCAAGTCAATTGTCTAATCAATAATCAACACTATGATTTACATCTTCAACACTAGGTTTCGTCTCAGTAACCTAACATTCACCTAACCTAAAAGACGAGACTAAAACAAAAGTGGCATTTTTGATTGAAGCTTAGTTGGTACATTTCAATCATCGGACAATAGGATAGTGATAAGAACAGAGTGAGGTACCTTCAACGATCCAACCACGTCGTGAAGCTGAGAGCATCGAATTGAGCAAAGCGGATGCAGTGGCAGTGTGGTAAGGGAGCATCGTCTCCACGCAACAGCTCAGTTCTACCGGAGACCTTTACATTCCAAACAAATCCGCCCGCAAACATAAAAATTCAGAATCGATTATAGAACGAACTTAGCGACAAACTCAGTGCTCTCTGGGTTAAGAGAAGATTTTTTACCTGAAAATGCGGTTTGAAAGAGGGCTCTGTTTAGGCATCCGAAACGCGGACCGCGCCGATGAAGGCATAGGCTTGGGTCCGGTGGAGAACCTAGACGCGGCTGCGGATGCTCGGCTTGCGGCGGAGCGGAAGACTGACCTGGCGGCAGACATTGAACGATTCAGATCTTTCGACTTGGTTTTTTTTTTTTTTAATCTCTTCTTGGAGAGGAGAGAGAAAGAGATTAGGGCTTTTGCGAAGGGTTTTTGCGTAAGGGATCAGATGCAGCTGCGCTTACTGGAAGCGTGGTGGAATTGCTTTGCGAATAAGTGACACGTGTCAAATCACTAATTTAAAGTTTTTGGTATACAACATGTAGTATTTTTCAGCATGCTGGAATATATTTTGAACATTCATAGTTTCACTTGCAGAACCTGGAAGGCTGGAATTTTTTTTTTTTTTTTTAAGTGTCACTCAAGTATAAACTAACGAACAGAAAACACACACACACACTGTTGTTTTAGCTATGATTTCACGATTAGCACAGAAAAATATGTTTTAATATATAAACTAGTAAAATTTGTAAATATTTGTACCGGCATGGTGGTAATATTTTCACTATTTAATAATATGATTTCTTTTAGGAAAAAGTTAATAAATCCAGAAAAGGAAAAAAAAGGGGGTTATAATTTGTGCTTTATGTTGGCCGTGATTAGCGGAATTAGGACTTTTCTTTTCCTAGTAAAGACTCGAGAGAGTGGATTCTTATTGCTAATGTTAAGTGAGTGCCTTTGGAACTGTCGTTGTCTTTTACTTGTCCCGGCGTTTCTCTTGGTCTTTTCCAGCCTTCCAGGCCATATTATACCCCATTACACTAAATTCTTATTGTATACTTAAGGACTACTACTACACTACTTAAGGAGACTATACACAAACGTAATAAACGTGATTGAAGGTACTAAAGGCTAATTGGGTTGACAGCTTGATATATAGAACTGTTAGACCTGTGGGTGGCAACTGGCAACTGTTGATGTACCCAATTAACATTAAGGCACATCTTTGAGAAGATTTTTGTGGCGTCGACAATATGTATTTTCGATTGTAATCTAGTGGAGCATATGTTTTCTAGATCCATTAAAATTAAATATTTGTTGTGCAAGTAATTATTACTTTCTCTTTTGCACTTACGCAAGGAGGAAGAGGCATCTTCATGTCCCCCCATTATAAATCATTATAAGTTGTCACGTTTGGTCCCATTTTTAATAATGGAGATCCATACAGTCTTTAACTAAACTTTTTAAAAATAAAATTACCAAAAAAGTGATTAAATTACCATAAGAGAATAATAACATAAAGTAGCACCATATATATATAAACTAGTACCTTTCTTTTCTCCAAATAATATATGCAAACGCAAACATCAAAGTTCAAAACCCCATAAAAAAGCAAACCCACCTCAACTTAAAAAACACAAACCCCTTTCACTTTTAATTTGTTGCAATGATAACAACGATATAGTTTTGACTAAACAACGATAAGTAATAACTTAGTTGAAAATAAAAGAAAGTGCTTCTGAAGAGTGTAGCTAGTAGTCTTGAGAGGAAATCAAATAACAATCTTCATCAAGGCTTGAACTGATTAGTGCCTTGCCCCGCAACAAACTCCTCAGTCTGTTCGTTCTCCCACTCGGAGTTGTATGGATCCTTAAAACTGTTCTCCTCGTTGTCGTTGTTGTTGTT
>NC_025698.1:14333918-14337920 GCF_000633955.1 Camelina sativa
AACTGTTGATGTACCCAATTAACATTAAGGCACATCTTTGAGAAGATTTTTGTGGCGTCGACAATATGTATTTTCGATTGTAATCTAGTGGAGCATATGTTTTCTAGATCCATTAAAATTAAATATTTGTTGTGCAAGTAATTATTACTTTCTCTTTTGCACTTACGCAAGGAGGAAGAGGCATCTTCATGTCCCCCCATTATAAATCATTATAAGTTGTCACGTTTGGTCCCATTTTTAATAATGGAGATCCATACAGTCTTTAACTAAACTTTTTAAAAATAAAATTACCAAAAAAGTGATTAAATTACCATAAGAGAATAATAACATAAAGTAGCACCATATATATATAAACTAGTACCTTTCTTTTCTCCAAATAATATATGCAAACGCAAACATCAAAGTTCAAAACCCCATAAAAAAGCAAACCCACCTCAACTTAAAAAACACAAACCCCTTTCACTTTTAATTTGTTGCAATGATAACAACGATATAGTTTTGACTAAACAACGATAAGTAATAACTTAGTTGAAAATAAAAGAAAGTGCTTCTGAAGAGTGTAGCTAGTAGTCTTGAGAGGAAATCAAATAACAATCTTCATCAAGGCTTGAACTGATTAGTGCCTTGCCCCGCAACAAACTCCTCAGTCTGTTCGTTCTCCCACTCGGAGTTGTATGGATCCTTAAAACTGTTCTCCTCGTTGTCGTTGTTGTTGTTTCCGTACGAGTACGATTGCTGGTCGTAGTTAGTCTCTGTCGCCGGAGATGAATAGAAACCGGCGGGGCTTTTGCTGTGAGGCTTCCGGTAGTAATGGCCGTGGTTTCTTGCGTTGTAAAGATCGTAATAGTAGCTACCTTTCTCCATGAACCTTGTGTCACTCATGCCTTGTCTCTCCAAATTGTGGCTGTAACCTTTGTACGGCGTTTCACGTTCTAGCTCTGTCCCATAAGCGTTAGAGTTGTAGAAGCTTCTCTTGTTGTCTCCATTGTTCTGAGAGAAAGACTCTTCCTTCACGTTTTCATCGTACTTGTTGTTGTTGTTGTTGTTGAATTCTTCATTGGCGTACTTGTTGTTGAACTCTTCCTTGGGGGTTTCATCGTACTTGTTGTTGGTGTTGAACTCTTCCTTGAAGTTTGCATTGTACTTGTTATTGTTGTTGTTGTTGAACTCTTCGTTGTTGTAACCGTTGCTGCCGTAGCTCTCTGTATCCTTCGGGTACTTTTCGTCATAGTTGTTGAAAGACTCCTCAGTCTCGCTCAGGCTTGGAGTGGAGAAAGTCTTGCTGTTGACTTTGTCATCGTACTTGTTGTTGTTGTTGAACTCTTCTTTGTTGTCATTGTAGGTGGTCTCGTGACCATACAAGCCATAGCCGTTTCCGGACTCGGGGACAAAGGTAGGATCCTGTTCTTGCTCTTTCTTGTTGGGGATGGATTCATCTACTGTTGTTTTCTCGCTGGTCTCGAGAGGGAGAACATTGTTAGGGTTTTGGTCTTTGGGAGAGTCTCTGTGGAATTTCCCAAAGAAGTAGCTATCTCTAGCATGGATTTGAGTGGAGAGAAGAATAAGTGTAGTGAAGAAGAAGAAGAGGGAGCTTCTAGTGGAGAAAGCCATAATGTGTGTGGTAGTGTGATAGAGAGAAGAGAAGGGACAATTAGATATTGTGGGTTTATGGAGAGCTAGTGTGAGCTTTATATATATTGAAAGATTCTAAGCTGTGAGCCTTTTTTTTTTCTTTGTTCTTTTACACTTTTTCTTTAGAAATTCTGGACTTTTTTATGTGTTTTAATTTGAAGTCGTTAGGTGGAAATGGGGACTGGATAGGTGATAATGGTTGATGGTGGGTCCTTGAGGATGAGATGATTTTTCAAAGAGGTTGCTCGGCTTTCTTGCCTATAAGATTAGTTTAACAGAAAAAGGTAAATAACCATTTTGGGTTGTTAACTTTGACAAACAACAATTATCGACTAGTTTAGTTGAGGTGATCATCTCATGAGAACATGGATCGTATTTTAGTTGGTTTGTTGAAAACAAATATGGACTAGGAATAGACAGGGATGCTTTTGTTTTTTCCCCTTCGTTCATGTCATACTGTCATTGTTGCTGATCAGCAGCTTAGGAGTTAGAACCAAAATTTAAGTCCTATCATAAAAGTCTTTCATATTGTTAGCATTAGTTGGAAGTTACATATTTTTCAAGAAATCCAAATTTATTTGTTTTCATATTTGAATTGCATTAGACTAATTAACTTTCAACAGAATTTTTTTTTAAATGTAATACATCTAAGTATATAACCCATGAATCAATTATAAGTTACCCAATTGATATGATACATTTTATACATAAGAAAACTGTTATGCATCAGGCTCAAATTGCACTAGGCCAATCCACATGGTTATTACTAAAACTTTTTTAGTATCTTAATTATAGTCTTAAGTGATAAACATGCATACATTTTTTTGTCAGCATTTCGAGAAAACATGGAGTAGCTAGAAAATTTTGTGTTGTTTATGAACATTATTCTTCCTAATTAATCCCCCTAGAAAAATCGACATAATAGTGTCAAGTTGATAATTGAATAGCCTCGAGATGCTTTCTTATGTAAAAATCACTTTATAGTTATGTCTCCAACTTTCCCGATCTTCAAGCAAACTTCTATTTGATTATTTCGGATGGTCAGACAAAACCACATTTATATAAAGCTGATTTGAAATGCTCCAGTAATCTTTATTCATCATGTACTACTCGTAATCATTCTTGCTTTATCCTACGACCAAAACATGAATAATATATATCGGGCCATTTGGTCCGATCAACATTAACATCCAAAGAGATACTATGTGAATCTGTTATCCAATGCTGTAGGAAAAGGCAATACTACGATCTTTACATTAAGAATTTCAATTGTTCAATGGCGATTGTAAGTTGCAAACCTAAACAAGACCTAAAAAAGATAATTATTTTGCATTGAAAACTTTAGCAACACAATTCTTCGGCGAATAAATAAACCAGTTGTATCATTGGAGCAATAACGTGTTGTTTCAATTTAATTAGTTAGTGGGATATGGTAGCAGTGTCGATTGGGCATAAACTCCTGTTACAAATTAACCCACTGCTGGCAGTTAACTTTTTTCTATATACTTTTTTCTTGAGCAAAACATTTCAAGTATATTATAGTTATGAAAACTTAATATTTGGAAAAATATTGTATCATCCGACGAATTATCATAAATAAATGTATTTAGGTGCGTATTTCATAATAAATTGCAATAAGGATGAAACTGTAACCAAACAATAGATTATTAATTATATAAAGAATAAGATCATTTACCTAATTAATTTGGTAATTAGAATTGGACCCGTGCTCTGGTTAACATTTATTTATTTATTTTGTAACTTTTATTTAAAGTGTTATATATATGATTGTTTTATTTGTTTTAATATTTTTTTTTTGCTCAAACACTATGCCATGAAATTATATGTTGAATATAACTTATAAAAATAACATCTATTTTGTAAGATCTATTCTAGTAGATCTAGATTTTGACCCGCGGTACACTGCAGTTTAAGTTATTTGATAAAAATATTAATTTCTGTTTGTTAATTTTATTTGATTTGTTTAGTTTTTAAAATTATATATTGTATTTTGATTGTTAATTATATGACTTAACCTACACTATACCACATATTAACTATTTTGTTACAGTATTAATTAATCGATTTAATTAGATACGTCTATTAATCTAATATTCATATTGTTAACAAAATAATGAGATGATATTTTATCCATGTAGCACCAAATTAATGACATTTTAAGTTTCTATTAATATCTACTCAAACATGTCAAGTCATATAACCCGTCGTGTGATATTTTAATTCGTTGAACATCGCAGAAAAAACTTCATAAAAATTTAAATATATTTTTAAAATTTAAAATGTTTTAATAAAGTTTTTTTTATAGAAATTGAACTACTTATAATATTTGAACTTGTTATAAAGTTTAAA
>NC_025698.1:14339409-14343746 GCF_000633955.1 Camelina sativa
TGTTTTCATATTTGAATTGCATTAGACTAATTAACTTTCAACAGAATTTTTTTTTAAATGTAATACATCTAAGTATATAACCCATGAATCAATTATAAGTTACCCAATTGATATGATACATTTTATACATAAGAAAACTGTTATGCATCAGGCTCAAATTGCACTAGGCCAATCCACATGGTTATTACTAAAACTTTTTTAGTATCTTAATTATAGTCTTAAGTGATAAACATGCATACATTTTTTTGTCAGCATTTCGAGAAAACATGGAGTAGCTAGAAAATTTTGTGTTGTTTATGAACATTATTCTTCCTAATTAATCCCCCTAGAAAAATCGACATAATAGTGTCAAGTTGATAATTGAATAGCCTCGAGATGCTTTCTTATGTAAAAATCACTTTATAGTTATGTCTCCAACTTTCCCGATCTTCAAGCAAACTTCTATTTGATTATTTCGGATGGTCAGACAAAACCACATTTATATAAAGCTGATTTGAAATGCTCCAGTAATCTTTATTCATCATGTACTACTCGTAATCATTCTTGCTTTATCCTACGACCAAAACATGAATAATATATATCGGGCCATTTGGTCCGATCAACATTAACATCCAAAGAGATACTATGTGAATCTGTTATCCAATGCTGTAGGAAAAGGCAATACTACGATCTTTACATTAAGAATTTCAATTGTTCAATGGCGATTGTAAGTTGCAAACCTAAACAAGACCTAAAAAAGATAATTATTTTGCATTGAAAACTTTAGCAACACAATTCTTCGGCGAATAAATAAACCAGTTGTATCATTGGAGCAATAACGTGTTGTTTCAATTTAATTAGTTAGTGGGATATGGTAGCAGTGTCGATTGGGCATAAACTCCTGTTACAAATTAACCCACTGCTGGCAGTTAACTTTTTTCTATATACTTTTTTCTTGAGCAAAACATTTCAAGTATATTATAGTTATGAAAACTTAATATTTGGAAAAATATTGTATCATCCGACGAATTATCATAAATAAATGTATTTAGGTGCGTATTTCATAATAAATTGCAATAAGGATGAAACTGTAACCAAACAATAGATTATTAATTATATAAAGAATAAGATCATTTACCTAATTAATTTGGTAATTAGAATTGGACCCGTGCTCTGGTTAACATTTATTTATTTATTTTGTAACTTTTATTTAAAGTGTTATATATATGATTGTTTTATTTGTTTTAATATTTTTTTTTTGCTCAAACACTATGCCATGAAATTATATGTTGAATATAACTTATAAAAATAACATCTATTTTGTAAGATCTATTCTAGTAGATCTAGATTTTGACCCGCGGTACACTGCAGTTTAAGTTATTTGATAAAAATATTAATTTCTGTTTGTTAATTTTATTTGATTTGTTTAGTTTTTAAAATTATATATTGTATTTTGATTGTTAATTATATGACTTAACCTACACTATACCACATATTAACTATTTTGTTACAGTATTAATTAATCGATTTAATTAGATACGTCTATTAATCTAATATTCATATTGTTAACAAAATAATGAGATGATATTTTATCCATGTAGCACCAAATTAATGACATTTTAAGTTTCTATTAATATCTACTCAAACATGTCATGCCATATAACTCATCATGTGATATTTTAATTTGTATATATTATTAAAATGTAAAATATTTGAATAAATTTTATTATTTTAGAAATTGAAATACTTATAATATTTGAACTTCTTATAAAGTTTAAATATTATTCATATCTTAAACATTTTATAAAAAGATAAATGTTTTAATTATTGAAATATTAATAATCTTTAAAATTTTTAAAAAGTTATACATTTGAATTTTTAAAGTTATTAAAAGTTGAAATTCTTTAAAATAAAGAACCATAAGAAAATACATAAATTTTTTAATTCTAATGCCTGATAAATCAAGGTTTCTGCTCATTCGTATTCAGAATCATTTTGGTCTCTTTTTTATTAATATGACTTTGAATCTTTGCCTAGTTTTCTTAGGTGATATAGAGCATTTTGTATATTTTTTTTATTCATCAATTGAGCAATATATGTCTGTTTAAAAAAATTTAAATTGCATCATATGCAGAAAAAATCATAAATTTTATTAACTAAATATATTCGATAAAAAAATTAAAAAAAATATATATAAAATAAAATAAATGTGAAAGAAGAATCACTTATTTTTGTTTTAATTAGGGTGAGAGATTTCCTTATCTTTTAAATGTTACCTATAATTGATTTATATGTTACTATAATTAACTAAATCCATACTATCCTTACTTACCAAAAATTAGACTAACCCGTATATTGTGATACACATATGTCACAAGTTTATAACCAAAAAATTATAAATATATCTATTATATAGTCTACGAAAAAATGTCGTGTACTTCCGTTTTATTATATAGGAGATGACCTAAATTGGAACGAGTACTTTGAGAATTTTGAGTATTTTTAAAAATAATTAGATAGTTTTTGAGAATTTAAATTTATTTTTGGATAATTTCGACCAGCTAACTAAAATAAAATATTCAGCAGAGAATTTGAGTCTCCTGCTTAAATTTTTTTTACCGAATCTCTATTAATAAACATTTTTTTTTCTGAAAACGAAAAAAGCAAAACAAATCTCAATCTTTATCTCTTCTTCGCTTCGTCTATTGGCCTAGTTCATATCTTACTCCGAGAGCTCAGCCCAGCATCAATGACGACCAACTTGGAGCACGTGGATCAGCAACTCAATCAGCTACACCAACTTGATTCATATTAATAAACATTTTCTAATGAGTAATATATGCACAATAATTCAAACTAAAACCGAATTAATATCCAATATATAGATTTAATATCGATATTGTACAAATACTTATTTTTATATATTTAAAATTATACAGTTCTAACTCATTTTTTCAAATTTAAAATTTATATGAAAAAACAAAGTTAATACTAAATTAATATAAATGAAAGAGATAAAACTAAACAAAACCACGAAATTATGTTATTAATGTTCATCGAAAATTTGAAAAAAAAAAGAAAAAAAAAATCAGAAATAAATATGAGACAATAAGTCTCTTAGGATTAAACAACTCATTTTATAATTCATCATCACTGTTTTTATTGAAAGCCAATACGCAATAAATTACATTTCATGAGAAATCATTTTTGTAAACATTTAATAAATATCTTTTGGTGTGCCACTAAACGGAAAAGTGGCTTTTTTATACCCTCACTAATGACATATGTTAAATTCATACATCATTTATGCTCTTGTGCCAAGTCATACCTCCACCTAATAAAACTTTAAATTTAAAACCTAAAGTTTTGTTTTTGTGCAAAACCATACATAGACATTAACAATGTTAAATCACGTGATGATGTGGATGCCACATATTATACCACGTTGTGTTAGTGCAAAAATAATCAAAATCTCTACTTAAACGTCGTTTTAAGCTACGTAGTGATATGATACGACGTCGTTTGGATTGTTGCACCTATCAAATAGCAATATTATAAGCGTCGTCTCATTTTTATTGGTTTATGATAGATGCATGGTTTGTTAAAAACATCACAAACTGGGAGCAATAACAAGCCAAGAAAATGGTTCCAAATTCTTAAAATTGGAGGCAAGAAAAAGCCGTTTCTAACAAGGTTCCAAGACGTAAAACAAACGACATTAACCAACTAAGGTTCCAGTGGTAAACAAAATAAAGAATAAGGTTCCAAAGACCCAAGTATCTGAGTCAAATCATCAAGAAAACATACTCCAATAAAACTACTCCAATTTTCTTCACTCCGCTTCATCAAACCTTGCATAATAAACACAAAAGATAGTTTCAAAAAAAGTTTAGAAGAAGCATATCTAACCTTAAAACTGAAAAGATTTTACGTACCTTAAACAAATTGTGATGTGTGGCTTGGTTGGCTAGATCCTTCCCCTTGACTAGACTCACTAACACTTTTAGGTTGTTTCTTTGGCCTGTAAACCGGGACACCAATATTAGGACAACTTCTGGTGTTATGTCTTGCCAAACCACACCTTCCACAATGAATTTCCCTCCCTTCTCTTGTAATTTTTGTTTTCTTCACAGGAGGTTCTTCTACTCCCTTCTCTTTCTTCTTTTTCTTCGGAGACTCATTCTTTCCTTTTATTCTTTTTTGCTTCTTTTTAGCACCTTGAGACGCTTCTCTTGGCGGGACTTGAATCATACGCTCATCTGACCTTCCCCAAAAGTTCATTCCATTAACTGCCTTGATAGGACCATTGTATTGTTTGCGCCATGTAGATGTCAAATACCAGTTGGAGACATAGTCCT
>NC_025698.1:14343882-14345447 GCF_000633955.1 Camelina sativa
GTCATTATAACAATATTCTCTTAGAAAAAGAACTTTATTTCCTAAAAAGTGAATGTATACGATAGATTTATACATTTTCACTTACTTAGACGTATATGTGCTGATCGTATTCCTCATAGCGTTGTAAATTTTATTATAACAAAATAAAAATACATGTCCAACAAATTCAAACGACCTAAATTTTGATAATTCAGAAAACTGTCAAAAAACAAAATCACGGAAAAGAAAATAACAAATCGTTATACAAGTTAGAAAATGTTGGTTAGATAGTTATATATCTTATTTTTATTAAAATTACCAAAATTTGACCATATTATATCTATAAATTAAACAATTTTGTATGGGGATATTGTAAGACAATTATCATTCATTTGTGTGTATTTGTCGTTGTCCCAACAATTGTATCTTTTGCCCACTTACACCAACTCGACTAATTCACTACAAAGAAGTTAAAACTCACAACATACACATACACTCACACACACAATTTCCCATTTCTTTTTCATTTTGTACATTACAAATGCTTTTAAAGCTTCATTGATAACATTATTTATTATGAATACGATCATTTAAAATTATTGTATTGTGGAGATATAAGGTATTAAAAACAATTATAATAGTAAACAAATGAAAATTACAAATTAAAAAAGAGGAGAAAAAAAGAAGAAAAAAATCTTGTCAACTTTTTGCCAGACAAATAGAAAATGAAAAAAAAAAGTAAAATTAAATTTTAATAGGATAATCCCTCCTATTAATCGAAAACACAATTATATTACAAACATTACTTTTGTAAAGAATTACAACCGAATATCATTAGAGTTATGGCCAAATAATTATTTCCGTATAGGGATACAACTGTCATTACGCACTGAAACCAAAATGGATAAACACGCGGTTGTAATAACCGGGTATTATTTTATAATCTTAGGTTTCAATTGGTGACCACATTTTAGGAAAAGAACAATGAGGAATGTGATATTCCTCTCTATTCTACAATTTTTTTACCATTTGATAGTAATAATTTTTCTTTTACATTTCTCTACATTCTAAAAAAAATAAGGAACGATAGAACAAAAGTGTTCCTCCCCAAAATTGATGAGGAACAAATAGAACAGAAAAAAGAACAAATATTAAAATTTGTTTTTATATTTTAAAATAAATAAAAAAATAAGTTTATTAATAATATTCAATTTTCTAATATAATAATTTTCATAATGTATTGACAGAAAAAATAATTTTGATATGAATTTCATGTTGAACTAATCTTAAGGCTATTTGAAAACCATATATGAATAGTAAAATAAATTTAAAAGACTCATGTTTATATTGTAAATAAAAACTAAAAAAAAAAAATTACCTTTAAAATTGTATTGTAGGTTAATATTAAATATTAATATTTAATATGACATATCTAAAATTTAATTTACAATTTAAAAAAAAAAATAAAAAATTCATTGTATATATATTAGAAGTAGTATTAGTATTAATATTGAATTTGATTTATTTAATATTTACTATATTTAAAAATATATTTTTATTGTTTGGTTACTATTTACTATTTAGTT
>NC_025698.1:14346215-14392337 GCF_000633955.1 Camelina sativa
CACATCATCACGCGATTTAACATTGTTAATGTCTATGTATGGTTTAGCACAAAAACAAAACTTTAGGTTGTAAATTTAAACTTTTATTAAGTGGAGGTATGACTTGGCACAAGAGCATAGATGATGTATGAATTTAACATATGTTATTAGTGAGGGTATAAAAAAGCCATTTTTCCGCCACTAAACAGAAAACATATAAAACTAAAATTTGATGTAACATGCAAAATAAATTATGATTAAGTCTGGACTATTTATGGCATTACAATGAAAAATAGTGGATGTACAACGAAAATGGATAATTCGTATAATAAAAAAGATTGCACTTAAACGATTTTTAAAAAAAGCTCACTATGTGACATGTAAAGAACTAATATGAGATCGATATTTTGAGAATTTTGTATATTTTTAAAAATATTTTGAGAAGTTTTGAGATGTATAATTTCCACTAACTATATAAATTAAAAATTCATGGAGACTTTATATATTTCGTGAAGTAATTAGCCAGTTTGGAATGAGTACTTTCAGAATTTTGGTATTTTTTGAAAACAGCTAGATAGCTTTTAAAAATTGTAATTCTTGTTCTTTTTGGATAATTTCAACTAACTAAATAAAATTAAATATTCAAGAAGAATTTGGTATCCTATTTAAATTTCTTACACAATCTCTATTAAAAATATTGTATAACGAGTAATTATTTAAAAGAGAACGATCATAAAACAGAATTTTTTTGATGGATATGGGACAAGAGGAGACAAGATGGAACATGATAAAACGAGACATGATGGATAGGGACGTGTTTCCCGTTCCAAGGTAGATACGTCTAGGTTATAGACGCGTAATTATCCAAATTAAAACCAAATTGAAATCTGATATTTGGATTTTATACTAATATTATACAAATACTTAAATTATATATTCAAAATAATACAATTATATGAAAATATTTTGCCTTAGCACGACTAGCTAGTACAATAAGCCGGGGCGAATGAGCCATCAAAAATATGAACAATCGAAATATTGAATCCCATATAGGAGATCAGTATATATCAATAGAACTTAGGGATCTACTTGTAATTATTATTAAACCCTATACTTTCCTTGTACTATATATATGTGTATAATTCATTCTCAATAAGATAAGAAACATTCAGAACCTATATGGTATCAGAGCTTACGATTAAAATAACCCTAAAATTTTTCTAAACACAACGCCGCCACCATGACTACCTCTCCATCGACCGGTGAAGTCATCACAAACGGAACCACTTCACTCTTCATTGTCAACACTGGCAATGTAACCAAACTCACCGATATCAACTACTTGATGTGGAGCCTTCAAATCCACGCTTTGGTTGATGGTTATGAACTTGCTGGATACCTTGATGGATCCACCACTGCCCCTCCTCCTACAGTCACCCCTGGAGCCACCTCAACTCCAAATCCAGATTTCGCCATCTGGAAACGTCAAGATTGCCTCTTGTTTAGCTCCTTGCTTGGAGCCATGTCTCCATCTGTTCAACCTTTGGTCTCGCGCGCCACCACGGCTGCTGAAGTATGGGAAACACTTGCTTCTACATTCGCTAAACCAAGTCATGGACATGTTCAAGGCATCCACACTCAACTCAAGGTATAGACTAAGGGAAACAGAACCATTGATGAATATGTCTGTCGCCTTGTTATACGCTTTGATGAATTAGCTGCTCTTGGTAAACCTATGGATCATGAGGATCAAATTGAGAAGATTCTTGAAGGTCTTCCAGAAGACTTCAAACTATTTGTTAACCAGATCGAGAGCAAGGACTCTCCACCAACCATTGCCGATGTTCATGAGCGCTTACGTAATCGCGAAGCCAAACTCCTTGCCGTTGCTGCTGCCACTCCAACTCTGTTTCCTATCTCTGTTAATATGGTTCAACATCGTCCAAATAACAACAACAACTCCTACCACAACAACAACAACAACCAGAACAACAACCGCTTTCGATCGCAACCACAACACTTCTCCAACAACAACAACAACAACTGGCCGTCCTATAACAACAACAACAACAGCAACACCAACAATCGATCTTCAAGACCCTACTTGGGCAAGTGTCAACTGTGCCACACACAAGGACATAGCGCTAGGCGCTGTCCTCAACTTCTCTCCATGCATTCTGCTACCTCTAGCAACTCCAGTCTGTTTACGCCGTGGCAACCCCGTGCCAATATGGCCGCTGTTCTCGACTCTGGAGCTACACATCATATCACTTCCGACCTCAACAATCTCTCTTTGCACCAACCCTACAATGGTGGTGAAGATTTGACCATTTTTGATGGCTCTACCATGCCTATTACACATATTGGTTCCATGCTTCTTCTTACTCAAACTCGATCTTTAATATTGGATAAAGTCTTATGCGTTCCTGATATCCATCAGAATCTTATCTCCGTATATCGACTTTGTAACGGTAACCAAGTATCTGTTCATTTCTTTCCTGCCTTCTTTCAGGTGAAGGATCTGACTATGGGGGTCCCATTACTCCAAGGCAAAACTGACAAAGAGTTGTATGTATGGCCGATGACACAACTGATGGCTATGGCCATGTTATCCTCGTCGGGTCCAAGAACAAGTCTCCTCTCATGGCATTCACGATTGGGTCATCCTTCTCCTCCAATTCTAAACACTACTGTTTCTACTTTTTATCTTCCTGTTGTTTCTTCTACTTCAAAACACTTATCTTGCTCAGATTGTCTTATCAATAAAAGTCACAAATTACCTTTTACACAGTCTTCAATCACCTCCACATATCCTCTTGAATATGTTTTCACAGATGTTTGGACCTCTCCAATCTTTTCTACTCAAAACTACAAATACTATCTTGTTCTTGTTGACCACTACACTCGATACACATGGTTGTATCCTCTCCAACACAAATCTGATGTCAAAACCGTGTTTTCTACATTCAAGGATTTAGTTGAAAATAGATTTCACATCCGGATAAGGACATTATTCTCGGATAATGGGGGCGAGTTTATAGCTTTACGACAGCTTTTCTCTACTCATGGTATCACTAATCTCAATTTACCGCCAGATACACCGGAACATAACGATTTATCAGAGAGGAAACATCGGCACATTGTGGAGACTAGTCTCACACTCATGTCGACAGCAAACTTACCCAAGGATCACTGGCCATATGCATTTTCCACTGTGGTATATCTTATCAACAAGATGCCCACAACTGTTCTTGGTCTCCACTCACCGTTTCAGAAGCTCTTTCAAACATCTCCTAACTATGAGAAGCTTCGGGTTTTTGGCTGCTTGTGTTTCCCTTGGCTAAGACCCTACACGAATCACAAACTAGATGCTCGCTCTCTTGGCTGTGTCTTCCTTGGTTACTCTCTCACGCAGAGAGCATACTACTGCCTCCACATTCCCTCTGGTCGCATCTATACTTCACGTCACGTTCAATTTGTGGAACATAATTTTCCCTTTCGACGAACGCTGTCGCAAGATGACAATGGCACACCATCATACTCGAGCTCATCTCCCTTGCCAATGCTACCTGCTCTGCCTCCGGTGACGTCATCACAGGTGATTCCACCACCGACACCACCTTCTCCGCCATCACCGCCTTCTCCCTCGCTACCATTGTCGAGACCTTCTATAATGTTTACATATCAACGACGTGATAAGTCTGTGGCTACTTCTAATGGACCATTACCCACTCCTCGAGCTCACGGTCAATCTCCAGCTCACCAAAGTCCACATGCCTCCCCAACAACGAGTATTGGACCCCCCTCTACAGATCCTCACCTGCCATCGTCTCCTCACCATCAGGTATCGTCCTCTATCTGTATCACCTCTTCTTCATCTACGTCTTCTTCCTCTCCCTCAATGTCTCTGGAGCCTACTGTTCCTCCTGAAAATAAGTTGAATCCCACAACTCAGACTCACCCTCGTCATCTTGAGCCCACTGCTTGACCACAAAATGATTTGCAACCCACAACTCAGCCCCAACAACCTCAAAACCACCCTCCACACCAAGCTATTTCCACACGACCACAGAGCCAAACACAAAATATTGAACCACTGCAAAATCACCACAAAATGAAAACTCGTTCCAAAAATAATATTAGCAAACCCAACCCAAAGTTTGGTCTACTCGCAACGGTTCGTAATTCTTTATCCCCGGAACCAAAAACAATAGTTCAAGCTCTTAAGGATCCGTTTTTGGGATGGGCATGTTCGATGGAATACGATGCTTTAACGGGCATTTTCACATGGTATCTGGTGCCTCCTGATGAAAAACAAAATATAGTCGGTTGCAAGTGGGTGTTCACCACAAAATTTCTAGCTGATGGATCTCTTGATTGGTACAAAGCACGCTTGGTTGCTAAAGGGTTCCATCAACAATATGGCAAAGACTACCCTGACACCTTTAGTCCTGTAATCAAGTCTACAACTATATGTGCTTTCCTTGATGTTGTAGTGAAGAAGAATTGGGTAATAAAGCAGCTTGATGTTAACAATGCTTTTCTTCAAGATGAACTCACTGAAGAAGTCTACATGTCTCAACCGCCGGGATTTATTGACAAGGATCGAACACACTATGTCTGTCGGTTACGCAAGCCTATCTATGGCTTTAAGCAAGCTCCTCGTGCTTGGTATATGGCTCTTAAACAACATCTTCTTGATTCTGGTTTTACTAACTCTCTCGCAGATGCGTCCTTGTTTATTCATGGTTCAGGCTCCAACCTCACATATGTCCTTGTCTACGTCGACGATATCATCATCACAGGAAGTCACTCACGCATCGTTGATGCTGTACTCACCGCCTTTGCCGATCGTTTCTCCATCAAGGATCATGTTGATCTTCATTATTTCCTTGGTATTGAAGTCTCTCGGTCCAAACGCGGTACGCATCTCATGCAACGCAAGTACATCAATGACCTCCTGCTCAAGACCAACATGTCCGATGCAAAACCTGTCTCTACGCCTTTACCAACCACCCCAAAACTCACACTCACAAGTGGTGCTCTTCTTGATGATCCATCAAAATACCATTCTGTCGTGGGCAGCCTTCAATACCTTTCATTCACTCGACCCGATATCTCCTATGCTGTCAGTCACCTGTCCCAGTTCATGCATCTCCCGACTCAAGATCATTGGCAAGCAGCAAAACGAGTACTCTGATATCTTGCTGGTACTACGACTCATGGTATTTATCTTCATGCCTCATCTCCAGCTCTCTCCACTGTTTTTCGACGTCTCCTGTTAAACTCCAAGGCTTATATGATGCGGATTGGGCTGGAGATACTGATGATTATATCTCTACCAATGGCTATGTTATTTACCTTGGTCGAAACCCAATCTCTTGGTCCTCCAAAAAGCAGACTGGTGTTGCTCGTTCTTCAATTGAAGCTGAGTATAGAGCTGTCGCTAACACTGCGGCCGAACTTCGTTGGTTGTGTTCATTGTATTCTGAATTGCGTTTGAACCTCCCATATGCTCCTGTCATCTATTGTGATAATGTTGGTGCTACGTATCTCTGTGCAAATCCGGTATTCCATTCCCAAATGAAGGACATCGCTCTTGACTACCATTTCGTTTGTACACAGATCCAGTCCAACCAGCTTCGTGTTTCACATGTTTCTACTCATGATCAGTTGGTTGACACTCTCACCAAACCCCTACCACGCGCACGGTTCTAAGAAACTTGTTTCAAGATTGGAGTCATCAAGCTCCCTCCATCTTGAGGGGGCATATAGGAGATCAATATATATCAATAGAACTTAGGGATCTACTTGTAATTATTATTAAACCCTAGACTTTCCTTGTACTATATATATGTGTATAATTCATTCTCAAAAAGATGAGAAACATTCAGAACCTATATCCCATGGGGTTTGCAAATGTGTTTTTTCCTTCTTTCTTATAAAGCTAACTAAAACTTGCTCGTTCTTCCTCTGTGGTGTGATTTCACTTTGTCCGAAAAGGAGAAAGAAAATATGATAATAAAAAGAAATAAATAACAAAGAGGGGAGAAATTGAGAGGCGAGTAATAATGCGAGGATTGAGGAAGGGTTAGTGGGATTGCCCCCAATCCCACTGATCACTATGGAGACACGAATACACATATCATGTGACCCTAAGCACTACTCTCGCGCTAGTCTCTATTGTGTGTGACAAAATTTCGTGGCTCTAAATTTCGTCGTTTATACAGTATATTGTCTTCATCATACAAACTACAATGATACACTTCTAACTTCTAAAAGACATGCAGTCAAAAATTATATAAAATATCAAATTTTGTTTCTCGGTAATTAGATCTCTTTGTAGAAGTAATATACATGAACAAAAAATACTACTAGGACGTATGAAAAAGTAGTAGTTAAGAAATACAATTGTCAACCGAAAGATGAAAAAAAAGATAAATGTCACTAAATAATTTTAACAATATTGAGTAATTTGCGGGAATGTGTACGAGAGAGTAGGTATTTCTCGTTTTCAGACATTGAGAGACATATCAAAGAGCACTCCAACCATTTTAAAAAGCTAAAAGGATCATTTAACATAATAATAAAAGCTGAAAGGAATATAAATGAGAAGAATAAAGTAGTTTCTTTTATACATATAAATAAGAGAAGGATACAATGAAAATAGGTAGTAACACCATTCAATAAAAGGGGTAAAAAAAAAAAAGTAGCAGATTTACTTATGGTTTAACCCCAAAAAAAGAGTACAAGAGTAATGAAATTAATCAATCAAAGACTCGAAAGTGTTGAGAGAGACTTTGTGGCGTGACTAGCGGAAATGGGACAACAAAAGAGGTCGTGTGGTGGGAGTGGTAGAAGACGAGAGCCGTGTAGGACCTTGCGACAACTACAAGCAATCTTCTTAGAAATCCATGCTACATATATTATAGTATCTCTTTCTTTTGATCCGCCAATTCAATTTTTATGTTCAAAGCCAAACTCAGACCTATCACTTCTAAAAACCTTATTGAGAATATGTAACATTAAGAGGATTGATTGTGTTACTTTATTTAATGGTTGTATAAGTTAAGAATAAGGTAATAACATGTTTTCTTTATGATAAGAGGTTGATCTTTTGATACTACTCGATTCACACTACTAATGAATGAGTGATCAAAATCTATTGTACAAATGGAATTTCGTAATGTCTTGCAGAGAATGTGTAAGAGATTATCTTCATTATCATCCAGTATTGTGGTCTTCCCGCAGATTTGTCCATGTGTTTTTTTTGTCTTTTTTCTCGATTAAACCAAAACACACCAAACCCTACGGGCAGTAGTAAGCCTACCGCTACTGGCAAGTTCCATAACTAACGGTTTAACAAACGAACAAGGACTGACTTTGTCTGCATCTCTTTGGTTTTGTCTCTTCTTCAATTACAAAACCCAATGTTTTTTCTTTTCTACTCCCAAAAATTAATCTTGGATACATACAACTGTGCACCCCAACCCAATACTAACTGGTTTAAACCGGTTATCGGTTTGCTCATGGATGCAATTAATCGGAAGGAACCACCTTAAAGCTTAAAACAATGTTTTGAGCCATAAGAAGCAAAACATGGCTGATGCATGGGTTGATTATGTCATCCAGAAATCAACCTAGGAAGAGAGTAAGATCCAAGCTCCAAACACGGGGAAGGTAATCAGTGCAGATGCCTGGAGAATTTCATTTTGCAGATTTGATTCAGGACAAAAAAATCAAACATCGATTTAACTATACCAGTTCTGAAAATATGGACTGACATACCATGAAAAACACCACTTCTCTGTTTGCAAGCGCTGCTGTGATCTCGCTTTTTTCCATCTCATTCTTGATGAAGCCTTGTAACTATAAAGAATCAAAGCAAAGCGTGGTTACAAAATCATTCGATCTAAATATTATCGAGAGGGTGAAACGTAATTATTAGAAACAAAACCTGATGGTGATATTTGGTAACAGCTGCCCAGAGGCTTTCTAACCGTGACTGTGCTTGTGTGAGATATGGTAGCACAGCGAGAACCTTCTTTCCCTTCCAGTGAATGTCAAATGACTCATGAACTTTGGGCAGATGTCTTTGGATGTCGCTCATGAGCTAAATGCAGATACAAAAAGATAAAATGAGAGGCTATGAGATGATTAAACGACGGTTTAAGTGTCATTTCCTCGGATTTCATATCACTGTAAGTTCAACAGCTGGATTTGGATTTTACCTTCAAGAAAAGGCATCTGCTAGGTGTGTGATGCCTTCGGTTGTTAAATTCTCTCATCTTCAAGATGCAACAGGAACAGAAAAAACCATCAACATACAACTCATGAGATTTAACTATATTAAATGGCACACTTATACGCTAAAATTAAAGACCTGCTCAAGATGCTGAATCTGAATCCACTGCTCCGTAACAACTTCTACCATCTAAAATGATAAAGAAAACCAGGTCAGAACCCCATGAACTTGAAGAATTTGGTGACAACAACACTCTGAAAACTCATTAACATACTAAACACATCGTAAATCGAGAGATTTCATTTGCTGCCATAACAAAAGGATAAACAGAACAAGATAAGCACAAAGCCAAACAAAAATAGGGTGATTAGTTACTACACATAACAATTGAAGTTACAGAGATTATCAGATGCTTATATACCTACTAACTAACAAGAAGGTTTATGTCAATATATGTTTGTTTCCCCGAGGATCCAAACATATTTAAGTTACACTCCAATTTTAAAAAGAAAGAATCAGTCGGAACTTTGGTATCATTTTCTATGAAGTGAACTATGAGACGATTCTGATCTACAAAGAATCATTCACATTTGTGTTTTGGATAGAAAATCAAAGGAATGGGTAAAGTCAAAACAAGCCAATAATCACCTGTTTAACTTCCAAAGCCTTAGCTTTAACTTTACCCTCTGCATCTCTAGCTTTATCCTCTAAAACGTGAAGCTCGAAGTTAGTTGTTCGCAAGGCAGCCCATAGTTTTTTAACCTAGCATTGCCAACCCTGTTCCTTAGATTAGTGGAGTAGAAGAAAAAGTAGCTCCAGCCTTGGTAAAATATAAAAGAACAGTTTGAGATAGGTAATATAAGAAATAGAATAGCCACATGGCTGAACGGACCTCTTCTTCCAGGTCGCTTATCCTTTTCTGGACCAAAGTTAACCCACTCTGTGATCAAGTAATAAGTGTCAGCCTAAATGTCAGCAATGCGAATATCATGATAAACTATAACACAAGAAAACATCTCAATTATGAATTTTGATTCCAAACAGAAACAAAGACCCTATTAAAGAACACTAACATACCAAAACCCTCGATATGCTTCTACGGGCATATAAAACACACCTAGAAGAGAGACTACTTAACCGGAAAAGTTTTCTTATATCAACAACACTTGAGAATCTTATATTAAAAGGCTTGGCAGCTGTTACTAGACAGAAGGGGCAGGCTACAACTATAACTATGATGATAAAGCTCAATAGCCTCAGGACCAGACCAGACGATCGATCTAATGAGTGTCCTACCACATTCATTCCTTCATCACTAGACGAACTCTAATGCCCTTTCTAGCTAATTTCTAAACTTGCATCCATTGAAATCCCAATACATTTGCCTTAAGAGAACCAAACGAACCTCGTCACTGAATGAAGCAGACTGCAAACTTTGGATCTGAATTTCAGCAACTTGGATCAACTTCTCACGCTCTTTCAAGTAGAGGGTCTTATTTATGGTCGCCTCAAGAACAATTTCTACACGAGATCAGAGCCAATCCATTCCCAGCAAACAAAACAAAACAATACAATACATTTANAAAAAAAAAAAAAAAAAAAAAGAGAAGATTTTGTTGTCAAATGAGATATATTCTGAGCAGGAAGAGCTAGACTTTACTATTACCCAATTGAGATATTCTGAGCTTAGCTGCTTCCAGATCATCATTATTGACCAAGTTCTGATTATAACCGATCTCCTGGATTTCAGATGAGAAAACGCAGAGTGGTGAAACGATAATGGCGAGAAACAGAGCAGCTAAATGCATCCCCATTCTCTATTCACCGGAGTTATTAGTTCCCCGCGCCGGAAACTAAGAAAACAGGTTCGTCTCTTCTTCTTCTTATTCTTCAGCGAGATTTTGGAGTCAAAGCTTCCTAATTCGAATCGTACACTCTCAATTCTCAGGGACGAGGACTGAACCGGGTTTGGGAAATCAAAAATTGAACCGGTTTTTACGTGGTTTAAAATATCATTTAAAAACGACAGGAATTGTAAACTCCAAAACAGTAAACGTCAAGACGTTTATTCTCAACAACACAAGTTGTTCCCTCAAGAAATGAAGAAACTGGAGATAAACACACGCGGATCTGTGAACGACAAAAAACAAAAAAAAAAACAAAACAAAAGTGAACAGACCAAAGCTCGCTCGTATTAAAAACATCACAAAAGCCTTTGAAGAGGACTTTGTATTAGTTAAGTTTAATCAAATAAACTATTGAAAGTGTTTTAAGGAGAAAAGACTTGATGATGCATCATCATCTCATAAAAAAACTAGTATCTCATAAACAACACATCAACGGCAGAAACACACATAACATAA
Source organism: Camelina sativa (assembly GCF_000633955.1). Taxonomy (NCBI): domain Eukaryota; kingdom Viridiplantae; phylum Streptophyta; class Magnoliopsida; order Brassicales; family Brassicaceae; genus Camelina; species Camelina sativa. The sequence goes on from NC_025698.1 coordinate 14,356,803, forward strand.
GCACGCGATTCGCTGTAGATAGAAATCCTCATGTTTCGATTTTTTTTTCTCTTCTTTTACGAAAAAAACGTTTTTAAAAAAAAAATTAATAATAAGAGAAACAACAACAAAGATTTTAATTAGGAGAAAAGGAAAAGAAAGAAAAAAAAAGAATATGAAGGAGGTTGAAATTGAGATGAGTGGTACGAGCCCTGTTGTTTGTTTTTCTTCCTTTTTGGTTTTTATCGATTTTACTATTATTATTGTTCTTCTTCTTCTCCTCTTCTTATACTTACTTATATATTCTTTTTTATTTTTACGTTTTTCCACAATTATAAATTTTTTTGGGGATCAAAGGGTTTGTTTGTATAGGAGGAAGCCCTAGTTTTTGTTTTTGTGTTCTTCTTTCTTTTTTGTGTGGTGATCCTTGCGGCCGTTTCTGGGTTTCGTTTCCTCTTTTCACATGGAGATGGGTTCTGATGAAGAAGAAGATCATCAGATCAGGAGCGTTGCTGATGTTGTTGGTGGTGGTGGTGGTAGCAGCAATAACAAGAAGAAGAACAAGATTGATAATTCCTCCTCCTCCTCCGCCAAGCCTAAGCGTCAGATGAAGACTCCGTTTCAGCTTGAGACCTTGGAGAAAGTTTATTCAGGTTTCTTTCTTCAATTTTGATTCTTCCTTATCTTCTTCTTCGTTTTCTCTCTCTCTCTTTGCCTTAGTGTTGATGTGAATTGTTGTTTCTTTTGTTTGATTTTGGATTCAGAGGAGAAGTATCCTTCGGAGGCGACGAGGGCTGATTTGTCTGACAAATTGAATTTGACAGATCGACAGTTACAGATGTGGTTTTGTCATAGACGTCTCAAGGACAAGAAGGATGATCAGTCTCAGTCCAAGACACCGCCGGTTAAACCTGCCGTGCCTCCTGTTCGACCGCCTCCTCCTGCTTTAGCCTCTTCCGTTCACGATTTGCCTCCTGCTAGATCGGTTCCTGAACAGGACTCCGGATCTGGTTCGGATTCTGGTTCAGGTTGCAGTCCTTATTCTGACTCCAGGAGGAATTTTGCTAGTGGTAGTAGTAGTTCTCGTGCTGAATTGGATGAATACGAGACTACTATGGGAAAGCCGAGCTACGAGCCACGGTTGTCGGCCATGGTGCGTAGAGCTATTGTCTGCATTGAGGCTCAGTTAGGGGAGCCCTTGAGAGATGATGGACCTATTCTTGGCATGGAGTTTGATCCGTTGCCCCCTGGTGCTTTCGGTACTCCTATTGGTATACATTACTTTCTATGTTTGCTGACTTTTATTTGTGTTGGTGTTACTCGAGTATTATAAACCAACTGACTGACATGCTTAATGTCAGTCTTTAGTCTTAGTATTACACTCATGATGTGATCAGGTTCTGTTTGTTTTCCGCTCTCTTAACTTTTTTTGTTTTTGTTTTTGTAGCAATGCAGAAGCACCTACTTCATCCATATGAGAGCAAAATGTATGAACCACATGATGTCCGCCCTCGAAGAGTTAGTTTTCTGCCAAAACTGATACGCTCTATTTAGTTTTGTTTAGTCTGAGTTAAATTGTGCATCCTAGATATATGTAGATGGTGGCAGCCTGTACTTGAATCAGAGAATGCAAATGCTGCCATGAAACTCTATATTTTAGATGCAACCTATCTATTAATTCATGCCGCTTTGAGAAATTACTTAGAAATTGCTTTCCTAGCACAGGGGTTTCCTGTCGTTGATTCTATCAGTTGAGATCTCTTACATGATAAATTAACGTATCCCCATATCAAATTGACTAGTTGAAGATGTTATCATAAACTGATGGTCTATGATTTTTATGGTAGGAATCATTTTTAGAGTTCTCATTGCACAAAGGCTGACATTATTGGTCTTATGGGAGTTAGAAGTCTTTGATCATTGTTAGAAAGATGAACTCTGCTTTGCTGTTTATATTCTCTTTCTTGTCCATTCATGTAATCACATTTTATTTTTACTACTTTGCTGAACTTATTTGCTTTTGTTGATTACAGTCTCAAGCTGCTGCCCGTTCTTTCCATGAGCAACAATCTCTGGATGATCCGTCTTCCTTTACACCTGAGATGTATGGACGATACTCGGAAAATCATGCACATGGTATGGACTATGAAATTGCACGTCCTAGGAGTTCATCATTTATGCACGAGAATGGGTCTTTACCAAGGTCCTACGGTACTCCTGGTTATGTTTCTCGTAACTGTTCTACATCTCAACAAGACATGCCAAGCCCCATTGTTGCATCAGCTCATCGTGGGGATAGATTCCTAATGGAAAAGGACTCATCAGTCCTTCGTACAGAAGATCCATACATGTTGTCTGACGGGGTGCGTAAGAGTAACGATGTGCATAGGAAGGGAAAGGTAACTTCCTACGCCAACTTTTAATTTCATCTGTTTTTGTTGACGAGATTTTTTTTGTTGTAATGTCAATTTCCCATGTTTACCTCTCACAGATTCACGATGTTAGACTTGGAAGAGGGAGTGAAACCCGAGAGAATCGTGGACCAAAAGATCTTGAGAAACTAGAAATTCAGAAGAAAAAAGTATTGTCTCTTCATAGATCATACTTTTTACTGATTATTAGAAAGATCTTATTGTCTTTTATTAGCATCACTGTAACATATATTGACGAGTTGATTCTTGTGTCCTCAGAATGAAGAACGCATGAGAAAAGAGATGGAAAGGAACGAGCGTGAGAGGCGTAAGGAAGAAGAGAGGTTGATGCGTGAAAGAATAAAAGAAGAGGAGAGGTTACAGCGTGAGCAGCGACGTGAAATGGAAAGAAGAGAAAAGTTCTTACAGAGAGAAAATGAAAGGGTAAGTTTGGAAAACTATGCCCAGTTATTATCCTTCATTATTTTTTATTAATACTGCTGAGATTGAGCAACCTTTGTGGCAAGAGTTCGGAAAATGAGAATTATCTTTTTGTTGACATGTTAAAGGCGGAGAAAAAGAAGCAAAAAGAAGAGATTCGTCGAGAGAAAGATGCTATTAGACGAAAGATTGCCATTGAGAAGGCAACTGCACGTAGAATTGCCAAGGAGTCTATGGATCTAATTGAGGATGAGCAGCTAGAACTGATGGACTTGGCTGCTATTAACAAAGGATTGCCCTCGGTATTACAGCTTGATCATGACACATTGCAAAATCTTGAACTGTACAGAGGTATGGTCTTTCTGCCACACCGTGAAACTGATTTAGCCAGTAACGATCTGTAGCTTTTCAATTATTTTCGTTATTAATTCTTAGTCTTTTTCCTCTGAATTTTAAGCTTAGTATTAACTTTTACGTTTACAGTTTGGTACATGCTATGGCCTTGTTTGGAATATTCCATATTGATGTAGCATGTTAGAACACTACCGAGAAAAATTGCTTTTACTTTCAGTTGATTATTTTTGTTGTAAATACGTTGCTTTCTAGATTGGGTAGTAGCTTTTATATTTGCTTACTTTTACTAATCTATCTCCTTGATATACTTATAAAAATCGAGACAGTCAAAGTAATTTGCTTATATCTAACTCGATTGGGTTAGCGTTATTATAGTGTTGTAATCTCCTTCTAGATCTTGCAATTTATCAAAGTTATTCTATTTTTTTTCCAGATTCTCTGAGCACATTTCCACCAAAGGGTTTGCAACTAAAAATGCCGTTTACCATTTCTCCATGGAAAGATTCCGATGAAAGTGTTGGAAACCTTCTAATGGTATGCTCTATTGATCTTTACCGTACATCTGCTGCTACCCTTCATTTCAAATTAGTATAATGATCAAAATAACTTAGACCACTGTGGAATTTAGTTGGATTTGTTTTTTTCGCGTTTAATGAAACCTTTTGCACGTTTCACATTTTTTATATTGTGGTTGCTTTTCAGGTTTGGAGATTTCTGACATCATTTTCTGATGTTCTTGACCTATGGCCTTTTACGCTGGATGAGTTTATTCAGGCTTTTCATGACTATGTAAGGCTCTCTTCAGTACTCCTTCTAGATTTCCCTGTTTTCTTGTGTTCAATAGTAGTTGTCTTTCATTTCATTGTTCTTGCTCTGTATATGATATATATCCTATTCTAGGACTCAAGGTTGCTGGGGGAGATACATGTTACTCTTCTGAGATCAATTATACGAGATATTGAAGATGTTGCTCGAACACCCTTTAGTGGAATTGGAAATAATCAATATACTACAGCCAATCCTGAAGGTGGACATCCGCAAATAGTTGAAGGGGTAACTTTCTCCGCCTTTGTATGTTAATACCATTTTCTCTTTCTGCTTTGGTTCAGTGCGCTTCATCTTTCAGATGCATCTTTCTACTTCAGGCTTATGCATGGGGCTTTGACATTCGTAGTTGGAAAAAGAATTTGAACCCACTAACATGGCCTGAAATACTGCGGCAATTGGGACTCTCTACTGGATTGGGGCCTAGGCTGAAGAAAAAAAATTCCCGATTGACCCATACTGGTGACAAAGATGAGGTACTTATTCGTGTTTGTGTTCCCCCTAAATCCTAACTGAGTTTTTGCTTAGGATGTAATGTTAGTACTGTACGAAAACGAAAAATGAAATCCTGGGAGTTAAGCTAGGCTTTTGACATAAAGATGGTTTTCATTTTTTTCTTAAACATTGTTTTTGTTGGTTGTGTATGCAGGCTAAAGGTTGTGAAGATATCATTTCTACTATCCGAAGTGGTTCAGCAGCTGAAAGTGCTTTTGCATTAATGCGGGAGAAAGGGTTACTGGCTCCACGCAAGTCGAGGCACCGGTTGACACCTGGAACTGTCAAATTTGCAGCCTTTCATGTTCTATCTCTTGAGGGAAGCAAGGGACTGACAGTATTGGAACTTGCTGACAAGATTCAGGTAAATCGATAATCTAAATATGGTCTGCATTTTTCATCGTAATTGAAAATATTTCATTTACATAGTTTTTATGGTTTCAATTGAAAGAAATCCGGACTTCGGGACCTGACAACAAGCAAGACACCAGAGGCATCTATCTCTGTTGCATTGACAAGAGATGTGAAACTCTTTGAAAGAATAGCTCCTTCGACTTATTGTGTGCGAGCTCCTTATGTGAAGGATCCTGCGGATGGAAAGGCGATACTCGCCGATGCCAGGAAAAAGATAAGGGCATTTGAAAGTGGGTTGACAGGTCCAGAAGATGTGAATGATCTTGAAAGGGATGAAGACTTTGAAATTGATATTGATGAGGATCCTGAGGTTGATGATTTAGCCACTTTAGCAAGTGCATCAAAAGGTGCCGATCTAGGTGAAGCGAATGTTTTCTCTGGAAAGGGGGGAGATACTATGTTCTGTGATGTTAAAGCAGGTGTAAAGAGTGAGATTGAGAAGGAGTTTTCATCTCCTCCTCCAAGCAGTATAAAGAGCATTGTTCCACAACATAATGAGCGGCTTAAAGATACAGCGGTTGGCTGCTTGGATGCTATGGTTGATGAAAGCAACGAGGGCCAATCATGGATTCAAGGTCTTACAGAAGGGGATTACTGTCATCTAAGTGTTGAAGAGCGCCTTAATGCCCTTGTTGCTTTAGTCGGCATTGCCAATGAAGGAAATTCCATCAGATCTGGTCTTGAGGTAAAGTCTGGGTTTTATATTATCAGTTTTCCTCTTGAACAGAGAAGAATTTGACCTTTAGAGTCTGTTATTCGTATCTGATTTAATTTTTTTTCGCAGGATCGTATGGAAGCAGCAAATTCTCTCAAAAAGCAGATGTGGGCTGAAGCACAGTTAGATAACAGCTGTATGAGAGATGTACTTAAGCTTGATTTTCAAAACTTAGCAAGCAGTAAAACCGAGTCAACGACGGGTCTACCAATCATCCAAAGCGCTAATCGTGAAAGGGATAATTTCGGTGGAGACCCTTCTGAACTTCTAGATGAAACAAAGCCCCTGGAAGTTGTTTCGAATGATCTCCAGAAATCAACTGCTGAGAGAGGACTTATTATTAATCAGGAGGCCAATATAAGCCAAGAAAATTGTTCTTTCCAACAGGGATATGCTTCGAAGAGATCACGCTCACAATTAAAATCATATATAGGCCACAAAGCAGAAGAGGTGTATCCATATCGATCATTGCCGGTTGGACAAGATCGGCGCCACAATCGTTATTGGCTTTTTGCTGCATCAGCGTCTAAGAGTGATCCATCCTCGGGGCTCTTATTTGTTGAGCTACATGATGGCAAGTGGCTCCTCATTGATTCAGAGGAGGTAATAACAACCTTAACAGTATGTTAAATTCTTTTTAGCTGTAAAAATGTTGAATACCCTTTGGTTTGAGTATCCAGCTTATCTAATATTTTAACCACGCCTTTGTGAATTTGTTCTGTGTAGGCTTTTGACACTCTGGTTGCATCACTGGATATGCGTGGGATCAGAGAGTCTCATTTACGCATAATGCTGCAGAAGATCGAGGGATCATTCAAAGAGAATGCACGTAAGAATATGAAGCTAGCTAGGAACCCTTTCTTGAAGGAAAAGAGTGTTATGAATCATTCTCCTTCAGATTCTGTGAGCCCGTCTAGTGCTGTATCAGGGTCCAACTCTGATTCAATGGAAACGTCAAATTCTATTAGAGTTGAGTTAGGTAGAAACGACACAGAGAAGAAGAGTTTATCAAAACGGTTCCATGATTTCCAGAGATGGATGTGGACCGAGACGTACAGCTCACTCCCTTCTTGTGCTAAGAAATATGGGAAGAAGAGATCTGAATTGTTAGCAACATGTGCCCTGTGTTTTGCTTCTTATTTGTCTGAGTATACTCACTGCACTTCTTGTCACCAGAGATCGGACATGGTTGATGGTTCAGAAATATTAGATTCAGGTTTGACTGTGTCACCTCTTCCTTTTGGAGTCAGGTTGCTCAAACCACTACTTGTTTTTCTTGAGGTAAAGCATAAATGAACTTTCTCGATTTCTAGTCTACAGTCAGATTAGGCGCCTGTTCTTATGGTCTCAATTATTGACAACTCCACAATTTCATTTTTATTGACAGGCATCTGTTCCAGATGAAGCACTTGAATCTTTTTGGACAGAGGATAAAAGAAAAATGTGGGGGTTTAGGTTGAATGCATCATCATCACCTGAAGAACTTTTGCAGGTTCCATCATCTTGTCTTTTTTTTTTTTCCCTAATTAAATACAAATTGGAAGGAAATGACGTTTTATTTTCTAACCCGGTATTGTCCTTTCTGGTTTTGATAGGTGTTGACTTCCTTAGAGAGTGCAATCAAGAAAGAATATTTGTCATCCAATTTTATGTCGGCGAAAGAGCTCTTGGGAGTTGGTGATGCTAATGTTGATGATCCGGGATCAGTGGACGTTCTTCCATGGATACCAAAGACAGTATCAGCGGTTGCTTTGAGACTTTCAGAACTTGATGCATCCATTATTTATGTAAAGCCAGAGAAACCTGATCTAATCCCTGAAGATGAGAACGAGCAGATTGTAAGTTTTCTAGACCATATTGGTTCAAGAATTTGTGAAAATTGTTACTATGGTTTTGGAAATTATTTTTATGATTTTGGAATATGTTACTCTACGTTTGCAGAGCCTTTTCCCTGGAGATTCTCTTTTCAAAGGCAAAGGACCCCGAGAGCAAGAAGACAAAGACGAGGTTGTTCCTAATTTGGGCAACAGACGTAGTAATAAACGTGCACGAGTAAGTTTGGGATCTGGATCAAACAAAAAGGTGAAGAGAAAGAAAGCGCAAGGTGGTCCTAACAGATTTGTTGTTAGTCGGAGAAATGTTGCAGTCGATAATAACTTAATGAGCATGGAGTTGAACCACCAAGTCCCTGGAAGAGGAAAAAGGACTGTTCGAAAAAGACCAGAGAGGATCAATGAGGATAATGACCACATAGTCAATAGAATGGCTGATATTGTTAGGCCTAAAAGTCAAGAAGTTGAAGAAGATGAGGAAGAAGAAGAGCAAACATTCAGAGACATTGATGAAGACTGGGCAGCAGGTGAAACTCCTAGAGAGATGGACGACGACTGGGCCAATGAAACACCTAACAGAATGATGACGCCGATGCAAGTGGATGATGAAAGTGACAACAGTGTAGGAGTTGAATCAGAGGATGATGATGTTGATGGTCAGTTTGTGGATTACAGTCAGAGAAACAAGTGGGGATTAGATTGGAATAGTAACCCAAATGAAGCAGCTATGGAGGATGAGGAGGAAGAAGAAGTTGTTGGTGTTGAGCGGGTCGAAGGAGAAGATGACGCAGAAATGAGTGAGAGCTCTGAAGATGATGATGACGTTCCTGCTAATAATGCAGCAAACAATTACGACAGAGAATCAGAAGGTGGTTACAGCAGCAGCGATTCATGAACTAGCTTGTGAAGAGGGAAGATTACATTCTTGAAGATATATATATATATATTTCAATTATATAGGAGAAAAAAGAGAGATAGTATCAGAATAGGTTTTCACCTAAGAGAAGCTATAGAAGAACATTTTCTAATTAGTTTTGGTGCAGTTAAAGCCAAAGCCAAGGCATGAATTTAGCAAATGCCTTCGTTATCATTATAACAATTTCATTATAAGTGTAAGTTAATGATTCATCATGTGTGAATCTCCAATGCTTAATAGCTCCCCCTCTTCTCTTCTACGGGATTAAAGTTTTCAATGAATGATTCTTAACAATATGGGTGTGATTATGATTTCATACCTTTTCTTCTAAAGGAGAATCACTAGTCCTAGGATTCATGCAGAATTTCACCATTAAATGTCAAAAGCTATATGAAAAAAAAAATAAAAAAAAAATCTATACTATTAATTGGGAAGCACACTTAGGGATACAAAAAAAAAACATGATATATATCCATGTTGCCAAACAGGTTCAATTATTTATATAATTAAAAATAAAAAAATAAATAATATATGGTAAACAAAAACTGTTAGTCAAAAATCTAATATTTATGGAAACAATAATTACGAAATTAATTATAAAATAAAAATTACCCTATATTTTTGGAAATGGTTTAAAGTTTAAAGTTTGCTTCCATAATAATCAAAGAATTTAAATCGAAAATTATATATATATATATATATATATATTAATTGGGAGCACACTTAGGGATACAAAAAAAAATAAAAAAACATGACATATATCTATGTTGCCAAACATGTTCAATTACTTATATAATTAAAAATAAAAAAGTAAACAATATNAATAAACAATATATGGTAAACAAAAACTGTTAGTCAAAAATCTAATATTTATGGAAACAATAATTACGAAATTAATTATAAAATAAAAATTACCCTATATTTTTGGAAATGGTTTAAAGTTTAAAGTTTGCTTCCATAATAATCAAAGAATTTAAATCGAAAATTATATATATATATATATATATATATTAATTGGGAGCACACTTAGGGATACAAAAAAAAATAAAAAAACATGACATATATCTATGTTGCCAAACATGTTCAATTACTTATATAATTAAAAATAAAAAAGTAAACAATATATGGTAAACAAAATCTGTTAGTCAAAAATCTAATATTTATGGAAACAATAATTACGAAACTAATTATAAAATAAAAATTACCCTATATTTTGGAAATGGTTTAAAGTTTAAAGTTTGCTTCAATAATAATCAAAGAATTTAAATCGAAAATTATATATATATATACATATATAGAGATATATGTACACATATTTGATTTGGTTTTAAATTGTGAGATATTTACGGAAATAACAAATCAATTTAATACAATTAGATAGAAACAAATAATCATATATCTATAATATTAATTAGGGAGCACACTTAGGGATACAAAAAAATAAAAAATACATGACATATATCCATTTAAACAAACAATCAGAAAGTTTCATTTAAAATAATTAATTACAAAGTTATATTTTGAATCTGTAATTTTTATGAATGCAACCTTTACAACTTTGAAAAAGTTTTTTATAACTTCTACATGATCAAATTGAATTGCATATACTGTTTTGACTCATTATTTTTTTTATTTTTCTTTTATTTTTACCAAACTAATAATATATTAGTTTTAAAATATTTTTAACTTCATTTTTTATTTTATCAATACTTATTATAATGGACTTTTATAATTATGGCTCCTAAAGACTGACTTTGGGTTGAATTAAATTAGACAAATTTATGTTTTCTGTCAAAATTTATATATTATATGTCTTCTCACTATTTTTAATAAATTGTCTAATATAAACAATTTAAACAAATTTAAAAAAAAATTAAAACCCTGCACAAAAGTGTGGGTTGGTCCATAGGTTTAGTTCACAGAAATTAACCCCAAATAATTTTAGTTTTACTAATACATAATTAATTTAAAAATCTAATCTACAGGGAAGATCATATACGAGACGGGAACGGGTAATTTTAAAAAAATAAAAACATTATATAAACTATTTTTCATAGAAAAAAGAATAAGAAATAAATATATCAAGATGAGATTATAAAATTACGATAGTTAAATTAAATTTTATGTGAATCAAAAATTTATGGTGAAGCGGTTATTATTTCAAACGTTTAGAAATTTGATGAAGGTAAACCAATATAAGTTTATGTTATAAATGTTATACCAAATAANTATAGAGATATATGTACACATATTTGATTTGGTTTTAAATTGTGAGATATTTACGGAAATAACAAATCAATTTAATACAATTAGATAGAAACAAATAATCATATATCTATAATATTAATTAGGGAGCACACTTAGGGATACAAAAAAATAAAAAATACATGACATATATCCATTTAAACAAACAATCAGAAAGTTTCATTTAAAATAATTAATTACAAAGTTATATTTTGAATCTGTAATTTTTATGAATGCAACCTTTACAACTTTGAAAAAGTTTTTTATAACTTCTACATGATCAAATTGAATTGCATATACTGTTTTGACTCATTATTTTTTTTATTTTTCTTTTATTTTTACCAAACTAATAATATATTAGTTTTAAAATATTTTTAACTTCATTTTTTATTTTATCAATACTTATTATAATGGACTTTTATAATTATGGCTCCTAAAGACTGACTTTGGGTTGAATTAAATTAGACAAATTTATGTTTTCTGTCAAAATTTATATATTATATGTCTTCTCACTATTTTTAATAAATTGTCTAATATAAACAATTTAAACAAATTTAAAAAAAAATTAAAACCCTGCACAAAAGTGTGGGTTGGTCCATAGGTTTAGTTCACAGAAATTAACCCCAAATAATTTTAGTTTTACTAATACATAATTAATTTAAAAATCTAATCTACAGGGAAGATCATATACGAGACGGGAACGGGTAATTTTAAAAAAATAAAAACATTATATAAACTATTTTTCATAGAAAAAAGAATAAGAAATAAATATATCAAGATGAGATTATAAAATTACGATAGTTAAATTAAATTTTATGTGAATCAAAAATTTATGGTGAAGCGGTTATTATTTCAAACGTTTAGAAATTTGATGAAGGTAAACCAATATAAGTTTATGTTATAAATGTTATACCAAATAACTATATTTACAAATAAAATGTTATGTGGTTGTGAATCTTTTACCTACTTCCTTATTGGTTGGACTAAAATATACAATCTCAAATTGATAAAATATTATTAAAACTACGGTTATAAGATAAAAAAAAAGGGACATACCGTATATGGGATGGGATGGGTTCCAGAAACACATAAACAAATATACTATCTTTCTTTTACTATTTTTTAATGTACTTAAATCTAATCATCTTCTTTCCAAACCAAACTGAAAATAAATTAGTATAAAGTTAGATTATGAATATTAATAATATTTTTAACATTCATAATTACAAATGTAACTCCACATAATCCAAACCTAATTACAAACTTAGTTCTTTTAAAATTAACCCCGCGTATCTGTGCGGTCCAATCCCTAATTTTGTATAAAAATCCCAAAAGAATAGAGACATTTTGGAGAGACATGACTTGAAAAGAGTTGTGTTTTTCTCAAATCATTGCCATGTTTATTCACAATCGTCTGAATATCTTCGGCTAAGCTTCGATGTCTTTAAAACTTTTTGCCTTTATAATTCTTTGGAAAATTACAATTTAAGTTTCGTGTTTGTATATCAGTTGTTTTAAAGTTAAAGGTGTACGTACTTTCACTAGATGGTCCAAGGTAGACCACTTTTAGTTGCGTAGTGATATTTTTATTTTTGTTTTTTATTACAGGTTGAATACGATAAGAAAAAAGCATTTATCAATTCTTTTGAGTTTTGAATCATACAACACGAGATTTTTACATTTTAATATTTCATACACTAGTGATCGGATATAGCAAATTAGCAAATTATTCAGTGTCTTGTATATAGAAAATATGTTTGTAATTACAATTTTAACATCAAGGTGAAATGTTTTTATGAATTTATTCAATCAGCATATTAATTAAACTAGCTTTGATTGGTGTTATCCATATCTAAGCTACCTACACATTTGCAGAAGACATATATACGGTAATGATATACATTACATGATATAGAAAAATACTATATATATGCAAGCATAGAACATGCATCAAAAGACGAGAAAGTAGAACTTTCGAGGACAATACACAAATATAGAACTTCAAATGGAAACTAAATAAATCTAAAATAGTTGTTAAAAGAGGCTTCTTCTTTTCTTTTTTTACCTCGCCAACCAAAAGGAGAAGAGGATGGATAGTGGGAGAAGGTGGGGATGTAAATTAAAACTCAATATTCTTAAAAAGCTTAATTAAAGTGAAGAATGATTAAGCTTAAGGGAATAGTTATGATTGCAAGGTAAGAAAGAAAGATCACCAAAAACTTGGGCCGAATAAATTGGACCGCTGACTCTTCTCCTTGGTTCTTTATATATCTTCTAGATGCTTATTACTACTATTACTTACTATATCTTTTGCTCAACTTTTGTTCTTTCATATTTTAACCCATAAACAAAACGTATTTAACCACGTAGAACCCACAACTACTGTTGTTTTCATAAATTAAATTAATATTTGGACCCATTGGTCCAGATAAACACTAGTAATATAGATCACGAGAAAACATAAGTCTCAATTATCTAGCGGGAACTCTACCATTATGATTTTCAAAATAAAATCTAGTATATCATTGAGATTAACCTTGTCAGACTACAAGTGTATCTAGAGCTTAGCCTTGTTTGGCTGGTGGTTACTAGGGTTTTCCAAAGAAGGTTTAATGTACCAACCTTGTTGGGTAACTAATTATTTTGTTATGAAATAGTCCTCTTCATTAAACGATTTATACACGAATAGTACTTGCCATTGAGGAGGAAATACAAGATTAACATGATTCGTGTACTTAGGGACTTTTAAATGATCTAGGATATATATATATATATATATATATATATATCTACAAATTTGCAATAGACTAATTATTAAGCTTGAAAGACAAATTAAAAAAAATAATTTATAACTTTGAGCATATATCTCTTGTAATTGGGTATCAGTATCACACTTGATATTTCTAACAAAATACAATCTGGAGACGAGAGGAATTGAAGGAGTATATGATTAGAAGATGTATGATTTATATTCCCTCAAAGTTTGCAAAAGTGACACTTTCTAATATTTATATGGTCCCACAGATCTTATGGCAAGTGGATACTTCGGAAAAAGTTTGGGTACAACCGCAAAAGCTTGTTTGAAGATTTCACCAAAAGCAAAAAAGAAAGTGAAAAGGAAACGCCTTTGAGAATAATACTATATCTATAGTAGAACAAAGTTTTCGTTTGGCTTATTAATATTAGTATCTTTCATGACCTGAAAAAAATAAAAGCTAATGGTTGTATTAACATGTCACTAAAGTTTGATATCAAGTAATCAATTGTATTAATTTTATAGATGTTTTAATAATATACTATAAGATTTCTAATTTATAGAAGAGACCATAAACAAAAAAGGGTTATATAAGTTGTAACATGTGGAAGAATGAGTCCATGTGATGAAGGGTGTCCAACTACTCCTAATAACCGTTTCTCTTAACGGTTACTACAATGCACTTGGTGCATGATCCTCATGATACAATATCCAAATTACCTTCACACACCAATCTTATTACCACTCTCTAAGAGTTTGACGCTGGCTATAGTTAGAAAATACAATTAATAAATATATAAAATAAAAACACAAAAGACCAAACAGCTGTTTGAAATCTCGTGTGTGTGTGTGTGTGAGAGTGTGTTTTTGCTTTGGTAAAAAAGAAACAGACATCGAGATTGTATGCAGTTTAATTGGTTTCAGCAGTCCCTATGGAAAGAAAGAAGAATGATAAGACGACCGACGCGATGTTTCCAACTTTGGCTCTGTCTCGGGAATACATGCAATGCTTTCTTTTCTCGATTCTCTTTCACCTCTCTCTCTCTCTCACTTCTTTAGCAAACCCAAAAAAAAAAAAAACGTGACGTATGTGATATTATTTTGGTTTCAAACCAATAATGATTAATGTTTTAGAAAATTTTTATCCTTTTTTTTACTGATTAAAATCTGAATTTTTTTGTTGGAGTCTTCTTCGACTCGGTGGTTAAAGATTTTAGGCAACACCCTAATCTCATAGGTTGAAATACAGATTTTAGGCAACACCCTAATCTTGTTTTACTCTCTTTCTTTAGTTAATAACAAAAATTCTGAAAAACATTTAAAAGTGCACTTAATAGGAAAAGAAGAAATTACTATAAGAAGAAGAAGGGACATAGTACTACACTACTACTAAATGAATGTGATAGTTAATGCTAGAGATTTTAAGGAACTTGGAACAGGAAAGTCTTGATTCTATGATAATGGTGCTACTCTTTTTGTCCATAACTTCAATTGCACGCAATTAAAATTCACAATCCACGATGTTCGCTTGTCTTCTGTAACATTAATTAGTTTTTTAATCATCTCCGAAACCATATTATTTTGGATGTCTTTTTTTATAAGTTATTTTGAATTCTTTTTCCTCTCCTATAACACATTAGTAATTTTAAAATGAAAAGTTAAACTAAAAAGTAATCTCAATTTTTAGGGTTTGAATGATGACGATGGTCAAAATATATAAATCTATTAACAATTTAGTCTGTTTTATTTTTAAAATAGATAACAAACTTCTGCCGACCAACTCTATATTTATGTAAAAATATTTTGAAGTTGATCGACAAAATCCATAATAATCCTTTTAAAGATAACTTTAGGCGTCAAACAGTATACTTACCACTAATAATATAATGTAAAGAATGACATAACAAAAGTGATGTATTCAATTTTGTATTTTTTAAAATCGATTTTCTAACCTAAATAGAACAACTCTTTCTCCAGTGGAAACAACATCGAACGATTATACTATTATTAATCTCTATATAAAAATGTATATTATATTTAAAAATAATAACATGAGAGAGAATGAGTTTTTTGGTCTTTTCAAATGTTTTTTTTTTCTTTTTTTTCCTCAAAAAGAGATACCGGTTACAAGTGCCTCATATTAGAGTAACACCTACAATAACAACAAGAAAACAACAACAACAACCAAAAGCCAGAGCACATTAATATTGAAACAGTTCAAACCAAGTCACCAGTTCAGTTTCTCCTAGGAGCCTTGCCGGTCTTCCCGACACTTGAGTACGTGATAGAGGTTCCAGCCGACTTCTCATGATGACCTTAATTTCTTCAATCAAAACCGCTGGAGTACGGGAGGTAGTATTATGAAGCCTTGAGTTCCTTTCTTTCCAGATTAAATACATTGAAGCTTGGAAAGCCAGCCGAAGAATCATTGCCACGTTTCTGACTCTAGAAGGATTCTTCAACCATATTAAAACATCTTGAAACAATATGGGAGGAGAAACCCTGGCCCTTAAGTAAAAATATCTCCAAACCTCCTTTGAGAAATCACAATCAAAGAATAAATGTTGCCTGCATTCATCCGCTTGAGCACAAAGTAGGCAAACCGAAGGAACTGCCAATCCCCAGCCTACAAGTCTATCCCTTGTATGTAATCTATTACGAGCCACCAACCAAGCAATAAATGCATGCTTTGGGATCCTTCCCTTGCACCATACAGATTCATACCAATCCACCTTCGGCCCTAACGAGTTGAGGAAATCCCATGTTCTAGCCGTGGAAAACCTCTCTGAAGCTATATCATCCCCCACTTTCCATAGGTACTGATCATCCTCTCCATCCGCTTGCGGGTTAACTACCGAGGGGGAAGGAAGACAATCCTTCAACAAAACAATGATCGGATTTCTACTCCGACTCCTTGAAACCCACCAATCTCCATCCCTTAATGCCTCCGCCACCACTGCATTTCTAGACAAACCCGATACAGCTGGCCTCCTCACCCCTGTTATATCCAACAACGGACCCAAACCTGTCCAATTATCACTCCAAAAATTGCAAGTGATTCCAGTTCCCACCCTACATACGACGAATGGTTTGGCCAGAGATCACAGCTTACATATGCTTTTCCATATCCAGCTGCCAGAGGTAATGTTCTCCAATTCCCAGAAGTTTGTATGACCTAGCAGATTGATCCTCACCCAAGAAACCCACAACGACCCGACGGAGGTGAATAACAACCAGATTAGCTTGAGACCCAAAACTCTATTCCAGGGTAAGAGACGTTTTAAGCCCAATCCACCACTCTCTTTCCTGGTGCAGACAGATTCCCAGCTAACCCTAGCTCCCCTAGCTGAGTTAGGGGCTCCCTTCCATATGAATGCACTGCAAAGTCTTTCGATTTCCTCAATACATTGATTTGGGAGGAGGAAGATTGAAGCCCAGAAGGTGACCGTTGAATAGATGACTGACTGAAGTAGTTGTAATCTTCCCGCAAATGACAAATGTCTGACATTCCAAGCCGAGAACCGTCCTTTAATACGATCAAGTAGAGGTTGATAGTCCTGGCGGCTTAGCTTTTTTGATGTGAGAGTGACTCCCAAATAACGAACTGGGAGAGACCCTTGTGTTATTCCCACCACATTTTCCATATCCTGAGTTCTAATGAAGCTTCCTCCATCAAGAAAAAGAGCAGTCTTGTCCCTATTAATTCCCAGACCTGACTGTTTCTTAAAAACCTCCATAATCATAAGAATTTCTTGCAATAATTCCACTTGTCCATCAAAAAATATGAGAACATCATCGGCAAAACTCAGATGAGTTATTATAGGCGCTAGACAGAGTGGATGAGGACCAAACTTTTGTTGTAACAACCCTTTATCCAGCTGTTTTGACAGAACATCCATTGCAAGAACAAAGAGCAAGGATGATATTGGATCACCTTGTCCGAGGCATTTTCTCCCAACTTTTCAAATGGTTGTAAGTTTAGAGATTAGCAAAAAAAAACTGAAAAAGTAAAATTGTATAGTAAAATTTCCACAAAAATTTCAAATCAAGATATATGAAGACACACAATCTATATTACATATAAATTTTTGGTAATTTATCAATCATGTGATAAGAATTTGTCGTCAAATATGTGGTTAGGTAGTCCACTATAACTGTTAGAAAACTTTGTTATAATTACACATATGTGTAGTAATTGACAAAAATAAAAAAAGTGTGATAAAGACATACATGAGTGCGCCGGGGTAACATATATAAAGTAGTCGTTCTTTGGACGTGAGATAAAATGATATTGTTATCTATGTAGGGCCTGCGCTAGATAACATTACATTTTGAGTTACGAATATGACAAAAAAACAAAAATTGGAGATGCGACAAAAGATAAGACAAATTTGGAGTGTGGTATGTGTATTTGAGACTGGCATGCTGTTTTATATGATAATTACTCACCCAAATACTACTACCACTCAACATATTATTAACTGTCGGCTCATCAACAATTTGATCTCTCAGTCTCAGCTTTCTTCTTTATATATGATTATGAATGTGGATAAACTTATTTCATGTTTGCTTGTTCATAAATCAAAAATCATGAGAACTTATGAGTCGTATTCATCACTGTTATGTGTTACATACAAATAACAAATCTTATATACAAACATTTATTATTTGTGGATCTCGGTGTTGGGAGGAATTGTACCATTTATTATTGTCTATCATAAATTTCACTGCAGGATCTAAATATTAGGTGTATTAAATACTTTTGCAATGATTTGGTTATTTTGTTAATCTGTGAAACCTACAAAACTGAAACATGTGTGCATTTTAACAATTCTTATTAGCAATAAACACATGTACAATATCTTCAATTAACATTCCTTTCACAACAGATTCAAAACACCGGAATTTGATAAATTTTTGTAATCAAATCTGTGTTTCATTTTATTTGATTTTTTTTTTCCAAAATTTAAAATTAAAATGTTTTGAAATGTCTTTTTAGATTTTTGATGCATATTTTTGGTATAAATTTAAAATGTATCCTATTATTTTCGAGGAATAAGAATGCATTCAAGAGGATGAGCCAAATCCAAGAAGAATCTTAATCCGGAACCTTCATCCATATTGATTTTATCTCCTTTGATCTCCCAGTCAAAACACTGCACCAACACTCCAATTGTGGTTTCTACTAATGTATAACCAAGATTTAATCCAGGACATCCTCTCCTGCCGGCGCCAAAAGGGAGGAACTTCATTGCTTGTTCTTTTCTATCCTCCTCTTGCCCTAATATTGAAGCAGCTAGAAACCTTTCTGGCTTAAACTCATTAGGATCTTCCCAAGAATTAGGATCTCTCATCACTGCATAAGCATTGATGACAAGTGATGTTCCTTCAGATATGTGAAACCCTCCGATCGTACAGTCCTGTGTAAATTCTCTTGGCAATACTGCTCCTACCGGATGCAATCTTAGAGATTCTTTCACGACTGCTTGCAAGTAAGGGAGTTTTGGTAGATCGGTTTCTTGAATTAACCTTGATTTTCCCACCACAAAATCAATTTCTTCTCTCAATCTTTCAAGGATCTTAGGATTATTAATGATTTCTGCCATTGTCCACCGTGTTGTCGAAGAAGAGGACTCACCGGCTCCAAAAAAAAGCTCCTAACAAATTGCATTTTTTTGTTTAATATAATGATATTATTTGTTTGCATTCTCATTGAAATATTACTACCAGTGAGAGGATAGTCATTTACCGCTAATAATGCCTTGATATGGTTTCTAGTGATCTTATATTCTGTTTTTTCGTCTCGATAAGCTGCCAACAATGCATCCATGAATTCAGTACCTTGATGCTTGTCCACTTTATCTTCGTATTTCACAAGAATATTTTCCAGCAGCTCCTCAAATTTATTTGAAACCTGCATTATCTCATTCTTTAACAAAGAGATCCCTAGCTTCTCAAGCGGCTTATGAAATATTTGTGCCACACAAAACATGCGGGACAAATCAGCTAACTGAATAGAAAATTCCGAAACTTTTTTCCCATCATTGTCCTCCACTGAAAAACTACTTCCCAAACTCATTTTGCCGAGGGTGTTGTTAACGAGTATCCTTGCTTCCTCACCGATCTTGAGGGTTTCTTTCTTCATCGCTTTATCAAGCAGATTTTTGTGGAACCTCTCTAGCTCAAGTTCACGAATGCTACGTGACCGCGCTAGCGCTTGGGGTCCGAGTGCCTTAGACATGATTAGTTTCCTCATGAATTTCCAGTCGTCTCCGCAAGAAGCTCTAAAATATCCAAAAGAACCAAACACAATGCATTCATCGATAGCAATAGCACCACGGAAGGAGACATTCATGTCATGGGCTTTGAAGATCTCGTGAGCTGCCGAGGCAGAAGACACAAGAACGATGGGGACATGAAAAATGCGAAGATGGAGAAAATGTCCGTATTTGGTCGATATTTTTTGAAAACATTTATGGATTGAATCAAAGAGGAGAAGATGAAGATGACCAATGATCGGAAGAGAAGGAGCGCTTGGAGGCAGATTAATTCCATTATTTGGTTTCTTTAAGAAGTAAACAAAGAGAAAGAGAGTTGGGAAGAGGAATATGAGAGCAAATATGAAACAATGTAGAAAATCAAAGCTGACCATTGTTGTCATTGTTGCTCAAAAGCGATGAGGAGGGAAATATATCAAAACCATGTACATAAGAAGTTGGAGATGAATCTCAAATTATATATCAAAGGTTGCTTGCTTGTATACAATATTCGTGAGAAGTTTATACTTCTCTAAAATACTTCCAAGGTGACAATGTTATGAAATGGAAATCAAATCATACGTAATGCATGAGATATATTTATTTTATTAAATAAATAACGAATAAAAAAGAAAAGTATATATACACAAAACTACGTTGATGGTTTCTCTTTCAATCAACTAGCAAGCAACAAATTTGTAAGATGATAAAGACTTGCTTATAGAAGCAATCTCCTAAAGACATAAACTTGCCGCTATTGTAGTGTATACGTAATTTCTTAGATGTCTATCTTACATGATACACCTACGTTTAGTTTACGATGTTGTGTGTTTGTAGCAACTTGTATTGTGTGTGTTCGCAAAAAAAACTATTAGAGAGACACACGAAGAAGAGAAGACTGCTTGAAGTACTCAATCCAGCCATCCAGGAGGCAGGAGCTCGAGATCGTTCGTTCACTCCTCTATCTCTTTACATATCATCCAAAGGGTATGTTGTAATTGATTAAAGTGATGCTTTTTCTCAACCGACACATATTAGAATATACGTTTCCTAACTGACATTTATATATATATGTAGGCAAAATATATACAATGTGCCCTCTTTTCCTTTGCAATACTAACAACTTTTCTTAATATATATATATATATGAAAATGTTAAATAACTTAACATTTTGATATCTTATCCTATCTCCCATATATATATATCTATTTTTGAATTATTTTACCTTCGAATAAATTGAATATTTCAGCAAAATAATATATTTGCATGTTTCAACATGCTTATAGCTTATTCTCATAATACATGATTAAGACGTGCATAGACTTTTTAATAGTGAATGAGAACTAATTTAATTCACGTCAACTTAAGAAGTTGAGACTACGTTGCAAACACATTCTGAGAGTTTTGATATATATGTTCTAACAATATTTGTACTTTACAACTTTACAAAACGCCGTTAATAAAATAAATATAAATGTGGGAATCTTTTTCACAATCTTTTTCACTATATGGAAGAGAAAACAAAAACAAATTGTTCAGATATATATGAGTACTACATTTATAATTTAATGCTTTAACCAAACCTTCTTTTTACCCTTGCCATTTTTAAACCTTTCACATTTACTGTATCAACTCCCTTTTATTTACGTTATAAACATATATAACAAAATCTTCATATTCTTTCGTTTCTTACATAACTATATATATTTTTTTTAAATGTACTTAAAGCTGTTAAAACAATAAAGTACAAAAAAGAATGTTTTCATAGGCTAGCTAGCTCATTATGGGAAACATTATCTTTTAAGACCAGCATAATCTTTATATATAAAAAAAAAACAGATAAACAAAGGATAAATCATACAATGTTGGAAACTCGACATAGATATTACTAATAATTGCATTCGAATTATTATTATTAGAGAGAAACGAACTTATAAGATAAAACAAAACTATTAAAATAAAAAATAAAAAACTGAATGATTTTAGAAAAAAACAAAATGATTTATAAGCATTCTTCTTACAGTCAGAATCACGATAATTCACCTGTCTCCCTGGTCAACGCTTTATTTAGACTCTCTTCTCTTCTCTTCCTTCAAAACAAACTAACTCACTCTTCTCCTATCTCACTCTCTCTCTCTCTCTCTCTCTCCTCAAAAACACAACCACCATAGCTTCACCGTCATATCCACCGGAGAAGACGAAACATGTATCTTTATCTCTTTCTCTTCCTACTTTTCCCAACCGTCTTCTCTCTCAACCAAGAAGCTTTCATTCTTCAGCAAGTCAAACACTCTTTAGACGATCCAGACTCGTCTCTCTCCTCTTGGAACTCCACCGATGATTCCCCTTGTCGGTGGTTCGGCGTTTCCTGCAGCGGAGATTTCACCTCCGTCACTTCAGTCGACCTCTCCGGCGCTAATCTCGCCGGTCCTTTTCCTTCCGTCATTTGTCGTCTCTCCAAACTCGCGGAGCTCTCTCTCTACAACAACTCCATCAACTCCACGCTTCCTCTCGACGTCGCTGCTTGTAACCGTCTCCAGCTTCTCGACCTCTCTCAGAATCTTCTCACCGGCGAGATTCCTCACACTCTCGCCGATATTCCCACCTTGGTGCACTTGGATTTGACCGGAAACAACTTTTCCGGTGATATTCCGGCGAGTTTCGGCAAGTTTCAGAACCTCGAGGTTCTCTCTCTCGTCTACAACCTCTTAGACGGGACGATTCCTCCGTATCTTGGCAACATCAGCTCCCTGAAGATGCTGAACCTTTCGTACAACCCGTTTAGTCCGAGTCGGATCCCGCCGGAGCTCGGGAACTTGACGAATCTCGAGGTCATGTGGCTCACCGAGTGTCATCTAGTCGGACAGATCCCTGACTCGCTGGGTCAACTCACCAGACTCGTTGATTTGGACCTTGCGCTCAACGACCTCGTTGGTCCTATCCCTCGTTCGCTCGGCGGTTTGAGTAGCGTCGTTCAGATTGAGCTTTACAACAACTCCTTGACCGGAGAGATTCCACCGGAGCTCGGGAATCTGAAATCGCTGAGGCTTCTCGACGCGTCGATGAATCAGTTGACCGGGAAGATACCGGACGAGCTCTGTCGTGTTCCGTTGGAGAGTTTGAATCTGTACGAGAACAACCTAGAAGGTGAAGTTCCGGCGAGTATAGCTTTGTCCCCGAACTTGTACGAGCTTAGGATCTTCGGAAACCGGTTAACCGGAGAATTACCAAGAGACCTCGGTCGTAACTCGCCTTTGAGATGGCTTGACGTTTCGGAGAACGAGTTTTCCGGCGAATTACCGGCGGATCTGTGCGAGAAAGGGGAGCTAGAGGAGTTGCTGATCATACACAACTCATTCTCCGGCGCTATACCGGAGAGTCTCGGCGATTGCAAAAGCTTGACACGTGTCCGGTTAGCTTATAACAAATTTTCCGGTTCAGTTCCTACCGGTTTTTGGGGATTGCCTCATGTGTACTTGCTTGAGCTCATCAACAACTCCTTCTCCGGTGAGATTGCTAAGTCCATCGGAGGCGCTTCGAATCTCTCGCTGTTGATTCTCTCCAACAACCAATTCACCGGATCTTTGCCGGAGGAGGTTGGTGTTTTGAACAATCTTAATCAGCTCTCGGCAAGTGGGAACAAGTTCAGTGGCTCGTTGCCTGTTAGCTTGATGCAGCTTGGGGAATTAGGTACTCTTGATCTTCATAGTAATCAGTTCTCAGGTGAGTTAACTCCTGGAATCAAATCTTGGAAGAAGCTCAACGAGTTGAACTTAGCCGATAACGAATTTTCCGGTAGGATTCCTGATGAGATAGGGAGTTTGTCAGTCTTGAACTATCTTGATCTATCTGGTAACCAATTCTCTGGCAAGATTCCGGTTTCATTGCAGAGTTTGAAGCTAAACCAGCTGAATCTTTCGTATAACCGGTTATCAGGTGACTTACCGCCTTCTTTAGCGAAAGAAGTGTATAAGAACAGCTTCATTGGGAATCCTGGATTGTGTGGGGCTATCAAGGGTTTGTGTGACTCTGGGGATAAAGCTAAGAAGAGAGGCTTATGGCTTCTCAGGTTGATTTTTGTACTTGCTGCGATTGTGTTTGTTGCGGGTGTTGCTTGGTTCTACTTCAAGTACAGGACTTACAAGAAAGCTAGAGCTATTGAGAGATCCAAGTGGACTTTAATGTCGTTTCATAAACTCGGGTTCAGTGAGCATGAGATTCTCGAAAGCTTGGATGAAGACAATGTGATTGGAGCTGGAGCTTCGGGTAAAGTGTACAAGGTTGTGCTCACCAATGGAGAAACTGTTGCGGTCAAGAGGCTTTGGACAGGGTCTGTTAAGGAAACTGAAGACTGTGATCCAGAGAAAGGTAACAGACCTGGGGTACAAGATGAGGCCTTTGAAGCTGAAGTCGAGACATTGGGTAAGATTAGGCATAAGAACATTGTGAAGCTCTGGTGTTGCTGTTCAACAAGAGACTGCAAGCTATTGGTTTATGAGTACATGCCTAATGGTAGCTTGGGAGATTTGCTTCATAGCAGTAAAGGAGGATTGTTGGCATGGCAAACGAGGTTTAAGATTATCTTAGATGCGGCTGAGGGGCTTTCGTATCTTCACCATGATTGTGTTCTTCCGATTGTGCATAGAGATATTAAGTCCAACAATATTTTGATTGATGGAGATTATGGTGCTAGAGTTGCTGATTTTGGTGTGGCTAAAGCTGTGGACTTGACCGGAAAAGCTCCTAAGTCGATGTCAGTGATCGCTGGTTCATGCGGTTATATTGCACCAGGTTAGTCTTATGATTCAACTTAAATGTGCTTGCATGATTATAATCATCAGTTTTGCTTATGGTAGTAATGCTCATTTAGTACATGTTGCACGGAGATTCAGATGAACCACATTTAAGTTTTTTTATTAGTTGAGACTTAAATGAGCATTCACTATCTATTGAGACATGTCTGATACCATGGCTCCACACCTTCTCACTTCTCCATTAATGGAATATTTCAAAAAAAAAATTTATTTGTTTGTTTGTTTGTTTGTTTCCCTCCATAACTTTTGATTTCAAACTACTTTGCAGAATACGCATACACGCTTCGTGTGAACGAGAAGAGCGACATCTACAGTTTCGGGGTAGTGATCCTAGAGATAGTGACTAGAAAACGCCCAGTTGATCCAGAACTTGGGGAGAAGGATTTGGTGAAATGGGTTTGCACTACACTAGACCAAAAAGGCATAGAGCATGTGATAGACCCGAAACTCGACTCTTGTTTCAAAGAAGAGATAAGCAAGATCCTCAACGTGGGGCTTCTCTGCACGAGTCCGTTGCCCATTAACCGACCCTCGATGAGGCGTGTGGTTAAGATGTTGCAAGAAATTGGCGGTGGAGACGAGGAAAGCCAAAACAAGATAAGAGACGATAAGGATGGCAAGTTAACACCTTATTACCACGAAGAAACCTCAGACCAGGGAAGTGTAGCTTGAGACCGTACCACAAAATGGAGATAGAAAGTGTTTTTTTTGCCCCCAAAAAAAAAAAGCTCTCTCAATTTTTGGTGCTTGAAGCTGTGAATTAGGGCATTGAATTAGAGATTGTTAAGTTTTTTATATTATATATATATCAAGAAAAAAAAGTTTCTAATTCAGTGTTTCAGTCTCCACTGTAAAGCAAGCTTATTGTAGTAACTAGTAACTCTGGTTTTGTAAGAGTTATTTTTTCTATATTTCAAGTAAATGCAAATGAAAAAAAGCGATAATCTGGCGTTAACATGCATTTAAAGAGTTTCCATATTAGGTGTACACAGATTCAAGGTAATTGTAGGAACATGTCTGTGTGAAACCTGAATCTTTTTAAAAGCGTGGGCTCTCTCTCTCGTTTTTAGTGAAACTCTTTGGAGGCTCGCGTACAGTATATGTCACTGTAGATTCACATGGCTCTTAAATTCTCAACTTTTTTCATACTACCTTTTCGACTCTTTCCAAAAAAATAAAAAAGAATTCAGGTTTGTGTTATTTCATTTACTTACTCTCTCCGTACGTGAGGCATCAGATATGTAATCAGACTTGGCACATGAGATGACTAATATC
Organism: Camelina sativa; assembly: GCF_000633955.1. Lineage (NCBI taxonomy): Eukaryota > Viridiplantae > Streptophyta > Magnoliopsida > Brassicales > Brassicaceae > Camelina > Camelina sativa. The sequence continues at coordinate 14,382,531 of NC_025698.1, forward strand.
AACTTTTCTGCGAAAAAGATCTCTGTTTACTTCTTCTGATACTTGTTTGAACTTTGAAGAAGTCTGATTTGTCTAATAACAAACATAAGTGACATGAAAAATAAGGAGTATAATAAACAACGTATGTTTTATTTATTTATATAACAATTATGACTTTTCGAGAACTATATTTTAACAAAAACATTTTTCCAAATAAATAAAAAAAAGTAGTTAAGTCATCTAACTCGACAGGTGGTAGTTAGGTACGTTAAAATTCATGTAATTGCAATTTAGTCAGCTCTTAATAATGGCATTAAAAACTACTAGAAGATAGATAACATATAGTAGTATAGTACTAGTGATTGAGTAGGAAACAAAACAAACACAAAAACAATGACATCTCAACATTACCTAAGCTTAGATTATCTAAGTAAGATAATTTACGTTAAGATTGGGTTATTAGATACAGAAATAGGTAAAAGAATCTCTACTTAAAATATGAGCTGTTGGGTGAGGAAATTAATAAAAAGTGGGCCAAAAAGCATTGAAAGCCCACATTGTTATCATTCATTAAGGGACACTGACACCTCACCCTCATCTTTTGCCTTGTCTCTCTGTCTCTTTCACTCTCTCAAATTTTGTTCTTTGTCTTCCATTTCCTTTTTGTTATTGTTTTCAACTTGTTTCATGATGAGGTTTTAATAGAGAGAGAGATTCTATATAATTTGTTTGTCTTTTTTCTAGAACAAGCATCACACTTCCATGTCAATTTTGTTTTTGTAAAGCCTTTTTTAATAGATAAGATGCAACTAACCAGCTTCTCTAGTTCTAGTAGTTTTTGGTATAGTCTTGTTGCTATTTGCTAATGGTTGGTACTTGCCTACTTGGTAATATCAGTAAAGGAAATAGCATATATATATATATATATATATATAGGTTTGTGGATATTACATAATTTATAAGAAACAAAAGTTATTATAATGGAAAGCATAGTAGGGACCAAGAGTTTGGATAGATAAGGGTGAGGATTGCGAAATGATCAGATACATCATTAATAATTTTTAACACATGAGTAATTAAGTTATTATGACCCACAACCACACGGTACACACTCACACTTTGGGTCAGATGNAAAGCATTGAAAGCCCACATTGTTATCATTCATTAAGGGACACTGACACCTCACCCTCATCTTTTGCCTTGTCTCTCTGTCTCTTTCACTCTCTCAAATTTTGTTCTTTGTCTTCCATTTCCTTTTTGTTATTGTTTTCAACTTGTTTCATGATGAGGTTTTAATAGAGAGAGAGATTCTATATAATTTGTTTGTCTTTTTTCTAGAACAAGCATCACACTTCCATGTCAATTTTGTTTTTGTAAAGCCTTTTTTAATAGATAAGATGCAACTAACCAGCTTCTCTAGTTCTAGTAGTTTTTGGTATAGTCTTGTTGCTATTTGCTAATGGTTGGTACTTGCCTACTTGGTAATATCAGTAAAGGAAATAGCATATATATATATATATATATATTTAGGTTTGTGGATATTACATAATTTATAAGAAACAAAAGTTATTATAATGGAAAGCATAGTAGGGACCAAGAGTTTGGATAGATAAGGGTGAGGATTGCGAAATGATCAGATACATCATTAATAATTTTTAACACATGAGTAATTAAGTTATTATGACCCACAACCACACGGTACACACTCACACTTTGGGTCAGATGGTTTTTTTAGATGGGCCTATCATCGGACCTACATGGTTTTCCACATTTTTGAATGAGTCTTACATTTCGGCTTATTCTAATTTGTCAAAGGCCCATTACAAAAACACGGTTTTGGTAAATATGTTTAGATTTTACAACTTGGAGAAGTCACTTCTTTTTTTAAAAACTTTTGTTTTAACTTTTAAGTTAAAACATAAGTTGAATGAAGTTCAAACCCTAAATAAATTTTGTTTTTCTTTTCGTTTTTAATGAACTCTATTGTCTTTGTATTGGGGTCATCATTTACACATTTTATATTTCTTATGATAAGTGAGATTTGGTGATGGTGATTTTAGTTTTAGACATGCTTAAATGGCTGTTATTAGGGTATAATTTTTGGGAGCAGAGCTAAATATATGTTAAATACTAAATGAAATATAATACTTAGTATTTATTTGAATTTTTTGTTATCTACCTAATTTCTTTATTTTTTATTTTATATATATGTATACTACATGTGTGCAGTGCCGTGCCTACCATGTAATCACTTGCGGACCTATTAAGCAAGAAAGGGGTTCAATTGACCCACCATTCATTTGAATTTTTTGATTTTTTATTAAGGGTTTATGGACTTAATTGTATTGAACCCACCATATTTTGGTTTTTGACATCTCATTAATTATAATCAAATATTTTTGACACAGGTTAAAAAAATTTCTGGGTCAGCCAGTGCATGTAATAAAAAGGGCAATAGCCCTAGGCCACCAAAAAAATATTATACATAATAGGTCACATTTTTGTATAAATTATTTGTATTTTTTTTAAAACCATACTATAAATACATTGAAATTATAATTTTCTTGAATATCATTCCTATAAATGTTTTAAAATGTTTAAAAATCAAATTAATACTAATTTCAATGAATACTAATTTCAATGAATATCATTATCAAATTAATACTATTTTTTTTTTCATATATGAAAATCTGCCCTAAGCTTCCATATGTCTATGCACGGCACTGCATGTGTGAATATTACAGTAATGGTAAAATATATAACACTTTTTGTGCCTATAGCGCATATAAATTTTTAGAATTTACGGACAAAATCGGATCATTATGATTGAGTTTTCCAACTTGTCACGAATATGACACATTTGATAATGAAGTTGGAACAAAAGCTCGGATTTTATAGTGGACCTGTGAGAACAATCTATTGTTACATTTAATATATGTTTGGTAACTTATTAGCTCGCGGTTTTCTTAAGTTTCTTAAAAGCCCACAAAGAAATGAAACAATAACCACTTAAACCGATCTTGCTTTCTTTTTTCTCTTCCTAAAATCCAAAAACGGAAAGAAAAAAACTGGAAAATTCCTGAAAAAAACCCCAAAGTAACATCAGCTCTCAGTTTAAACCTTGAAGGTTTTGCACTTCCACTTTTATATTTCAAAATAATAAAATTGCTAATATAATACCTCAAATTGATTTATATGTTCGTGGATCAGAAAATTTAACAGAATTTTTAACTTTGTTAACAGAACTGTTAACAATAGTTAACGTTGATTGTTTTTTTTAAATACATTGTGATTTTATATAAATTAGAAAGGATAATCTAAAAAACTGAAAGAAAAAAAAAGGAAGATAAACATAAAAGCACATTCATGATGAAAAATTCCCAGAACTTGTTCAAAAGACATATTTTGTCCCAAAACCAAAAATTGACAACGTAAAAACCATAAAAGATTTCATCCTAAAACAGAAATTGAAAGATATGAACATTCAAAGAGGAGATTGAGGGTCATTGTTAGACATATCATACACCTTGTCTCCAAACACTTGAAATGGCCGACCAGTGAATGGACTCCAAAATGTTCCAACTCCTCTTGGAACGTTTTCCACTTTTCTTGTCTTTAAAGGTAGTCCACGCTTCTTGATTTTTGGTTTGTTGGAGGAGATTGAAGGCTGTGGTGCACTTGAAGAAGCATGAACTGCAGAACTTGATTGAAGATAGTTGTAATCATCTTCCACTTTCTCCATTTCTCCACCATAGTGAATTGTTAGTTTAATCATCTCCTCACTGCAATTTTAATATGAAACCAAACAAAGAAACACTTAGACTCAGAAACACATTACATGCTCAAAACCCAAAAAACTGAAACCCATAAATTTTTCAAATCAACTGGGAAATCACAAACAGTTATAATCAATTAAAATTTTGACAGGCTGAAACAATTCTTACCCCATTTCAACCCAGTAGAATACTTTCTTCTTCGATTCTCTTTTTTCTACTCTACGTATCTCTCTCTCTCTCGATTTTTTTTTCCTTATGAACTCCCCCAAACGATTTTGGGATTTTATCATTTTTAATTATTTTAGTTAATTTAAATGTTTGTTTCATATATTAAAAAAAAAAAAATCAGATGCATCGTGGCCATTACATCCAATAATTCAACGATGTTAACTATTGTTAATAGTTCTAGTTCTGTTAAGAAAGTTAAAAATTCTGTTAAATTTTCGGATCCATGAACATATAAGTCAATTTGAGGTATTATATTAGCAATATTGTTACTTTGAGGTATAAAAGTGGAAGTGCAAAACCTTCAAGGTTTAAACTGGGAGCTGGTGTCACTTTGGGGTTTTTTTCTGGGATTTTCCCGAAAAAAACCGAAGAGAAAATAATATAGACTTTTACAACAATATATAAATAAATGCATTTTTAACTTTTAAGTTTAATAAAACTTGGTGAGATGTTGCGGTCCCGATCAGAGTTTAAGGAACAAGAACACAAGATCTTTTTTAATAGGTAGTTATGACTACCTTCTATGGTTTTTTATTGCTTTATATAGAAGAGACTATTGAGTCTGAAGAGATAAGGATAACACCAAAAAAACGATAACACCAAACGGAAACGAAAATATCCAAAGCCAAATAAAAAGCAAAAACACCCAACACCAAATCTTTGAAGCTTCTTCACCGCCTAGACAACGTAACGTGGATTAGGCTTTCTCACTCGAGTGGGCCTTTTGTCACGAACGAGCCCATCAATACCCTCCCCACGAACAATAACCTTTTCCTCAAGGTTTGGTGTAAACTCGGGAAAACTCTCCACGACCTGCTGTTCAGTCTTCCAAGTAGTGTCTTCATCAGTTAAGCCCTTCCACTTAATAAGCAATTCAACATGAGTTTTGCCTCCCAGACGTACATGTCGCCGGCGAAGTGCCAACTCAGGTTGCAGATGGAGGTAGCCATTCTCCCGCAGAGGGGAAGCACACCCGTAGGCGGTACTGTGGAACCCACGTATGGCTTCAAAAGAGACACGTGAAACACATGGTGGATGCGCGATCCTGCGGGCAACTTGAGTCTGTACGCAACTGCTCCTACCTGTTCTTCAACCTGAAATGGCCCAAAAAAATTATGAGCCAACTTCTGTGATGTACGACGAAGAACAGAACGCTGTTGATACGGTTGAAGTTGAAGATAGACCCAACTACCGCATTCCAACTTCACATCACGGCGCTTGGCATCCACCAGTTGTTTGGTGCGATTGTTAGCCTTGTGAAGACGCTTCTTAAGCTCTGACAACAGCTTGTCTTGGGACGCGAGTTTTTCATCAACCTCCGCCAGCGTGGAGGACCCTACCTCGTACGTTGGAATCGGTGGTGGAGCTCGCTCGTAGAGAGCTTGGAACGGAGTCATGCCGGTGGAAGCATGATACGACGTGTTGTACCAAAACTCGGCCCATGGAAGAAGAGCACTCCACTGCGTAGGTCAGTTTTGAACAAAGCACCGGAGGAACTGTTCGATACATTGGTTAACCACCTCAGTCTGTCCGTCCGTCTGCGGGTGGTAAGCCGATAACATCCGCATCTTCATGCCTGCCAGGTTCCAAAACTCTCGCCAAAACAAGCTCACAAACATTGGATCACGGTCGCTTACTATCGACCGCGGCATACCATGTAACTTTACAATCGAGTCCACAAACCGTGTAGCCACTACCTTAGCCGTGTACGGGTGCGTTAGTGGAACCAGGTGCGCTAACTTGGTTAGCCTGTCGACAACCACCATGATGGTCGTGTGTCCATTCGACCGAGGCAACCCATCAACAAAGTCGATTGACACATCCTCCCATACCTTATCAGGAACCGGCAAGGGTTGTAGGAGTCCCGCGGGTGCTAAGGCCGTCGACTTGGACTGTTGACAAATGTCACACTCCGCCACATATTGTTTGATTACACGGTGCATAGATGGCCAATAGAACTGTCTTGCGAGCCGTTTATAGGTCCGTAGGACACCGGAATGGCCGCCCTTAGGGGTGTCATGGTACTCTTGTAGAAGTTGGAGAACCAATGACGATTTAGGCGGTACCAAGACACGGTTCTTGTAACAGAGCAGTCCATCTTGCCATGCATATGGCTCACCTGGCCGGATATGCACCAGCTTCCCTACACGCTGCATATACTCGTCCGTCTTAGATAACTCCCAAATGTCATCCCACAAAGACGTTCGTTGCACCAACACTGCATTGAGTATAGGACTACCAGACACCCGAGAGAACGCATCAGCAGCAACGTTACTTTTTCCGGGCTTATAAGTAATCTCGTAATCGTAGCAGACCAGCTTTTCCATCCACTTCTGGTGTTTCGGCGTCAAAATTCGCTGTTCTAAAAGGTAGCGCAGGCTAATTTGGTCTGTTTGTATATAGAATCATCTTCCCAAAAGATAGGGTCTCCAGGTACGTATCGCCACCATGATTGCTAACATCTCTCACGCATACGTAGACCAAGATTTTTTTGTCACACCAAGAGCCCGACTCATGAAGGCGATGGGCTGATCACCCAGTGTTAGTACTGCCCCAATGCCTTCACTCGACGCATCAGTATGGATTACAAATGGCTTAGAAAAATCCGGTAATGCCAAAGTCGGTGTCGTTGTCATTGCAGTCTTTAACACATTGAAGGCTGTTTCCGCTTCTGGTCCCCATCCAAAAGCTCCCTTGCGCAACAGGTTCGTTAGAGGCCGTGCTATCACTCCATAGTCCCTGACGAACTCCCGGTAATATCAGGTTAACCCAAGGAAGCCACGCAATTCCGTGATGGTAGTAGGTGTAGGCCAATCCAGCATGGCTTGGATTTTTGTCCGATCCACCCGTACACCCTCACCCGAGATCATATGGCCTAAATACTCCAACTCCCGCTGACCAAAATCATATTTTTTAAGCTTAACCGCGAGTTGTCGACTTCGCAGAATCGAGAAGACTTCCCTCACATGTTCCAAATGAGTCTCCTAAGTGGCGCTATACACAAGTATATCGTCAGCAAACACCAAGACAAAATTTCGCAAAACAGGCTGAAAGATGTCATTAATCAATTCTTGGAACGTCGAGGGAGCGTTACAGAGTCCGAAAGGCATTACCAAGTACTCGTAATGTGCATTATGTGTTCGGAAAGCTGTTTTGGGAACGTCCTCCAGATGCATACGAACCTGGTGATATCCCGCGGTTAGATCATGTTTGGTAAAGAAGACTGCTCCATGAAGCTCATCCAGCATGTCCTCGACGGTGGGAATTAGGAAGCGATCCTTGATGGTTACCAAGTTGAGAGCCCGGTAATCAGTACAAAATCGCCACGTTCCATCTTTCTTTTTTACCAAAAGCACCGGCGATGAAAACGGACTCGAACTGGTCCTTATGATTCTCGCTTGCAACATTTCACTTACTTGTTTTTCGATTTCATTCTTCTAAAAATGGGCATAACAGTACGGTCGTACGTTGATCGGATCGGTTCCTTCTTTCAATGTGATGCGGTGCTCAAACTCACGATGTGGTGGCAACTGTGTGGGTGGTTCGAACAAATCTTCGAACTCACCATCCAATGTACGCATCTCCTCTGGAATAGCCGATTCACGCTCCATAGTTGCACTAACGTGAACAACGAACAGTTCCTGACCAGAACGAACTTCTTTCTCTACCGCGGGTAAAGCTGCCTCGTGTAGCTCCAATTGCAACCCTTGAAGTCTTTGGACCGTGCCTTCCCAATCAAACTCCATAGTGTGAGCCTTCTAATCACATTTGATGGGTCCTAGGCTGCTGAGCCATTGCACCCCAAGCACCATGTCTAAACCTACTAAAGGCAAGATGTACAGTGTCATGATAAAGTCTGCTCCACCGACTCTCACCGCGATGTTAGCAAATTTTCCCTTGCACTGCAAAGGTTTCACCGGTGTTAATGACAACTTAAGCTCTCGGCCAACCCTCTCACTGACGAAGTTATGTGTGGAACCACTATCCACCAATGCGGTCAGCCTCTGTTTGCCCATTACAACTTGAAGTCGCAAGGTCTGAGGTGCGCTCCACCCGGTTAGTGCGTAAGCTGAAATCTCGGCTGACTCTGATTCCTCTTCCTCCTCTCCTACAACGTCGTCCCCAGGGTCATCTTCCCCTTCCATAACGAACAAATGAGGTTTCTTGCACTTGTGTCCTGGTAGGAACTTCTCGTCACAACTAAAACATAGTCCCAAGCTACGTTTTCTCTTGATCTCCTCCCAGCTAAGCTTATGCGGGGTTCGTGAGTTGTTCTCCTTGGGTGGCGGTTCGCTTTCTTTGAATGCACTCACACGATTCACCGGGCTAGATGCATATGTCTGTGGTGCAGATGTCTTGAACTTCCTCTGCTGTCGTTGAAGTTGTTCATTCTTCATTCTCGCCAGGTTCAAGACCTCTTTCAGTGACTTGGGCATGAACATGCGTACGCTGTCAGCAATGGTCGGGTCCATTATTCCTACATACGTACCAATTAAAGCCCTTTGCATCCACCCCTCAACCTTGTTTTGTAACCGCTCAAACTCTCGCTGGTATTCCTGTAAGGTGCCCGTTTGCTGAATTTTGACAAAGCTTCATCAAAATCCTCGCCTTCAGCTGGACCGAATCGCACCCACAACTCCTCCTTGAATACTTGCCAAGTGAGAACGACAGCGTCGTCCCGTAAGGCCTTCGAAGTAACTTGCCACCACTCATTCGCTTCTTCCTCCAGGTGTGTACGAGGCAAATCCGACCTTCTGATCCGCCGGGGTTTGGTTGTAGTCGAAATATTGTTTGACTTTACTTAACCAAGCTGTCGGATCTCCCTCCTGGAACCTCAGAAATTCAAGCTTCACGGTCCTCCCCGTTGCCACTGGATTTTTCGTGTTCCTTGTGGTGGAACGTAGAGCACTTCCTTCTCCTTCACGATCAGCCGTTACTGACGCAGTCAATCTGTCGATTGCTGCTTCCATTGCCTGAAACCGGTCTGAGAATCCTTGATTCATCTGTTGAACTTCTTCCTTCAAGTCCAACACATTAGCCTCCAATTCTTCAATTCTCTCTTTGTTAGTATTCGCCATGTTTGATACCACGCAAGGGGTGGTCCAGATCAAACTTGATATTGATAGTGGATGTAGGGTGCTATTGATACCACAAGGTGGTCCGGATCAATAGCAGGATGATTGCTCTGATACCACTTGTTGTGGTCCCGATCAAAGTTTAAGGAACAAGAACACAAGATCTTTTTTAATAGGTAGTTATGACTACCTTCTATGGTTTTTTTATTGCTTTATATAGAAGAAACTATTAAGTCTGAAGAGATAAGGATAACACCAAAAAAACGATAACACCAAACGGAAACGAAAATATCCAAAGCCAAATAAAAAGCAAAAACACCTAACACCAAATCTTCGAGGCTTCTTCACCGCCTAGACATCGTAACGTGGATTAGGCTTTCTCACTCGAGTGGGCCTTTTGTCACGAACGAGCCCATCATGAGACCATTTTGACTTTTCGAGAATAGTCATACTAATTAATAGCTGTGTGAACAAAGTGAACTCTATAATATGTTCTTGGCTTAATATCCAAGTAGTACAGATAATAACATGGTTATTCATAGAATACTCACCAATTGAACATAAAATAAATTGGTTAACCATTTGGTAAATAGTACAAACGAAAATGCCCTTTTAGCATTCCAATTGATTTTTAACTATTTTGTATCCCATTTTATCTAGAAATCTGCATTCAAGAGAAAGATAAGAGGTTGGTAATCACCAAATAGCTAATTAGCTATCATTCATTCATCCTAATTGGATGACTTATG
>NC_025698.1:14392406-14397184 GCF_000633955.1 Camelina sativa
TACAAATTCACTCTTTTGACAACCAAAAAAATAAACTCTTTTGACAAAAAAAAAATGTTACAAATTCACTCATATATTAGAAAATATCGACTGTCTCATTATATAAATAAAGAAATATTTCTAAGAAAAATGTAAAAATAATAAAATCGACTGATTATTTGCTACATTAACTACATTTTTACAAAATATATTATTTCTCTAATTTCTAATACTAATTCCTATATACTTATATATATATATATATATATATATATAAATAACTCGATAACATCATATAATTGTTGTTGTGAACCAATCAAGTAGTGACCTAATTGTTTTTCATATCATTTCAAACAATCTTATATAGAACAAAATCGTTTGCCTTAATTGTATATTAAAAAATGTTGTTGCCACAAATTTTCTACATAATATATTGGATTGAATGAAACAGACTTATTTAATATATATATATATATATATATATATATATATATATATATATTGTTAAACGGCATGACTTATTTAATGTTAAAACGGATGAAATATTTAAAATTAATCATCTCCAAAAGCTTTCTCCGTAAGCTGTTTCGTTTCTTTGTCTTTCACTTACTTTTTTTTGGCTGAGAATATAATTAGTTTCTTGTTGAAGAAGCTTAGACCATGATCATCGGTGGGTTAAGGCTGGAATTCTTAGTGTTTTGATGAAAAAAAAAAATCAGAAGAAAAGAAAAAATGTAAGATCTCCTCTTATATAGTATACTGGATCATGGGTTAAGAGACTGCTACGTATCAGCTTTCTGTTGGACGAACAGAAAATACAAAATAAAAAAAAAAATCATCCGATTGATTTTATTATTTTTCCTTTCTCCGAAACAAGAAAACGGTTTGGAATCAGAAGCTTCATGGGTTTGAATCGAAGGACCGAGAATGGTTTGGATTCAGTTGGGAATGAAGAGAAGGCGATTCGATGGGATTGGAGAGAAGAAGATTAGTAGCGATGGCGATTTGGAAGCTAATCGCCAATTGCATGATTCGAGTTTCAGTCAAATAAATTGGAAGAGATTGAAGCAATTGGAATCACAAGGTACGTTTGTTAGTACAATTGCATGAATCACAGATTGTTTTATGATTAGGGTTCTTTGATTTTCGATCTCAAATTAGGGTTATTTGATGTTAGTTAGAAAATTAGGGATTTGCGTATAAGCCTTGTGATTTTGGAGTTGTTATACTTTATCAGCTGTTTGATTGAGACTCAAGATGATTTTGTTATGTTATAGAGATCACTGATTCGTATTTTGTTCTGTTTTTGTTGATTATGTAAATGGATATGTTTTTTGTTCTGTCATAGCTTTGATAACCTTGAGTTAAGTATTAATGATTGAGACTCAAGATGATTTTGTTCTGTTATAGAGATCACTGATGCCTTTTTTGTTCTGTTTTCATGATTATGTAGATGGATATCTTTTTGTTCTGTCTTAACTTTGATAACCTTTGGTTAAGTATTAATGATTGAGAGTTTAGCATTTTGTTCTGTTATAGAGATCACTGATGCGCTAATACACTTATGTTTTTCATGATTATGTAGATGGAAAGACTGATTACAGGAGAAGGATCCGTATTATCAACCAAGACATGAACAAGTACAATAAAGCGAGTACTAATCTCTTCGTTGTCCGGTTTACCAACAAAGACAAGAACAAGTACAATACATTAGGTTGCTGGTGAGGACAATACATCAAGGTTTTGAGTTCTATATCTTTATTTTAGTTAAGCATGTGATGTTTGTTTTCCTTTCTAAATCTTTTTTTTTTTAATTCATTCTTTAACAGCTTAAAGAAAGCTAGATGATGAGTATAGAGTCCTTGTGTCTGTTCGGCCATCAATGAAGGTAATTTATTATCCTTCTCTTCCTTAATTTACTTGGTGTTAGTTTAGGTATGAGTCGATGTCATTGCTTTCGGATGGTGGTTGTGATTAATACGCTTATGTCATTGATGTCATTGCTTTAGTATTTGTTGCTTTGTGCGCTTATGTCACTTGAGGCTTTATTAAATATGTATGTGTACTTGATGGTTTGTGTTAGGTAAAAACTTGATGCTTTGTTAAATATGTATGTGTACTTGATGCTTTGTGTTAGGTAAACACTTAGTTTCAAAATTTAAACCATTTACCAATCTCTTTAACACACAAGTTCTTTCTTTATAAACCCATTACCAATCTCTTTAACCCACAAAAGTAAATAACACCTAAACATTAAAAACCCTTTAGCAATCTCTTTCTCACGATATGGATTCTGACGACTCTTTGAATCCATATCTTCCCTCCTCTAGCTATATGAACCTCTTACACAGCCAACATGATAACCAAAACCTTGAATACACTCCTCTTGATAGTCCATGTTCTGAAACTCCATCTGAACCTGCATCCCCTCAAGAAAACCATAAGTCAAGGAATGCATGGTTACCAACAGATGATATCATGTTGGTCAGTGCTTGGCTTAATACTAGCAAAGATCCGATTACTTCCAACCAGCAAAGACTTGCATCCTTTTGGGGGAGGATTGCAAAATACTTTGCATCCTGTCCGAATGCTGATGGTCGGCCAAAGAGAGAGGCGAGTCACTGTAAGCAGAGGTGGGGGAGGATAAACGAATTGGTGTGCAAGTTTGTTGGATGTTATGAAGCTGCAACTAGGGAGAAGTCGTCAGGACAGAATGAAGATGATGTGATGAAGTTAGCACATCAGATCTACTTTAATGATCATGGACAGAAGTTTACCTTGGAGCATGCATGGCGAGACTTAAGATACAAACAAAAATGATGTGCCTCCATGTCTATTAAAGGTACTGGAGTGAAAAGGGGAAGAGTGAGTATTGATGGGTCTGAACAGGATGCACACCATCCGATTGATGTGGATGAACCATTGCCCCGTCCTACTGGTGTTAAGGCTGCCAAGGGGAGGTCCAAAAAAAGCTCAAACACCCAACCTATTGATGTGGAGGAAGATGGAAAAGCTAACTTTGAGGTTCAGTTGGAGCGTGTCTCTAGGATGTATGAGATGAAGCAGAAGGACTTTGAATTGAAAGAGAAGGAGTTTGCTATGAAGAAGGAGAATATCAAGTATGTGATGCTTGAAAATCTGATTTCTAAAAAGGATACACTAACTGAATCAGAAAAAGCTCTCAAGGAAAAGCTAATTGATGACATGATGTCATCAGGTTGAATTTTAAAGAATGTAGTGTTTGTATTAACTATGTCATTGTCTTTGTAGTGTTTTATGCATGCGAATGTAGTGCTTTATGTATTCGAATGTTTGTGTCAATTTTAGTGTTTAATGTTTGCGGCTGTAACATATGTGGATGTATGTATTCATCCGATTGATGTGTTTTAGTTTCAGTTTTGTTTGTGGTTTTAATTAAGTCTGTTTAAAGCTGTGTAATCAATGGTTTACTTACTTCACTGTGTGTTCTGTTTTGACATGGTGTGTTTGACATGGTGTGTTCGAGATGGTGTGTTCGAGATAAAGTGACATGGTGTGTTTGACCACATGTTCTCATCAGTCCGTGACACACAACAACTCTCATTCTTACAACCTCTTTTGTATTTTTGTGTTTCTACCACAAGTTTTTACTAGCTCTTTTGTATTTTTGTGTTTCTACCACAAGTTTTTACATGTATTTTTGTCATTATTTACTTCTACCACATATTATTTGTAATGGTTGTGTACCACATATTTCAAGAACTCAAGCTACATCCTTTTTTCTATATAATGATCAACACTATCAACACTTCTAAACACTCAAGCTACCTCCTTCTCAACACTTCTCAAATTTCAATACCAACCAAAAAAAGTTCTTTCTCTTTAGTTCCCTCTTTTTTTACAATGGCTTCTTCTTCCCATTCTTCTTCCCATAATGATGATGTTGATGACATACTTGATGAATGTTTTAATCAAACATGCGATCAAATCACCAATCATGCAGCTGATGCGTTTGACGAATACCTCTGCCTTTCTCCAAACGTGGCGCTAATATGCTTGGACAAGTTTACAGATTCAGTCGTAAATTTATTTGGAGATGAGTACTTGAGAAGACCCACACCAGCAGATCTTCAAAGACTACTCGACATTGGCGAGTATTGCGGATTTCCCGGCATGATAGGAAGCATCGATTGTATGCATTGGGAGTGGAAGAATTGTCCCACCGCATGGAAAGGTCAATACACCCGCGGATCTGGAAAGCCCACAATCGTTTTAGAGGCGGTGGCTTCGTATGATCTCTAGATCAGGCATGCTTTCTTTGGACTACCAGGTACATTAAATGATATCAATATTCTTGACCGATCTCCAGTCTTTGATGATATTTTGCATGGTCGAGCTCCTAAAGTGAAATACAGTGTCAACGGCCATGAGTATAAATTGGCTTACTATCTGACAGATGGTATTTATCCAAAATGGGCTACTTTTATCCAATCTATTCCACTGCCACAAACTCCAAAAGACGCTTTATTTGCGAGACAACAAGAAGCTGTGCGTAAAGATGTAGAGCGTGCTTTTGGAGTTTTGCAGGCTCGATTTGCCATAGTCAAAAACCCGGCTCTTATTTGGGATATAGTAAAAATTGGGAAAATAATGAGAGCGTGTATCATACTGCACAATATGATAGTGGAGGACGAACGAAATGGGTACAATCTGTTTGATCAAACTGAATTCACACAAAGGGAGTCAAGTGCTTCAGAAGTTGACTACACGCTTCCAACACCCATGCCTTCATGTGTCGCTACTATGCTCAAGAATCGAAA
>NC_025698.1:14399211-14401627 GCF_000633955.1 Camelina sativa
GTGTTTCTACCACAAGTTTTTACTAGCTCTTTTGTATTTTTGTGTTTCTACCACAAGTTTTTACATGTATTTTTGTCATTATTTACTTCTACCACATATTATTTGTAATGGTTGTGTACCACATATTTCAAGAACTCAAGCTACATCCTTTTTTCTATATAATGATCAACACTATCAACACTTCTAAACACTCAAGCTACCTCCTTCTCAACACTTCTCAAATTTCAATACCAACCAAAAAAAGCTCTTTCTCTTTAGTTCCCTCTTTTTTTACAATGGCTTCTTCTTCCCATTCTTCTTCCCATAATGATGATGTTGATGACATACTTGATGAATGTTTTAATCAAACATGCGATCAAATCACCAATCATGCAGCTGATGCGTTTGACGAATACCTCTGCCTTTCTCCAAACGTGGCGCTAATATGCTTGGACAAGTTTACAGATTCAGTCGTAAATTTATTTGGAGATGAGTACTTGAGAAGACCCACACCAGCAGATCTTCAAAGACTACTCGACATTGGCGAGTATCGCGGATTTCCCGGCATGATAGGAAGCATCGATTGTATGCATTGGGAGTGGAAGAATTGTCCCACCGCATGGAAAGGTCAATACACCCGCGGATCTGGAAAGCCCACAATCGTTTTAGAGGCGGTGGCTTCGTATGATCTCTGGATCTGGCATGCTTTCTTTGGACTACCAGGTACATTAAACGATATCAATATTCTTGACCGATCTCCAGTCTTTGATGATATTTTGCATGGTCGAGCTCCTAAAGTTAAATACAGTGTCAACGGACATGAGTATAAATTGGCTTACTATCTGACAGATGGTATTTATCCAAAATGGTCTACTTTTATCCAATCTATTCCACTGCCACAAACTCCAAAAGACGCTTTATTTGCAAGACAACAAGAAGCTGTGCGTAAAGATGTAGAGCGTGCTTTTGGAGTTTTGCAGGCTCGATTTGCCATAGTCAAAAACCCGGCACTTATTTGGGATATAGTAAAGATTGGGAAAATAATGAGAGCGTGTATCATACTGCACAATATGATAGTAGAGGACGAACGAGATGGGTACTCTCTGTTTGATCAAACTGAATTCACACAAATGGAGTCAAGTAGAGCTTCAGAAGTTGACTACACACTTCCAACACCCAGGCCTTCATGTGTCGCTACTATGCTCAAGAATCGAAAGGATGTTCGTGATAAGGAAAAAAATAAGTGCTTGCAAAATGATTTGGTTGAGAATATTTGGGCAAAATTTGGAGCTAATTAGTATTAAAATTAATCATTCTCTCCATTTATAAATTGCACTTCTGTTGTAATATGTATTAATGTTTTATTATGTTTTGTATGTTTGAAAATTAATAAAAATGGAATATTTTTTTTTAATTTTATAAAATCTTTAACGTTTACACATTTATATCACTTCTATTCTATTTAAAATTTTAAAAAACAATATTTTTAAAAATAAGAGACACAAAATAAGAACCTACCAATAAAAGAGAAAATTTTATCTAAGAGATCATGAGTTCTTATATTCCAAACAGTACACAATTAATTCATAAAAAATTTAAGAACTCCCCTCCTATATGAACCCCCAATAAACTTGCTCTTAGCATCTCCATCAAGGATCATCTGTACGGACCCGACTGCTTATACAAAATAAACAGAATTACCATAGCATTTATAGAAAAAAAAATGGTTGACCTCTTAAATATCTTTGATCGATGGTAGTACATTCTGGTTATAGATATTCTTTAAAAAAAATTATGTTATTAAGTAAGAAACTCAATATTAGGTCTACATTAAAGACAACATTGGAAAATACGTATAACGGGTAAATAATTTTTGGTGAAGAACCTGTTGTCAATGAGCAAATAATTGAAGATTTTGGGTATAGGTAACTTGCTATACACGAGATTTTGTACTGTGCGTGAAGATATGGTCTTCTTACTTCACCAAGTTGGTCTAACATATAAATAAAATGATAGGTGGTGTAGGATCTAACATTTCTCTTTAATCTATTATATATTTTGTGAATGGTGAATTCTACTATATATACGTGAATAATGGTTAGTCACGTCGGGCCTAACTTAACGTTTTCAAGGAAGATCTAGCCATTGCCCATAATTCACACACGATCTAGTTCTTGGATTTTGTCTTTAGTATATTTGTTACAGGATCAATCAAGATGATGTTTAATTATGGCATATATATGAATATGTGATATCTTTGTGAATACAAAATGATTAAAACTGACAATTAGAATAGTTAATTAGGAAAAGAAAATGAGTTTCAATAACGACACTCCATCTCTCGTCACCTTTCTTGATTTTGAAGAGATTACTTTCTCTCCTTTTATTTATTTATTTATAAATTATATATATATATATATATATATATATATATATA
>NC_025698.1:14401742-14404556 GCF_000633955.1 Camelina sativa
AATAACATGTCCCGCCATATAACAACAAACCGTCATATTAGTGGTTTAACCCGTGTTTCAAAACCGTCATATTAGTGGTTTTAGTTGTGGGTGTTGTGTTTCAAAACCGTCATATTAGTGATTTAACCCGTGTTTCAGAATTTGGCTGTGTCATTTAAATTTAAGAGATCATACAATCTTTAGAGATATATTAAAATAGTTTTGAAGATTTTTATAGGATTAAAAATTTAATGCGTAGAGTTGTTTTTAGAAAAATTAAAATGTATAGATGTTGTCAAGCTATTTATGGTAATAAACGTAACAAATTAGATTGATTTAAATAGTTCCATTAATTGAGTTTTTATGAAATGTTATATTAGAAAATCGTTATGGGTTAATGTTGTAAATAAAACAAATTAAATAAGCAAAACTTAAAGGGCATAAACCAAAATGTATTTCAAAAATGTTAATATAGATATATATAATAACTCAATAACATCATATAATTGTTGTGAACCAATCAAGTAGTGACCTAATTGTTTTTCATATCATTTCAAACAATCATAAAAAAAAATTGTTTACCTTATTGTATATAAAAAATGTTGTTGCCACAAATTTTCTAAATAATATATATAGGATTGAATGAAACAGACTTATTTAATATTAAAACGGACGAAATGTTTAAGATTAATCATCCCTAAAAGCTTTCTCCGTAAGCTATTTCGTTTCTTTGTCTTTCACTTACTTTTCTTTGGCTGAGAATATTATTAGTTTCTTGTTGAAGAAGCTTCGCATCTCCATCAAGGATCATGTGTACGGGACCCGACTGCTTATAGAAAATAAACAGAATTACCATAGCATTTATAGAAAAAAATGGTTGACCTCTTAAATTGAGTTTCTTACTTAACAGAATTTTTTTTTAAGAAACTCAATACTGTATTAGGTCTACCTTAAGACAACATTGGGAAAAATACGTATAAAGGGTAAATAACTTCTGGTGAAGAACCTGTTGTCAATGAGCAAATAACTGAAAATTTTGGGTATAGGTAACTTGCTATACACGAGATTTTGTACTGTGCGTGAAGATTTGGTCTTCTTACTTCAGCAAGTTGGTCTAACATATAAATAAAATGATAGGTGGTGTAGGATCTAACATTTCTCTTTAATCTATTATATATTTTGTGAATGATGAATTCTACTATATATATGTGAAATTATGGTTAGTCACGTCGGGATTAACTTAACGTTTTCAAGGAAGATCTAGCCGCTGCGCATAATTCACACGATCTAGTTCTTGGATTTTGTCTTTAGTATATTTGTTTATGTTTAGTATACAGGATCAATCAAGTTGATGTTTATGGCATATATATGAATATGTGATATCTTTGTGAATACACAAATGATTAAAACTGACAATTAAAATTGTTAATTAGGAAAAGAAAATAAGTTTCAATAACGACACTCCATCTCTCGTCACCTTTCTTGATTTTGAAGAGATTACTTTCTCTCCTTTTTTATATTTATAAATTATATATATCCTGATTTAGTTTAATATTCTCTTGCATAAGGGTTTTTCCTAATTATGGTTAGACCCCATAGTTAACAAATTTCACACAAATCTAACTAACACATGCAATATTATTTAAACTGTGAAAACTAGCAAGAAAAGAAAATATGGTTCAAAATAGTCATAATCAAAATTCGGAAAAATGCATTTAATAATTATGTTGCAAACGTATATACATGCACCATTGATTAACTTGACGTCCACGCAACCCCCCTAAAAATATTAGTTTAGTAGATTATTTTAATTTAATGTATTATAATTAAATTTTAGTTCCAAAACTTAACATTCACTTGCCTCTCTTTCTATATCGCCTTCACATCTTTGTCTCTCTCTCTCTCTCTCTGATCTCTCTCTCTCGATTTTATATTTTTGTTAGTTCTGAACCTTCTGATTGTAACTAGATTTAGATTTTGTTAGGTCACTGTATAGAGAGAGAGAGAGAGAGAGAGAGAGAGAGAACGAGAGAGATCAGTAAAAGGAGGAGGATGAGCTGGTGTGATGGTTCAGATGATAACTACGACCTAAATATTGAAAGAGTATCGAACATTGATCATCCATCGATTCAACTCAAAGACCAATCTCAATCATGTGTCACGAGCGGTCCAGATTCCAAGATTATCGTTGAATCTCCTATTATGATCACTTGTCCTTCTTGTGGACACAAGATCCATCACCAAGACGACCAGGTTACATATGTTAAACCATTAATTCACCTACATGTTCTCTAGTTATCAATTTGTTTACTTTATATTTGACATATAATGACATGTAATTGTGATATAAATGAAATTTGATAAGGTTGGTAGCATCAAAGATTTACCAAGCTTACCGGCAGGAGTCAAATTTGACCCGTCGGATAAAGAGATCCTTATGCATTTGGAAGCGAAGGTCTCATCGGATAAGCGGAAACTTCATCCCTTGATCGATGAATTTATACCAACGCTCGAAGGAGAGAATGGAATTTGTTATACGCATCCTGAGAAACTTCCTGGTACGTAACGTTCTTTTTTTTTTTTGTAATATCAAATACAGAACAAAGAATAAAAAAGAGAGAACAATTTATATATAAAAAAACCTTGCTCAATTAGCACCATGAAAAACAATAAGAATTATCCATTTTTTTGTTATTTTGGTTATATAATAAAATGATATTGCTAGATATGTATTTTTGTAGTGCTAGCTTTTTTATACATAAACTTTATCCATAACTGTGATTTTTGGATTTATCTAAAAACAAATGATTAAATCTTGTATTTTTTTTTTTTTTT
>NC_025698.1:14406293-14441817 GCF_000633955.1 Camelina sativa
TTGTAAACCTAAACCGGTTTAGTTATGAAAATACTCAGACCGGTTTTGGGTATGAGCATGGAGGGAAAAGTGAAGAGGCGTCGCAGGTGATTCGAGAGTTGGTGGTTCATGAAGGCGATGGGTCATGTTCCTTTCTTAGGTTTACTTGTGATGCAAGTAAGGGTAAAGAAAGCTTCATGAAGAATCAATAGAACCTAATATATATAAATGGAGATGGAGTAAAGATGAGGGAAAGAATGAGAGGGCACAGATTCTTTGTGTAGGTGTTGGGTAACTATCATAGTAAACTATCTCAAAAGCTTTTGGGGGATTTAGGTTTTAACCTTTTTTAGGGATTTACTTGGGGGAGTAACTTTAACCTCGCCAGACATTACTGATCTTTGTTTTGTTTTGTTTTGTTTTTTTTTTTTTCTATTTCTGAATAAAATATGTCAAAACAATACGGTAATAGCTCTTCTTTTTGAATTGTTGTAATAATTTAAGCTAAGAAATAAAGGATATTATATGGAATTGGGAATGGGAACACATGGAACTCTTTGCTCCTCTTTAGCATTTGATGCAAATGATTTGGTGCTCGTCACTTTCATGAAGGATCTGGTCGTGGCGTTAAACGTGTGTGAATTGAATTGAAGACATGAAAGGTAAAAATAATAATAAAAAAAGATATGAAAGGTCTTTTTTTTTAGGATGAAAATTTGATTATTATAAAATTAATTAAAAAATGTATCGGAGCTTAAAATTACCTCGATCAACTTACTAAAAAATAAAGTTCGTCAGTCTTTTTTTTTTGGGGGCAAACTAATAAAAGTCGTCTATCTGCCAAAAATTTGCATGTAATGTAATATGATATCTAAGGAAGAATAATTTTGTGTTTAGCATGACACGTTAAGTTTTCTTAAATTACTACTTTACTTCATTTAAGAAAAAAAAAACTTAAACAGATTAACCATTTTATTGCTTTATTTTACTTTTACAAGGGATTACAACCATTTATTGCATATTACAACCTAACACGAGTCTCAAGGCTCTATAGTTTAGAAGAAAGGGAACATCTTTAGACTCGATTTTTCAAACGCATTCTTCTCAGATGTCCCAACCTCACGGAACTTAATCGGAAAAGCATTCTTATCATCTTCAGCATCATTAAGAACAAGTATGGGTGCACCATAAAAGCTGGTAGTGGCACCAATACTCTTACCTTTTGTGTCCGAGTCATTCTGGTAATGAACGAGCTTGTAAGTTTTTTCGTCGTTTCCATATTTCTGAAGCCTGAATAAGCTATTTCCATTGTTAGCACTACCACAAGTGGTTACATAGATATTGTCGGAAATCGGAGAGGAGGAATCGACTTCCCATATCTTCGAAGAAGGGCAAAGCCAGATTGGTGACTATGGTTATGCTGGTATTTGTGACCACATTGCCTTCGGAGGAAGCTAATGGATCGGAGATAGTAACAGGTAGGCCTGGCTGAAATGGAAGGGCTGTTTGGACAATACCTAATGGACATATATGGGTTAAGTCAACGCTTGCTGGGATAAGACCACCTCCATTCTTACCTGAAGCTGGTTGGATGAAGTATTTGGTCTGTATTTTAAGTGGCTTTCCGTTACTGTCCTTGACTGGTTCCCCATCACTTTTAGCAACAGCCGACAAGAGAAGGAACAAAGAGATGAATGAGAACAGAATTGATGGCTTAGTGTTATTCATGGTGATTATTGAGTGACTTGAGTCTAAGACAAACATATCGATATGGGTATATATAGCAGCAACCTAATGAAGCTATTGAATCATAAGGAACTACAACTTTTGAAAAATTGGAAATCTTTCATAGCTTTATTAAATTTCATGTGACGCGGTGAAACACGTATTGGTTGCTATCTTTTTTTTCTCATAAAGGATTGGAATACGTGATTAGCCAACTCTCTTTTGTCGTATTAATTAGATACGATTCTTTCTGAAATATATTTCCTAGCATGCTCATAGCTTAGCTGTCACCGTCTTAGCAAGATATATATATTATATTTATGAAGTCTTTGTTTGTTGTCATTGCATTATTGCAGACACGAGAAAAGATAATTCACATGAAAATTTCATGGAACGTATAAGTTGAAAGATGATAAAGAATAGGAGGCNGAATTGATGGCTTAGTGTTATTCATGGTGATTATTGAGTGACTTGAGTCTAAGACAAACATATCGATATGGGTATATATAGCAGCAACCTAATGAAGCTATTGAATCATAAGGAACTACAACTTTTGAAAAATTGGAAATCTTTCATAGCTTTATTAAATTTCATGTGACGCGGTGAAACACGTATTGGTTGCTATCTTTTTTTTCTCATAAAGGATTGGAATACGTGATTAGCCAACTCTCTTTTGTCGTATTAATTAGATACGATTCTTTCTGAAATATATTTCCTAGCATGCTCATAGCTTAGCTGTCACCGTCTTAGCAAGATATATATATTATATTTATGAAGTCTTTGTTTGTTGTCATTGCATTATTGCAGACACGAGAAAAGATAATTCACATGAAAATTTCATGGAACGTATAAGTTGAAAGATGATAAAGAATAGGAGGCTAGGAGCCACCGATAACTCATGGGAACAAGATGACCAACGTACGACACCAACATCAACATGTGACTCAATGGCTCTTCCTGAATGCTTTTATGGTAATTATGATGCACACAAGACGTTGAAATTAAACAGTACGTCCATTTGAAGAATTAGCGAGAACGTACCTTTGTTCCAGCTAATCCTACAATGACTCAGCTTAAGTTTTACAAAGAGAAGATAGAATACATATAAATCCGAAGTAAAAGCTTGGTGATGCTAAGCCTTCCCAAACACTATAAAATGAGCCAAAAATTTATGAATCAGGTTAAAATATTTGCGACTAAGCAGGAATAGCAACACGAGATGATATCATCAACGTTGGATCATGGTACACACAAGATGGAGCTTGGCAGTACTACTTCGTCGATATAGCTTCCTACCTGTAACAACCATCGTCCTTACTCCTTAATTAGTTGCACATTTTTTTTCATCACGAGCTCTATTTTTCCATTATTCCAAAATTTCCACGTTTTCATTTGCCTATTCATTTCTTCTCATTCATCCTTTGTAAGTAAACCATTTTGTTGAAAAAAAAAAAAAAAGATATGTAAGCTTTTAATTTGATTAGAGATGTCTAAATGCAATGATAGCTAGAAAAAGAGAGAGAGGGAAACAATCAAGACGTGCTCAGAGATAAAAAGATATCGTAATAGTAAACAAGATGATTTCAACTTTCAAGTGTAGATTACACGAATTAAAATCTAATTTTCTTACCCTCATAGTTTTACAATCATCAATTTCTAGTTGAACTCCCCAACCATGGTCATATTTTCTCTCCATTCACGCAATATATCACACATTGTTGAATAATACTCACATAATAATTGATTAATTGATGTTTTAAGAATATTAATTTAATAATTTGCTTTCTTTTTTGAAGTTTTCAAATTCCAATACAAAATTAATTTATTTTTATTTTATTTGTTTCAATCATTGTGTTTTGCAATTTATTCTGTTATTGATTGAATAATTCCAATTAGATATAATAATAATAACAACAACAATAATAATAATAATAATAATAATAATAATAATAATAATAATAATAATAATAATAATGTTTTACATTTTAACTTTTTAAACAAAATAATCATTTCTTAGTTCTTGTGCCGGCAAAACCTAACATCATATATATTGCGAGAAGGAGGAAAATATGTCGACCGAGGAGCGTAATTCGTCAGAGGAGTACACCCGTCATGAAAGGGAAGACTGGCGTATAGTGGCCAAATCCGATGTAAACTCTTTTAATTTCATCTTCTTCATCTGTCAGGGGACAAACATCGGGTTTGATGCCCTATTGAAATTCAACAAGTCAATGAACTTAACGTCCTCTTACTACATTACTTTGCTCGCAAACGATCTGGCAGCTACCCCTTGGCAAAAGACCTTTCAGTTCGAGTTGATGAACAAAAATTTGGCAGTTTAGATTTGATAGTCGCTATTGCTAGACCTAAAAGAGATCAAAATGAAGGTGGATAGTGCGATTCATTATACATTGTTCTATGTTTGTTTTTAATATACCAGTCGATCTGAGTATTATATATAATCAGTCTCACCCTTGCTGACTATTAATAATAATGTTGTATAGCGGCGGTGACCGCTAAGTTAGTTACCTATGCAGCTCTGTTTTCCAAGAGTTCTTGAACACCTTTGAAGAATAGTTTGGCCTCCCAACTGATAATCCAAGCACGTTGTTCATTCGATTTGGTTATCTTTAGAGTATGTCATCAAATCGATTGAATGAAAAAAATGAATAGAGACACAAAGAAGGATAGGCTAATGTCCATCTCTAGTGCTAAATGTTCTTTGCGAACAACAAGAACAGAGTTTTTTTTTTCCGACTCTTTAATTTATTCACATTTTAAATCAGTATCATCTAACTAGTAATACACCAAAAATATGGTTTTTTGACACATTTCACGTTTGTTTAAAGAATCTTTTATATAAAACAAATCCATTTAGAGTAGAAGCAGAGAATACAATGAGCCAATGAACAATACAAATTAGTGAATACCATTTTATACAATCTATAGGTAAATTCAACTTAAGATTTTAATTTTTAGTTTATTTATTTGTACACATATCAAAAAAAAATATAAACAATCCAATTATAAAGCCGAGATATTAACAACCAGATTCTTAATTACAATTACAACCACAGAGCCCCAACCTCTTTAAGAATTGGAACTAACTCACCAGAAATAAGAGTGGCCATAACCCTATCTAACCCTCCAAACAACCTCCCTCCTACATAAACCGCCGGTAACTTCACCGTTTCTCTGCCGCCATGGACTCCAATCTTCTCTAGCTCACTCAACACTTCCTCTTCCCTTTCCTCATCGATCTCAAGAACCGTTGGATTCACTCCAAGTCCAAGAAGCAGCCTCTTCACCACGAGGCACATGCAGCATCCTCTCCGTCCAATCACGATCACCGCGTTCTCCTCCACCAACGTCCGAACGCTCTCACCGTTTTCTTGTGTTTTAAGCGTTAGCGGCCGTAGAGATTCCCCGACTGTGTTCATGTTATAATTTCTCATACAAGAAATCGTTCCTTGCATTTTTTTCAGGTGTGTGTTTAAAAGATGGATATAATACCAATTAGGAAAGGGAAGGTTTTGGTATAAATATAAGTACATGAAGTAAGAGAGAACCAGAGACACAAAGTCGAGCGTCAACGATGGTTACGTAAGGATGTGCGTCATAGCAAGCTATATGTTATGCTGTTTTGACGTCACCGGATGAGAGTGGACTTGGTCATATAGGACCGTGTGCTGTTTTTATCGTATTCCGTAGCACATGATTCACGCTGACTTTTTGGATATATCCCACTTTAGTTCTTCTTATAGAAATCAGCATGTTTTTGATTTTGTTTACCCTTCTACGTGTTGTGTGTTTCATAATAGTTTACTAGTTTTATATCAATAAATTTTTTTTTTTGTCTTTAATACTTACAAATATTCGCATGTGAACATAGTAGATGCTTCTTTGGATCTCGACCATCAACTAAACATAGTGGATGCTTCTTTGAATCAACGGACTATATATACGTATAATAATTTAGGTAATCAGACGATACTAATTAAATTTGTATAAACACAATTTTGTTTTGGAATTGCTAAAATGAAGAGAGACTAGAGAGAATAAAATCTTAACGTTCGATACTTTCAGATGTAAGTTCGAACAATTCAAGTTCAAAATAACATCTCTAGATTAAAAAGGTGAGAAAATACATGTCACACTGGAAGACGAAAACATTCTGAGTGGTGAAAACTCCAAACAAAATTCTAATTTATACGAAAAGTAGATACTCCCTCTGTTTCAAAATATAATATGTTTTAGAGAAGTTTTTTGTTTCATAATATAGGATGTTTTCAATTTTTTATGCAACTTTTAGATTAGTTTAGTGTTTATATTATGCAATATTGTTACTGATTGGTTGAACTTGTTAAAAGTAAAAACTTTTTAATCTGCATGCTTTAGTTAAAACATCTTATATTTTGTAACGGAGGGAGTATGTTATAGTATTTCAAAACTAATGTAATTAATTGAATCATGTCATAATAGTTCACTGAATCTCAAAATATGCATTGGCCGACCGTGTTTGGATGAAAGTAGATCATGATGAGCAATATATTTTATGGGGAAGTGATCGTGTTGAAACAATAATCTTTTAAAACCATTAAAAGCGACTTTAAAAAAAAAACAAGTTTGGCATTAATAATTACTCTCAGACTAATGTGCAGTCGGTAGTTTCGGCGTAGTGGAGCCTTAAAAATGAGAAGATCCCAACAAAGAACGAACCATCGACGATCGTACGATGGACGGTGGAAAAAGTCGGTATATAAAAAACGTCAGCACCAACTTAGCATTATTGGTTGGTTTAAATGGAATACTGACATCATTTTCTTCTTCAACTTCATGCACTCTTTTCTTCCTTCATTAAGAGTTTAATTACTATATTATATTTCAATATTTGTCTCGTGTCTCTTTATTAAAGACTTAAATTCTCGTCACCCTTTAACTAACCTTTTCAATAGCCTTTTCCAATTTGCATCCTTCGACCAAATCCTGAAATGGAAGTTTAACATATTCATCAATCATCATCGTCCTAAAACGTTAAAAAAAAATAGTGTGTGCGCGTTAGTGCGTACATGCATGTCTTCGGTGTAGTCCTGGGCATTCGGGTATTCGGTTTGGTTTCGGATATATCCATTCAGTTTCGGTTAGTTTGGATATAGAGATTTAGTATCCATTCGGTTAATTTACTATTTCGGTTCGGGTTCGGTTCGGTTTCAGTTATTTTCGGTTTGGTTCCGGATATCCAAAATAGTGTAATATAAATTTTTAAAATATTATTTAAATAAAATTTGATTATATTTTAACAAATATATCTAAAAACTTCCTGATATTTGATTTATTTCAAATATTTTGGTATTTTTGTCTAAATATATATGGTTTTTTTGTTTACTTTTTATTACCTTATATAAATTAACACGTAATACAAAGCTAAAACTTCAACGTGGCGCAGTGGCCATGTTGCACATTCCAGTTTGTAGAGGTCTCAGGTTCGATTCTCGGCTAAAACATAATTTAAGTACGTGTTCGGTTTGATTCGGATAACCGAATGGATATCGGTTCGGTTCGGTTAATAACCGATATCCATGGATAATTAAAACACTATCCAATCGGTTATTGTCCACTATCCATACCCGAACCGGAACCGAAATTTCGGTTCGATTTCGGTTCGGTCCATTCGGTTCGGTTTATTTGCCCAGGACTATCTCGGTGTATCATTTTTTCGATCGAATTTTTACATGTAAATTTTGCGTTTCTCAATGCATATGGTCATTTTTCTAACATTTTTTTTATAATCTTCGTCGTCAATTAAAGTATCCGTGCTATAACACTAGTTAAATTTATTTTATACAAAATTTTGTATATTTTCTATTTTAAAATAAAATTTTAATATGTTGTATTAATTTATGTACGTGAAGTTATTTCAACAATGTATATTCTACCTCATGACTTGAATGTCATTATAAGACATAATTTTGTGAATTTGGTTTTTAAAAAGCGAGTTATTATATTATGAGTAATTTAATATGTTTTTATACTTTTTGTTTTAATATACTTGTTTTTTTTAAATTCTTTCATATTATAGTGACATATTATTGACATTGCTATAACAAACCAATTTAGAGTGTTTATAGTTTCTAACTTTAATATCAAGTTTCAAAATAAATTATTTAAAGTTTATTATATTATATAAAATTATAAAATTCAATAAAAAGGTATGAAATTGAATTTAAATATTCAAATTTTGACCGGTTACTCAGTAAAATTTTTGATTCAATAGATATTATTTTTAAAGAATAATATTAATAAAAATTGAATATTTTATAGATTGAATCATTTATATTTATTTTTAAAAATTCAACTTATGGTATATCCGGAAATAAAACTATTTTTTAATTATAATAAATAATATGAAAATTTATTTGTTTACCAAAATAGACTCATATATAAAAATGAGAGGTGAAGTATAATAATAATTAACAAATTAATATGTTAAGTTAGATATCAAAAGATTTTATTTGATGAATAATTTAATAAAAAAATTAATATGGTAAGTTAGTTAATATCAAATGATTCTTTAGAATATTCTCTTTAAGATTTTTGTAAAAAATAAATCCAGACTATACAAATAATATAAAACTTAATCTATAACCTATTTATAACCAACTTCCTCAAATTATATAGTTTACAAAATAATGTTGTGTATTTTCGTTTTATTATATAGAGGATGAATTGTATATAGTAATCTTCGAAAACATATTAGTTTCTTTTAAAATAAAAGGGCTCTATGGTTTGTTATTGGGCTTTATAAGCTTCACCAATAAGCCCAAAGCGAAGCCTTTCAGCGATCCTCCTCCTCCAGCGAATCACTCAAAGCCAACCGCAGGTGATGCGTTTTGCTACGTAAGAGAGACGAGTCTCACGCCGGACTTTTTTTTTTGCTTCACCGTCGTTTCTTCTTCTTTCTCGATCTCCGTCGCGTCTCGTTTCGACTAATCCTTCCTAGGTAAAATAAGCTTCTTCAAGTTTCCTCTTACATCAATTTCTGCTTTCCCTTTGATCCTTATCGTTATCTTTCCTAAACGCAATAATTTTTTTTCTAAGGTTTGTGTAGATCTTTAAGTATAGAGATTGATAATGCTGTAACCCGTCATACTGTAGAAAGTTTTGAATCTAGATTAGTTGATTTAATCGGAATTGTCTGGATCTAATAGTTTCACCGAGTTGATCATTGTGATATAGTCCTAATTGAGCAATCTTAGAATTTTGCGTAATTTCCAGAACTGTCTATGTTAATGTTTGTGTTATTCATTGTTGAGAATATGAACTTGATTGTATTGTGTAATCAGCTGTGTTATTTTGGTGTATAGGGTAGCACAGTTGTGTCAGGATGTCTTCAGCGCAAGATCCGTTTTACATTGTTAAAGAAGAGATTCAGGATTCTGTAAGTTGTTCGGAATAGCTAGAGGTGTTTTTAAAAAAAAATAGATTTTAAGGACAGTAATTGATGTGTTTGGTTTTGGTGATGGATGCTTTGTTAGATTGATAAGTTGCAATCTACATTCCACAAATGGGAGCGTATCTCTCCCGACATGGGGGATCAAGCGCATGTGGCGAAGGAGCTTGTTGCTACTTGTGGAAGCATTGAGTGGCAGGTACTCGTATCTAGTCACTATCCTATTAATCCCAGTTTGTGTGTGTGTGTCTATGGATTCTGTTATTTTGTGTTAATGGGATGATGGATGCTGAACACTAGCTGATCTGTTAGAATGGAATGTCAATACTCAGTTACCCACATGATCAAAATTCCAATAGAATAAGTAGGTGTGCTAGTCAAAATTAGAGTCCTTTCATGGATATTGAAGCTGTCTTTACTGATAGGAAGGTTGATGAGCTGGAAAAAGCGATTACAGTTGCAGCAAAAGATCCTTCGTGGTATGGCATTGATGAAGCTGAGCTTGAAAAACGGAGGAGATGGACTAGTAATGCTAGGACACAGGTATGTCTCTAAGTTTGTAACGAATACTGCTTTATAGAGTAGGATAAATTTGTTGTTTGTTGACTTGTGCAAGAAATTACGATACGCTTTATAGGTGCGGAATGTGAAGTCTGGTGTTTTAGCTGGAAAGGTAAGTTCTGGAGCTGGTCATGCAAGTGAAGTGCGCAGAGAACTAATGAGAATGCCAAACGCGAATGAAGCAAATAGATACGATCAGTATGGAGGGAGAGATGATGACGGTTTTGTACAGTCTGAATCAGATAGGCAGATGTTGTTGATCAAGTATAGCTCTTTCAGTTTTTCTACATATTTTTGCAGTCTTTTCTTTGCTTATGAAATTGCAGTGTCTGAAGACTAGTTTGTAGCATAGGTTTGTTCAAACAGAGTAGTTTTATAACCTGACATCATTTTTGTCGCTTCAGGCAACAAGATGAAGAATTGGATGAGCTCAGTAAAAGTGTACAGAGAATTGGAGGAGTGGGGCTCACTATTCACGATGAACTTGTAGCACAGGTTAGTAATATGGAGATGGATTTAACAATAGTAATATCAGTAGAGATCAGGAACATCAAGTGTTTTGTTATTGGGTGTTCCAGGAGAGAATAATAGATGAATTGGATACGGAGATGGACAGTACAAAGAACCGGCTTGAGTTTGTTCAGGTAACCCCTTAAGGTTTTATGGCTGTATTGATTGTGAAGTAAGCCTTAAGAAAGTGGAAAGTGAAACAATGAAAATGGTTTTTGTTGTTGTTGTTGATAAAAATGTGAATGAATGAAAATGGTTTTGTGACAGAAAAAAGTGGGAATGGTAATGAAGAAAGCTGGAGCGAAAGGGCAGATGATGATGATATGTTTCTTGCTTGTCTTGTTCATCATCCTTTTTGTTCTCGTCTTCTTGACCTAATACCGTGCTACCACAGAATTTTAGAGATGGTATTTTGATGTTGACATTGTTATGTGTGTGGTGAAACAAATAGGAACATATTTACATAAAGTTCTCTGGTTTTTCTTCTCTTATCCGATCACCAATCATATTTGGAACTGTGGCTTTTGAGATTGAAATTATAATTCTTTAGCTGTGGGATCGCAATAAATCACGTATAGTTCAAGTCCTGATAAATAAACTTCTTATCTGATAACCAGTAACTTGAAACAAATGTTTATGCCTTGTAGAGTAAGAGTAAGTGAGTAACCAATTCCAAGTTTTCTCTTTTGGCATATAAAATACAAATTCATTTCTTCCGGAATTTCAGAATAAGTATCATAAAAGATGAACCTAAATTACATAACAAGAGCATCTCGATTTTTGCCGGTTAAAATAATTTGTTTGATATGTCTCACAAAACAGGATAAACTCATACATAAAACTCTTCAAATTAAGTTAATTTTATGAGCAATACTTGGGCTTCATCACTTTTGTTTTTAACCAATGAAAATGCTCGATGTCATACTATATTTAAATAAAATTTAAACTAAAATAAATAGAACATATTAAAATGAAAATTATCAAAAATATTAATTTAGTGGAACCCAACCGACACATAATCAACTTTAGTTGTAAAACCTGATTTTCATTTATTAAATCAAAACCTTAATTCTCATTTGTAAACTCAAACTGACCTAAACCGACACATATTCTAGTTTAATTATAAACCCTAATCCTCATTTATAAACCTAAACCGCCTTATTGGTCTTTAGATCTGAACACTACCTAGACATCAAAGGGCCTACAAATTCTGAATCTGAATATGTTTTTGTACCTAAATATTTATGTGATAGATTCATGCTCGTATGGTCCATCCCTTTTAAGCACAAGTTGATGATGAAAAAGGAATTGGTTACCCCCTATATGATCATATACGACAAACACAAGCATGTGTTATGTTTGGTTTGGTTGCTCCAAGATAGTCCAACTTATTACTAGTCTCATGGCTAGACTAATAATATATAATTTTGACCAAATGAAGGAAGAAGATAGACAAGTGTGGCAATATTATGTTTGAAAAAAGAGTTGCATGCAAGTTGAGAGTAATTCATATGCCCTTAACGCCATTACCTAGTGTACTATTATTACAATACCCAAGAGAAGACAAAGAGATCATGCACAAACAAAAACAATGTTAAACAAGACTACAAAAAAGGTAAGAAAATTACAATGTACCTTATCAAGAACAGACATGACATTGTTGTTCAAGTGGTAAGCAAAATTGCGATGACTACCTTAGTGGTGAATATGAATCTGCTACTCCTTGTAGAATTTCTGCAAGTTTTTGAATTCCATCTTGATAAGCTTCCTCTTCCAATGTACTCAGAATTTTCCAGAATTCCATGAACATTCCGAATTCTTTTTCAGTTGCATAAGCTGTTAGGTACTGGACACATTCAAAGAATAATATACTATAAGAAATGAAAAAAAAATCTATGTGACAAAAGAAAACCATACTATAACTGAAAAGAAAGAAAAGTTCATGTGACCGCGTACTTCATTATTTAGGAATGACTAGATCATGAAAAATATTATATTATGATCCCAAATTACATAGCATAACAAATCTTAATAGTTAATATTGTATTTATAAAAAATATTGACATCAAAAATGACATTCTCTAGTTTGGTGTCCTAATTTCTGATTAAGTCTCTTATCGTCAATGTGTGTCACCGCATATTTATCTTGTTTGTGAGTTTTTTTTGTACAACTTTTGTTTGTATTTCTTGAATGTTGATACAAATATCCTCAAATGTTATATATATATATATATAGTATATATTGATTGTTCAAAATAAAGTTTTTCAAATCATTATTATTATTAGAGATTCCAGTTTTAAAATTTAGGCGTGATTTCTTTGTCTTACATATTATAGTTTTTGTTTTTTGTTTTATTTTTATTATTGATGTGCATGTTTTAATGTGTTCAAGTGCACATTGACTCGTTTGTATTAAATGAGAGGAGCCTTCAACAGTCCTTTAAGTCTACTCTCTACACCCACAAGGATATACAAAATCTCTAGGGAGACGTAAATGTAGCCATCTTCACTGATTCCATCTCCACTGCTATCTTTGCATACACTCAAAAGCTCCCCATCAGTTATGTCAAGGCCATAGATAATTACAAAGTGATATCCGAGGAAGATAGGGTGAGGAATCCGCATTTTGGTAGGACCATGATAAGCAAACTTTCCTCTTCCACTCACTCCTGAGTAAAGAATTAAGCCCGCTGATATCGGTTGCCATTGGAGCTCATGCAAAGCTTCTTCTAGTGTGTTGAGTCTTCGAGCATTTTTGAAAGTTCTCTTGCGCATCATGGAAGGATCCTCATGATCAACACTCGAAGGCTTGTGGTTGGTGCAGTCAAACTCCTTGTGCAATTCTCTGGGAACTCCATGCCTTTGAATATGGCATAAAACACTTAATTGCATTTTTGTAACTCTCAAATAATTACCTTTGATACAACATTAGCATAACCAATATCATCATTTTCTATATCATTATTTTTTGTTTGTTATATAAATTCTACAATATCATTATTTTTACATGTAATATATGATATATAGTTTAATTTTATCATACTGTACTCGAAAATATATACTTTGTTGTTTGTTACTTTCAATTGTAGTCATTTATTTTTTTGTATTTGTATATAAATATAATTTCAAATAAATTTTTAATGTTGTAGTCATTCACTTTTTCTGTATCTGTATATAAATATAAAATTTTGACCTCATAATTTTTTAAAATGACATTAATTAAAAGACTTTATATTATGATTTATTTGTAGTGATTCCATGTATATGTGATGAACTATTAAAAAATAATAATCATTGATTACAAATTCAAATCTTTTATTATTTAATAAACTTTTTGTTGATCTCAAAATTTTAAATTTATTTTTCAGAAAATTGATGACTTAACATACTAATGTTAGACAATAGCCTAAATAAAGTTAAACTTAAAGTAAAACGTCAAATTTTAATGTTATAACAGAATAGAAGTATATATATATATATATTAGATTGGAAAGAGAAAACTTAAGTTCCGTTCTAGGTCTTAACGTTTGTTAACAAAAGAAATAGTATTTATGTTTATGTGTCTAGTACGCCATAATATGTTAAAAAAAAAATTTCTATATGAAACATTATCATTTTATATAAATCAAAGTCCATAAGATAACAACCTAATAAAGTAATTGCTGTTTTTTTCTTTTATTTTTATGGAAAATGTATTAGTCTA
This sequence comes from Camelina sativa, assembly GCF_000633955.1. Lineage (NCBI taxonomy): Eukaryota > Viridiplantae > Streptophyta > Magnoliopsida > Brassicales > Brassicaceae > Camelina > Camelina sativa. The sequence continues at coordinate 14,420,222 of NC_025698.1, forward strand.
ATAATCTGTTGTTATTTGTTAGACTCACTTAGTTATATATGTATGAAACACATCAAACCTATAGTTTATTATTTTTTATTTTTTCTTAATTGAAAAATTTTAAATCTATTTAAGCTATCACCATAAATAAATAAAAAAATATGCATAACTAACACCGCAAAATAAATTTTATGAAAATAGATATCACAATGATTCTGAAATATGACTACAACCAGAAAAATATATGGCATATGACATGTAAGATACAATATAACTTAATTGCACTATATATTATTATTAAAAGAAAATTTAATTTTTTTTACTTTATTTAAATTCATACTAGGCGGGTTTTAAATTTTGATGTACACCGAAAAACATAATAACAATAACAATATGTTACGTGGGCAACGAAGCACCAGTGGTCTAGTGGTAGAATAGTACCCTGCCACGGTACAGACCCGGGTTCGATTCCCGGCTGGTGCACATTTTTGTCTTTTTAACTTCTTCAATTCAAAGAAAAAAAATATGTTACCTGGACTAATACCTAGTAAAAAAAATATAAGCCAAAGTTAATAAAGGTAATTGAACGAAAAAGCTTTTAATAAACCGAATTACAAGGTTTCACTCTTGGATAAGATTGGGGTTGATAAGGCCCAACTGAATCCCATAAAAGAATCCAGCGGATGGGATATATCGATTGGATAGATCTTTTAATAAAGAAATAGAGAGGCCCACACACAGAGACACAAGGAGGCGGAGGAGAAGATGAGTAGGACGACGGTGTGTGAGGAGTACAGTATTACGCCGGAGGAATATTCTCGTAATGTGAGGGAATACTGGCGTGTAGCGGCGGAATCTGATGTAAAATTCTTTTATCTTCCAATGATTTAATTTTGTTGCTCTTTTTCCACACATAAATTATATTCTTGACCCTAAATTATAGTGTTGTTTGTTTATGGGATGGCTAGCTAAACTGATTAGTGTATATTTTGTTAGATCTAGGGTTTATATATATATATATATATATATATTGCTTTTTTAGGCTAGACTAACTCTGATTAATTACATTGATGATTGATGATGGGGGGTCTTCTTTAATTAGGGTTTTGATATCGATGAGTATCGAGGTCCAATACCAGTTAAGGGAATGGTTTCCTACCACTGTGGACCCGAAGGTATTAGTCATGCTTATGAGCTCTTGCTCGAGGGTTATGCTTTGTTGGGCCTTCATCGTTACAATATTTTGCAGGTATATTCATTATTCAATAACTATTCTTTCTCTCTCTCTATCTCTATATATATATATTTGGTGCTTCATCAACATGTCCTGTGTTATACCACATCCAAGAATTTAAATTCTCTCTTTGAATTCATCTGATCTCTGTCAGGGGGCAAACTTCAAGCTCGATGCTGTATAGAAATTCATCACGACAATGAGCCTTGCGTCTTCCTACTACTTTACTCTTCTTGCACACGATCCAGCAGCTATCCCTCCATTCCAGCAAACCTTTCAGGTTAAAGTTGATGAAATGGAGTATCTCAGTTTGGATGTGGCCGTTTCTATTGCTAGACCTAAAAAAGTAGTAGGTCAAAATCAAGATGAAGGTGACTAATATAATTGTGGTTCATTAAATTTTTTTTTGTTTAAATACAAATGATCAAGAGAGTACTATAAAATCAAATCTCACTTGCTGATTAATAATGTTGCGCCATAGCGGCCTTGACCCCCAAGGAGCCCTTCATACCTCACTTTCATCGTAGCGTAGTGTCAGTGTCAGATGGTGTTCTCGTCTTCCAAGGTAGATTGCCTGATTGGCCGTCAGATGATGCATTGAATGATGATAGAAACCGGTTTTACGTGGTACGTAAGATTATTTTTTTATTACTAAGAAGACACACAACATGATCATTTTAATTTTTTTTTTTTTTTTTTGCTCATGATTTGATCATTCTAAGCAGTAGTGCTGATCACATATTTTTCGTGCTTTGATTTTGCAGCTCAAGGAATCAGAGTGGCAAACCACTGATTGGATTTCTCTCTATTTGGAACTTTTGATTTGTGCAACTGATACAGGGATGTTTGGTGTAAGTAATTTTCTCTTTGCATATCAATGATATACCATATATCGGAGAGACAATTCTTGAGTTCACCCCCACTCTTATTCACCCTTTTTAAATTAAAGAAACAAATCTTAATTAAGAAAATAAATTCTGAAGATCAATTAATTTTAAAATTATTAATTTAAATATTAAATTACAGTTTTTAATTATTACATCTAAACTCTAACCATTTTTTATAAACCCAAATCGACATATCATTTTGTTTAGTTGTAAAATTTAAATCCTAACTACTATTTTCTAAACTCAAACCAACATATAATTTTGTATAATTGTAAAATCTAAACCCTAAACAGTCTTTTATAAACCCAAACCGACATATAATTTTGTTTAATTGTAAAATCTAAACCCTAAACACTCTTTTGTAAATCCAAACCGACATATAATTTCATTTAATTGTAAAATCTAAACTCTAACTATTCTTTTGTAAACCCAAACCGACATATAATTTTGTTTAATTATAAAATCTAAATCCTAACCATTTTTTATAAACCCAAACCGATATAAAAATTTTAAAATTACAAATTTAAACTCTAATCCTCTTTTATAACAACAAACCGACATAATTTCCTTAATAAAAGATCTACATAATTTGTTTCTTTAATTTGTATTGTCTTTTTATTTTAATTTTGATTTATTTTTTTTAATAAGATATGACATCACATATTGTTGTATTCTGATTGGTTAATTAGGAGGGGTGAATGAGAGTTGTTCACCCTAGGGGTGAACCCAAGAATTTTTCATATCTGACTGTTGTTAATAAATTATTAACGATCACCAAAACTGTTAATGTTGCTTGCAGATATTGCAGAGTGGTCTGCCCAAGCTTCAGATTCTGAAAGTGGTGATAGAAACTGAGGAAGAAGATCAGAATCCCCCGGATGAGAGACTCAGTGCCAGAAGGGCACATGTCTACATTACTTTTAAGGGCTTGGCCAAGTCCCCACCGCTTGCTGATCATGAGATTGGTGACCATGTTGAACGCAAAGCTATCATTAGAAGAGTCATCGATGCGCATTCAGGATGCTTGACTCTCCAGGGTTCTTTTTGGAGTGATAAAGATGCCGAGCATCGTTCTAAGAGACTTCGGACTGGAGGTCCAAAAAGATGTTGATCTGATAATATATATATGTATATCTTGTGTGTTTGAACTGTTTAGGTGAATTTGTTTTCGTGTCGTGTGTGTTTTGAATACAAGGAAGGGTTAAGTTATTAGCGTATATGTATGAGTGTGTACATTAATCGTGGGGATGATTCAGTAGTTCTCAGAGCCCTTTGATTCAGTTCTAACTTGGTCTGAGGACATCAAAGGGACTATAAGTTCCCAATCTCTGAATATTTCTGTGATATGGATTCATACTCGTATGGTCATCCCTTTTAAGCACAAGTTTACACCCCTAGATGATCACATACGAGTGTTTGGTTTGGTTCCTTCCAACTTTATTAATATTTGATAGTGTCTCTTTTACATATAACAATACAACACAAAGGCTATTGGATTCTATGAGTTAAATAAAATACTACACAAGTCAGCAAATTTGTAAAAATAAAAGATGAGCTAAAATAAACATTTGTTATCACATACTACTACTACTGTACACAAAACGGATCACGTTTTTGTTTCCGTCAAAATTGGGTCTTAATAGTTAATTCAACAAATTGAACATGCGAAAGAAGAAAAACGAAAGAGAGGGGTCCATTTCACAAATTAATTAAAGTTGTAAAAAGACGACCCAAACAAAAACGACGACTCAGCTCTCTCTTCCAGACCTCTCCTCCTCTTTCTTCTTCATCAATCAGATCCAACAAAATTCGAAAAAAACTTTTGATTGATCACAATGGCGATTTCTATGCTCTTATGATCCTTCTATGCTCACCCAGCTTAGTTCTAGATCCCTTTGCATCCCCTCTGCTCGAGTCAACTGAGATTCTCCTAAGCTTTTCTCGAGGTTCTTTCGGAAATTAAAAAAAAAAATGGTGTTGCCGTTGATGAAACTGGGCACACTCTTGGTTAAAACCATAAGTAAACCCTTGGCTAGTCAGCTCAAGCATCAAGCTAAGGTTCATCCCAAGTTTCGCCAATCTATCATCAACTTCGCTCAGGTGATTTTCTTAGAATCCCTCTGATTCTAACTCGCTTTTTTTTTTTTTTTTTATAGAATCGTTTCGTTTCTTGATCTCGATTTTATCATTACGTTGTTTCTTCTTCCGTTTCAATTCCGATGATGTCTCCTAAGTATTTGGAACCTCCGGGATATATGATTTGTTAGGTTAATAGTTGTTGAAGCATTCGATTGAACAAGTTTTGTGAATTTGGAATTTTGATGTGTTGTTGGAAAATATGTGAACAGAGGAATCATCGAATCACGACGCAAATGCAAAGAAGGATATATGGTCATGCCACTGATGTAGAGATTCGTCCCTTGGACGAAGAAAAGGCTGTTCAAGCTGCTGTTGATCTCATTGGAGAGCTCTTCCTCTTTGGGGTAACACTCTTTTTACTAACCATTCTTTGTGCAGTGACTTGTAGATGAGCATTTGAATTTGTAATTCGTTCTAGCTCATCGATGGTTAGTTGCATTTTCATTAATTGGTAATGTTTTATGTGAAAAGGATTATTGTGGCCTTGAGATATTGGATCTTTACCTGGTCAAGATGTTTAGGGAAGCAAAATTTTGAGAAAACTAAACAGCTTATGTTTTGATTGAACTCTTTTCATGGAATAACTGAGAAATGATTTCTAGCTTTACTCTATCAGTTTCTTGTTGATACCATACAATCAGACAGTGATGTTGTTTCAGCTATCTCTAGGTGTATGTGCATTAGTTAGTATCCAACTTGGCTTCGGGGATAAAACTTTTGTATTTTCTATCAAAAGTACTAAGATTTTAAGGGAAATGTACCATCATATCGATAGTATCTTTTCTCTTTTTAATCTGATACTACAAACCTATGCTAATAAGTTATGTAAGTGTTTCTTAGTTTCTTCCATTTAGTTGGTGGGGGTTTGGTTTAAGTGGGAGATGGTGTCAAACTCAGATATCTTGAGGGTCATTCGTCTATACAATTGTTCTGTAAAACTAATACATTGTATGAGCAGGTAGGTGGAGCCGTTGTTGTTTTTGAGGTGCAGAGAAGTTCTCGGTCAGAAGCAAGAAAAGAGGAAGCACGTAAGCAAGAGCTAGAGGTACACAGGAACATTTTTTGGAGGATAATTTTTGCGTCAATTTTTCATTTGCTGTTCAGGATTAATAGTTGGTAGATGCTGTTAGTTAGTACTTCAAATGAGAGTGGTTTGCATATTTATATGGATCAAATTAGCATACATCGAAAAGCTCAGGAAGAACTTTCAATATACAACTCGCGTAGATAAAAGATTTAAGATGCCTAACTTAAGACTTCCTATAAGTTGCAGCCTTTAGAATTGGTTCTCATCCCTTGAAGCTTCTGCGACTTCTGCCATAGATGAAAACAATTATCAATAGTCGTGCTCAATGTTGTTCCCAGTGACTTGAAATCTGCGGTAACATCTAAACAAAATAGGATTTCACTAGTTAAGAGACCGAGCTAACTTGTATGTTTGTTCGAAGAAATAACAATGTTGAGGTTAGATTATTGATTAGTTTAAGATGCTTTGAATCTCGTGGTTTTACAGGAGTTAAGATTGAAAGATGAAGCACTGGAAAAGCAAGTCGCAGATCTCAAGAGCAAGCTAGAGGAGCTTGAACAACTTGCGAAAGCACGCGGACTGAGCGGCGTTTTCCAGTTAAAACCACAGCCCAGTACTACAAGTAGCGGGACGGCAGCAAAATCCAATTGAAATCATCATCGTATTGATTGATCTCCGAGAATGAAACCAATGTCGACAATACGGCAATGATTCCCTTTCACAAGAGATAGGGGAGTTTATGATTCTCTCTCCTCCACATTCTTATAGATCGACCATTATAGATACATATACATGTATCGTCATCATCAAGAACAATCTGCTTTCTCTAACAATCAAATTAGGGTGACAAATAATTTTTTTTTTGATGTTGTGGGTTTGGTGCACGTTTGTCTTCTAAGACCAATTGCTACATTTTAGGCAATGTTGGATAATGACGAATTCATAATGAAAGCGACCTTGAGTCCTTGACAGATGCAAAATGAGATTTTTCTCCTTCTACCTACATCATATAATCGTTTATTATACTAGTATATATATTAAGGGGAAATTGGAAATAAAGGATCACTAAAAAAAGTTTTGTCCATATACACCTTTTTTCAAAATGGTCATTTTTACCTAAAATATCTATACAAATTAATAAAATCAAATTTTACAAGTTTTAAAAAGTGAAATCTAGAAAAATATGTAGATATAGAATTATAGAAGCAATATAATTTTTTACAAAATATATATATATATATATATAAGTTATTTTTTTGATAGATAAAATTTGATATAAAACATCTAGAAAACGTTTTCTATTGTTCTGAAAATATCGGATTTTGTATTCTACCACTTTGTTCATGTTATACTAATTTCATAAAAATTTATTGTTCTAAATAGTTTAGTAGTCCGAAATTCAATATTCTACGATATTCAGAGTATGTATTCTACAGTTTAATCTATGTTCTAAAAGCTTTAGTATAAACTTTCTACGATTTACTCTATACTCTGAAAACGTTAGAATATGTTTCATTCTTTTTACTCTATCTTTAAAAAAATTAGTAGATATATACTACAAAAATATAGAATATATAGTCAGAAAATTTTAGAGTTCACTAAATATAGGAAGTGAAGTTTTAAAAAAGGAAACTAAAAATTAAGATCCTATTTAAAAAAAATAAAATTAAAAGTGTATAAACTCTGATCACTCTCCAAAGGAGTTTTCTCTGATTTCTAATTTAAAATAAGACAGATGGGAAAAGAGAGTAGTCGTAAGGTGGAGAAGTGATACGGAGGAGAGGAGAGATCAATGTCGTCGACGGTTGTGGTTAAGGTCTATAACTTTTTCTTCCATCATCATCATCATCATCTTCTTCTTCTTCCTCTTCGTTACTCTTCTTTGCTCTGCTTACTTCTCTTCTCTCACGAAAAATAAGTTTTGAGAATGAGATTAATCACATAATCCTTTTGCCTTCGGAGTCTTGAAGTTGCATAGGCTTTTGTTGAAAGTTGATTCATAGCTTAATCCTACAAAAGAAAAACAGAGAAAAACAGAGAAGATCTTAGAAGAGTAAGCAACAGAAGAAGACATCGAAGAGAAGAAGAAGCATTGGTCGTAGGAAGAAGAAGAAGAAGATTAGAGAAAAAGACCTTTGGGCCATAAAAGTGTTGAAGTCCAATGTTAATGGGTTTGGTTGTTTTAACTTATGTGTTTAGGTTAGAAATAGTATTGGTATAAATATGTTGTATTGTTGTAAGAGACAAGTATGTGTGTGAGATTAAGGAGAAAGAGGTTGTAGTGGCTAAACCTAATCTCTAAGAGATCCATCATCAAGAACAAGTAACAATATAGACATAAAAGAGATATCTCTCTAATTGTTCTAGAGGGTTTGTGAGTGAGAAACAAATCAAGAACAATGGAGAGATGGGATGAATCTAACCTCTAAAGAGAAGTGAGGTCAAGATTCCAACAGCTTTCTAGACTCGGTTTAAAGATTCTGGTTTAAATTAACAGTTAAACGGTTTTACATGAATTTTGTAAAATTAATATAATCCACACTGACGATAATTGCGACGTGTTATTACATTAAATCTACGCCGCCGTGATGAGTGTCGCTGGCATCTACAGTTTAACTCTTATGGCGAAGGTATTCATGTATTGACATTTACATCAACGATTCAATTTCTGTATCTTCTATACTCTCTGGTTGATACATTCTCTCCTTTTTGTCTTTCTTTCCATGTTTGTTTGTTTGTTATTGAATTGAGTTATGACACTGTCTTCTCTTACCTTTTCTAGGTGAAATGTTGGATAAGATTGGGACAACCAGGAGCAACCCGTTCGTTTCAGAAGAGTATGTCATATACTAAATCCTTGCTTTGATATATATTTTTCTAATGCCTCTGTAATGACGCTTATGAGTTTAAATATGACTATGGCTACCATGGTATTATGGTAATTATTTTCATGTTTTGTTCGAGACTCCCACAGAGAACTGAGTATTGCGGTTTAATGTTTATCTTTGCTTTTCATAATGATTTGCCTGAGTTACTTGATTTCCCACTTCTGTGATGATCATGAAAATGTAAGTTGTATTTCTGATATGGTCTGTCCAAATATTAGATAAGATAGTTCCGGTTCAGTTCAATGTGATTGAGATATGCATTGCAAAGGAAAGATTTGGGGAATTAATATAATCTTAGCATTAGAAATTATCTCTTCCTTTTCCTGTTGATAATTTTGCCCGCCTGGATGTGCTGCAAAAATTGCAGGTTTCTCAAGAAGTTGAAGAGATATGGACTCTCTGGAATATTATCGTACGTATGGGTTACTTAATACGGTCTATTACTCCACAGCTTTCCTCTCCAACACTAAGCACCCTAACGACCGCAAATCTAGGGTTTTCTTGGCGGCCCCGCTGTGGAGAGACTCTGGTGGCATGTAAACACGCGTTCCGACAAACGGGAAATCAATTTTCCGGTGACCTGGAACTTCTCCGACTTCTCTAGTGTTTCCAAAATCAGAAATCTTCAACTCGTACGAAGAATCTTTGCAAGAGAAGATAAGGAGATTATCGGACTTGAGATCACAATGAACATAACCATGACTGTGAATCGAGACCAATCCTTCGAGAATCATACAGAGGTTTCGGGTTACTTTTTTTTTAAAAAAATTTTGTAAATAAATTAGTTTTTACCTTTTTGTATTTTTTTATTTAAGTTTTTTTGAAAATTAAAGGTAAAACTGGATTTTAATTAATATAAAACCTATATGACCAAACGTAAAGAACTAAAGTATATATGGACATTTTTTTTTAAAATATCCTTTTTTCTAATTTTCCCTTACTTTTTATATTTTTGTATTTTTTTATTTAAGTTTTTTTTTCAAAATTAAGGGTAAAACTGGATTTTAATTAATATAAAACCTATATGACCAAACATAAAGAACTAAAGTATATATGGACATTTTTTAAAAAAAATATACTTTTTTTTCCAATTTTCCCATATATTAATAAGGTCAAAACTACAGCGACAACTAATTTGGGTTTCATGGTAAAAGGTGATCAAATTTTTATTTTCTAAAAGAGTAATGTATTTGTTCCTAAACGATTTCATTTTAAATGAGAAAGAAAACAAAAAGAACCTATGCTATAGATATGTTGTTATGTTTATTCCACATAAAGTTTCGTATAAATTTAATATATAACTTACTACTAATAAAATAAAAAGTGAGAATCTCTTTTGGTGGTAGAGAAAGGGAATAATTGGTGGAAAAAATCATTTGGACAAATGCATAGAATTCCTTAAAAGCATCTCAGTTTTTGTTCTTATGACAACGATCAAAAAGAAGAAAAGAAAAACAAAACAAGACATCATTTTTTAAAAACGCATGCGACTTGTAATGATCTAATAGACATATCATCCACGTTCTTTGAAATTTGTATAGTATATATCCACAACAAAATCTTGGATTTGTCAAATTGGTTTGATTGTTCTAGTGATATCTATATGAAAATGTTGATGTTGAAGCTACTATTTCATGGATAATTTATCCGGGAGATTGTGACATATTTGATGAACATCATTTGTTCTTTGAAACCCCTACTTTTTTTTCGAACGGGGCACATGCTTTCTTAGAAATATGGGTTCGACGTTTAAGCATCATCTAGTGGAACCGCCCTCGCCCTTCTTTTGTATTTGAGGTGGACGTTTCACACATACCATATAAATCTATTATGGTCAACATACAGTATAAGAAATGTATTCCATCAAAGGCTGGTTCAGCTGGAAACGTTACTAATAAAATTAAAAAAAAAACAGTAAATTTAGATTAGGCAAATCAACACAGCTATAAAATATAGTATTTTGCAAACTGTCAATAATTTAGTCCGGATCTAAGTTGAAAGTGAAGTGGTGGACCAATCCACTTTACTAACCAAGGGATATGATGCATAGCAATGCTATTTACATAGGTGGACGCAATAAATAAAAAAGATAAAAAGTTCTCTCAGGCCCAAATATCGAGGAAACTCATCTTTTCATCCCCTACGACGCCGGTGAAGCTATGACTCGCCGGCGTCGGGACTCTACGGTATCCCCTGCTTTCGATCACTCTTACTCGCTGCTTGCAATCCCTTCTTGGTATCTAGCTCGATCATTGGGAAGCTTCTTTCTCTTTCAACCCTCCATCAAACTTGCAACCTGCTTTGGACAAACAATGCTTAGTGGTGACAGAGGGGGGTTTTGGCCGACATCTCTTCCTCAGTCTCATATTCTGCCCATAACATCTATGAAGCAGCGTTTAACCCCAAAATCATCATTGGCCTTCAAAACAAATCCACCAGCTACAATCTGCACAAGCGACTGGGAGAAGTGAATCTGGTTTTTTTCCGGCGTCGGGTGTCTCAACTCCGATCCTTGACCCGCCTTGCCGCAGCCGCCTTCAGCGCTTATTCCCCTACCCAACCAAGGGTATCTCTAGGGTTTTCAATGTTGGTGGGCCTTATCTCTAAGCCTCGGCCCATTACCAAAAGCTACTGCCCAAATGCAATAAGCAAATGGTTCAGGTTTATCGCTCTCTCCCTCTTGTCAAACCAGTCCGAAATGGAGTTCCGATCTTCTACAGTTGATGGATGTAGTCTCCATCTGAAGTTCGAATTGAACCCATGGAACGGGTATTGGCAATGCATCTATGAAATCCTGACACCATATGTTCTCCTCGTCAAGCTTCATAAAGGCCTACTCTTGCTGAACCGCTATCGACGTTATGACTTTGGACATCGAGTTTCTCTGCCCAGGTCTGATCTTTATAACCCTCTATCAACCTCCATCATAATACCTCTTAACTCTAGATTGGCTGGTCTTGAATCCTATGCTAGAAGAGTAGTGGTCCCCCTTGGTTTGGTTGATATGTTATTGTGTCGGGTTTGGATGAAGGTGTTGAAAAGCAACGGCATTATGACCACACCTCCACATAGTGTTGGTTACCGATGCTTTATCAACCAGTCACCTCTGTTTCCCCAGAAACTCAAGTCTGTATTTGTGAAAATAAGTTACTTCAGGGAAACAACGGCGTTATTGACAAGAGTAATGCTAAGGTTATGTAGGGCTGAGACTATCTACTATGTTGCTAGTCATGGTGACCATCGAAGCTTCTTGTGCTGTGTTTTGTCTGCACTGGTCGGGTCGTGGATGGTCTTACCTAGATCCGTTAATGATATTGTGATATCCAACTCACCTTCTCTAGTTCCGATCAAATCTGCTTGGTCAAGTCGAGGATTCCTCGGTAGCAGTATATTGTGCTCTGCAGAATGGTCTGAGATATATCATTGTCAAATCCAGTCGGTTAGCAGTGTTTGGGTCTCTTTATTGCTGAACTCTAATCTGGAACTTGATCCAACAAGCTGCGTGAATCTGAAGCGTACAATCATGGTCCCCATTTGTCACATATCACTGAAAGATAGGAAGCTAGGGTCTGCTATTATAAATCAGGGTCAAACCGGCTGCAAGCTTTGTGTGAAACTCCTTAACCTCCATGGCCATGAGCTTCATGTGAGGGAGGACTCACCTGCTTTGCTACGGTTTGACACCCAACTCTTTCGATCCCCAGTTGAAGCTCCTTCTAGAGATATAAGTTTCAATCTTAAAGTGTTGAATGACGTTGCTCCAACTACTTTATCTCTAATATTGGCGATACACCCATCTAGTGCTACCGCTGTCACATCCTTTTTTCAAAGCTCGATTGCGTTAACCGCTACAACTACTTATGACTACTTGGTGGTCAAGGATTTTGCAAAGCTTGTCTTTATGGTCGAATCCACCTTGGTTCCAACAGATTCTCTTGAAGAACTCATGGAGCTCTTATCCCTTTTCTCTTTTGATTATCTTGTTGTATGCTGTAAGAACTCACCTCTTTATGAGGATCTGATTTGAATGAAAGGTCAACTTGTTTGACAAAAAAAAAAAAAACCAATGCTATTTACATCACTCAAAGAAAATGTTGGAAATTTGGATGTCTAACACATGGTTCAATTGTGATCATCAGAATATGTGTAATCAAAATTTAGTAAATAATGTGTATCAAATTAGGGAGATATTATTAGTTAACATGATGGATTTGAATTTTTGTTCATACGACAAGGATTGTAAAACTTGAAAATGAGAATAATAGCAAAACATAGAGATCACGATGAATATATATGACCATTGATGAAATTAAAAAGTAGAGATGGGTATGGTATTGTATGATGAAAACTAATGAGCATCACAAAATAGGAATATTGACAACTTAGTGGAAAAAAGCTTGTGTTATTCCTTCCTTGCCATTTGCTAAATATACCTCCTCCTTTCACACCTCTTTTCTCTTATAAAGAGATTGATAATAATCAATGAGTATTCACGACGACACTTGTCCAAATTCTTGGTTTTGCTATTCTTTACCCTACTAGATTCCTTTGTTTGTTTCTTCTTTTCTTTCCTCGAAAACAAAAGGAATGCAAAGTACTTGGCAAATCTTACATTTTTTTTGTCAAACGGCAACTCTTACATTAGGTACAAAACATCTCATTAACAAGAAAAAGTTATCGGTCCAAATCATGATTAGTAACATGTCTCTCTGCGTACTATATTTGAAAGTTTGCGAACGTAAGCTATAAATAACTGTTATCAAAGATGTCGTGTTATTAATAATGACGAATATCTTAAAATAATTAGTACGAAATAGAGTCACAAAACATGAAATCAAGTTGCCAGTTCATCGCTGATCTATTGTCTAGTAATATTAGGCTAGTTCTAATATGAAATGTCCAGTAGTCATTAGTCAAAGGCAATCAATATTACGGTTATCTATCTCTAATTGACGTTTTGATGAAAATACGTTACATTTTTTCAGTATTCAATTCTGCTTAAAACACTTGGTAGACATTATATCCTAGATACTACCATAAAACAATCATTGTTTAGCCATTGAATCAAAAGTCCTTCTCGTCGTTATATCCTAGATCCTATCATAAAGTCTATGTCAAGTCTATCAACAAAATATTATTCTTCCTCTAGAATTACATGGAAACTAGGATATATCCAGTTCTTAAAGCACGGTCAACATTTAAAAAAAAATTATAATATAATAATAAAAATTATTTTTTTTTAATTATTTTGTTTGAGATAATATTTATTTTTAATTGTTATGTAAATCTATTAGTCTATTTGAATACTAATTATTTTAGAATATTATAGTATTTTATTTTTGACGTATTATTACAATTTTATATTATTTATTTGTTGTATTTGCATCATTATTTTGTGAAATATAAAATAATAATTTTAATATTATAATTGTAAGCAAATAAAAATTACTAATTTATTATCTATATAAATTTAGTTTTACCAACCCGCTAATGTGAAAATTAAAACACACATTTTCATACATTGAGTAATATATCTTCGTTTTAAAAAATTCAAATCACAACATATGCAGAAAAAAATATGCATTTTATTAATTATAAGTATTATATGAAAATTCCAAACAATTTGTAAATAAAATAAAATAAAGATGATAGGAGAATCATAATTTGAAATCTTAACAAAATCTTCGAATTTAGTTATTAAAAATAATTGTATTGTATACTTGGATATAAAATTTTAGTTTTTAAAATTTTGATTGGTTTATATATATTTTTAAAAAATAATTAGTAAATTCGTCCATAATTTATTAGAGAGAGAATTTTTTTTTTAGATTTTTTTAATATTTGATCTGTGAGTATTTTTTATTTTTAATTAATTATATTTATTTAAATTAGTTAATTAAGCTTAATTAATTTTTTCTAATGGCAATTGAATGTAATTTTTTATACATTTTAAGTTTAGTTTCATATTTGTACTTCTCAATTAATATAGTAGGATTGTATGTAATTTTGTAACATTATTAATCTTGTTTTGCTTTAGATCAATTTTTAGGTTTTATAATCAGCGTGGTTATTATATATAGCATATCATGATCCAAAGTAATTTGTATGAAAAAAAAAGTTTTGGCTCCCCAATCCCAAATGTAATACATAATCTGAAAAAAAAAAAACTTCATCGTCCTAATTCAACTAAGAGTATTTGAATTTCATCAAATAATAGTAATCAAAATTGTTATTACAAAAAAAAGAAGCAAATTTACAGAATAAGTGCACAAAAACAAAAAACAAAAACTCTGTAAATTTGCTTCTTTTTTTTGTAATAACAATTATTCTAAGGCACCAATTTTTTACTCATAGAGATGAAGAAAAACACCAATTTTCTAAGGCAATGAGTGCACAAAAACAAAAAACAAAAACTCACCTCACTATTAAAAATATATATATATTTTTTAAGAAAACAAAATAACAAAAATGATACTTATGTGCTCATTATATAAATTTAATATTTAGACATGCATGATATTAAAGAGAAAACATGAAAAACAAAAAAAAAAGAGAAGAATCCACAATAAATACATATATATATATTTAACATGTATGTTTTTATATAATCCAATAATTACAAAAAAGGAAAAAAAAAACTCTCACCCAAAAATTAAAAAAAAAAAGATAATTAGAATACATTTTCTTTATTTTTCCAAGTATACATATTTATTTATTGTTTATAAATTTTCTTAGGGTTGGAATTATTTAGCTGATAAAAACGGAAAAAAAGAAAAGTTGGAGTTGAAGGGGTGAGAGAGAGAGAAGAAGAAGAAGAAGAAGAAGAAGGAAGAAGAGAATCCACCAACGTTTCTCCTCCGCTCTCTCTAATCTCCTCTCTTAGTTGCTGCAGCTGCTACAGTAGTAAAGGTTTCTTCCTGGGTTCCTCTTTAAAACTTCTCACATATACTTCGATCTGTTTCAATCTCTCTCTTTTTAAGACTCCTCTGTGCATGATTGATCTCTTCTTCCATTATCCTCTAAGATTCTGTGTATAGCTTTTGTGATCATTAACTCCCTTTTTTGATTTTTGTGTGTGTTTCGTCTCTTTTGAATGAATCAATTACTGTAATTTTGTTTTGTTTAAGCATATGTATGTTTAGAGTGATCGATCATGTTTGAACTCATGTGAAATGTTTTGATTGTGTTTTTGACAGAATCTTGTGTAAGGAACGTTTTTGTATTTGTTGGTGGGTGGGACTGAGTGGAGTGGAGTAGAGAGATTCTTATGACGGGAAAGAGAACTAAGACTAATTGCAGATCTGCTTCGCACAAGCTGTTCAAAGATAAGGCTAAGAACCGTGTTGATGATTTGCAAGGCATGCTTTTGGATCTTCAATCCGCTAGGAAAGAGTCTAGGGGTACTGATGTCTCTCTCCTTGAGGAGCAAGTGAATCAGATGCTTCGTGAGTGGAAATCTGAGCTCAACGAACCTTCTCCTGCTTCTTCCTTGCAACAAGTATGCTTCCTTCTTGTTTTGGATTGTTCTGTGACACTTGCATGCTTTTGTTTTTTTTGTGAAATAACATGGGTTTGTTTTGCTTAAAGCAGGGTGGTACTCTGGGCTCTTTCTCATCAGACATTTGTCGGCTGCTTCAGCTCTGTGATGAAGAAGATGATGCTACCAGCAAATTAGCTGCTCCCAAGCCTGAGCCTGCTGATCAGAATCTTGAAGCTGGCAAAGCTGCTGTCTTTCAAAGGGTCAGTTGTTCTTTTACTACCCAATTTTTTTCAATGGTGGTTTAGTTGTGCGTGTGGAGTTCATTAATACAGAGGTCATGGTAAATCTTGACAGGGATACAATTTTGTTCAGGGGAAGTCAGAACATGGATTTCCGTTGGCTGATCATTGCAAAGATCCGCCTTTAGTAGTTGGCAACAACAACTTTGTTGGAACTGCTAATCTGGAATATAATCAGTTTGATCTGCAACAAGAGTTTGAGCCAAACTTCAATGGTGGTTTCAACGATTGTCCCAGTTACGGTGTTGAGGGTCCTCTGCATATCTCTACTTTTATGCCGACTATCTGTCCTCCACCTTCTGCGTTCTTGGGTCCAAAATGTGCTCTTTGGGATTGTCCTAGGCCAGCTCAAGGATTCGACTGGTTCCAGGATTACTGCAGCAGCTTCCATGCTGCACTGGCTTTCAATGAAGGGCCACCAGGTATGAATCCTGTTGTGCGTCCAGGAGGCATTGGTTTGAAAGACGGTCTTCTTTTTGCTGCTCTTAGCGCCAAAGCTGGAGGGAAAGATGTTGGTATTCCTGAATGTGAAGGAGCTGCAACTGCGAAATCTCCATGGAATGCTCCAGGTAGGCTTTGCTCTCTTGGATTTTACATATATATTAATTGATCACTATTCTTGTGTTGGTCATACTCAAATCTTGAATCTCTGTTGTGACTGTAGAGCTCTTTGATCTCACGGTTCTAGAGAGTGAGACACTAAGGGAGTGGCTATTCTTTGACAAACCAAGGAGGGCCTTTGAGAGTGGGAACAGAAAGCAAAGATCTTTACCAGATTACAATGGTCGCGGTTGGCATGAGTCACGTAAACAGATCATGGTCGAGTTTGGAGGGCTAAAGAGATCTTACTACATGGATCCACAGCCTCTGCAACATTTTGAATGGCACCTTTACGAATACGAGATCAACAAGTGCGATGCTTGTGCCTTGTACAGACTCGAGCTCAAGCTCGTTGATGGGAAGAAGAATTCAAAGGGAAAAGTTTCAAACGACTCGGTGGCAGATTTGCAGAAGCAGATGGGAAGACTCACAGCTGAGTTCCCTCCAGAAAACAACAATATGACTACCACCACCACCAACAACAACAACAACAAACGTTGCATCAAAGGAAGACCAAAAGTGAACACTAAAGTTGCCACCGTGAATGTTCAGAACACAGTAGAGCAGGCCACTGACTATGGAGTAGGTGAAGAGTTTAACTATCTGGTCGGAAATCTAAGCGACTATTATATCGCCTGAGTAATGAATAAAAAATCAGGTTTGAAAAGCTGTTGCTTACCATTTAATTAGGCAGCAGCAAAAAGAAGCTATCTACATGTCGTAGGGCAAAGTAATAGACTCGTATAATTTGTTTCTTTATATTATAATTCTCTCTATTCATGGAGATTATGTATATATATATAACAACAAGAAGGGGATGCAGAAGACTGTCCTGGAGTTTGAGAGCTTTGTTCTAACCAAAAGCAGGAAAAGTAAATGTGATGTGGGGACTGCTTTTTTTTAAAGATTCAGTCTTGTGGAGGTGAAGGCATATTTACTAACATTCCGGTTTATATATTTTGATGCATTTTCGACTCTCTTCTGTGATATGTAATGCAGATGACAAATTATGTAACCCGAAGGTTGGAACGGTTCGATTATCGTTATTGTTCTTAATCCAATCAGGACCTTTGTTCAATGAGATCACCAATCTTGCTCCTAGTTTATCTTTCATTGATTATCATTTTTCTTTTTTTCCCAAGAGCTCAAAATCTTCAGCATCTTTTTAAGATCATGTTATCACGTTATCACTGATTTTTACCGGGAAGCTCAAGGCATTTATATTTCATACACGCAAGAATGTTAGTAGCAATAAATCATATGCTAATGCTACAGGTATTGTAAAATTTCATCTAAAGAGACAGGAGCTTGGCCATGGTTATTGTGGTAATAATGGTCTAACCAATGCAAAAGGACGAACTGAATTTACAGACATTAACAATTCCAACACAACTACATTTGTTGGAGGGCGACTCTTTAAACCAGGCTCAATCAGCCCTGCAACAGAAAGAATGAACACATCATCGTCATACAATTAACGGATAAGAATGGCATTGAACTTGAGGAAATCGAAAGAAGAATCATGGATTTACCAGGCGAGAGTTTTTTTCCTCCATAAAGTTCTTTAGCTAAAGGATTAGCAGCCCAGTGGTTCACAGCAACCCGGCTTGTTGGTTGGAACCCTATAATTTTACCTTCAGGTGATAACACTACCTGCTTCCATTAAAGAGCCAGACAAGGAAATCAACAAAGATGAAGTAGTAGGCCACTTAAAGATTTACACTCGCCACAACTCACTGGAATTACCTGGTAAGTAGCGATATCTTGCGCAGATGCCTTTGCATCTTCATTGAGTTTTTCCAGAAGAGAAGAGCTTGTAACGATGTGATCTTCAACAGACTTAGCTCTGCTGGTTTCTTTCAAATAATCAGGTACTTCCCCAATCCAGGCACCTATGCTGCTTTCTAGGGTTATCTCCCCCACCCAGCTGTAAGCATCCTTGAGCTTGTTGACGAGTAATCCACAGAATGAATCCAACTACTCATTTAAAGTTTCAAACTTTAGTTTTCGAAGACAATGAAACTAAAGACTGATAATAATAATTCGTGGTTATCATTAATCTCAGTAGAGAGTCCATACTCCTACAGGAACCATAAACCAATAACATGAAATATATAGACCTTGCGTTGTCTTTGCTTGATATATTATTTGGATGGTTGACTTCAAGGTTTACAATAAAAAATTGGCTAACCAGTACTTTATTGATATAATCAAATGAACTAGAGCTGTTCTGAAAAGCTATTTATGTCTACATGCATTCGCTAGCCTACACATCTATATGAACAAGTGTTTTTGAAATCCATACCTTAGAGGAATCTGAAGATTGATGAGATAACAACTCACTCTCGGCCCATATGATATCTTGGCTTTTTCCAGGATACTTTCTCTCGCCTTTCTGAGGAAAACAGAACTGAGCCGCAGTACTAACAGCAAGAAGAAGAATTCCACTGGCCACAGTGACAGATAGGATTTTCAACAAAGACAGTCCTCTCTGTCAATAGAGATTAAGCAAACCAAAAAAAGTTATCAGAAGTTTCACTGGAAAAGCTACCAACACTTAAGTCATTAAGCCAATCTTCTTACATCACAACATTTCTCCAACATAATGCAGCAAACTCTAATAGCAAACATGAATTCATTGAGCAGACTGAAAACATAGTTCAGCAGGAAACCGAAATGAAGCACACTGATTGAATAGAGCAAGTGATTTATCAAGGGCTGTCAATTGGCTCTGACTACATAAAAATAATCAGATACCAAAGATTCAAAGCTTAGAAATTGGCGACATATGCGTCCAATAGTCAATACCTTTTCATTGGGTAAGTTTGCATAATTTCCAGAAACATCACACGGTAGCTGTTTTTTGGGCAGTGAGTATACATCTTCAAAGTAAATATCCAATGCTTCAGCCAATCCAACCTAAAGAGTTTTATACAAGTGTTAGGAGTGTAGGGGATATCATGAAAATACCGTGCGTGGAAACAAACACCTTAGTCACCATAGAGCACGTAAAATGCAGCAGTATAAGAAATTTTATTGCACCAAACTGAATGATTGATAATATCTTTCATCCTGCTAGCTTTGAATGCCACAAAATTCTATCAGCATCTCCTTGTTGTGTGTATAGGATATAAAGGATGACTACACCTGTGATAAATTCTACACTGTCTAAGACAATAGCATGGCTCCATATTATCATATATATAACCAAGAATGACTAAGACTAACCGAAGATGATAACCTAGAAATGTGGAATGTTCTTTCAAACTAAGGGAGATGCATATATAAAGGGGAAGCCACACTGCCATTCCTATTTCCTAGTCGTACACAAAGCATCAATAACAAAAGCAAGAGAAAAGGAATTATACCATTTGTGAGTGAGTTAGAAGAACCTCCCACTTATTCTCGCTGGACTTTCTCCACCCCTCAAGCTTTAGGTCCGCAAGTATTGTAGTATCAATCTCTAGTCGATATGCAGGTAAATACTCGCTTGCCCAAGTACTAAATCCAGGGCCTCCAATTTTTTCCAACTTCGAATCTGCAGACATGTTCCACCACCGACTTCTTTGCCTAGTGTCTGCAAGTTTAAAATTCTCCTCCCTTGACTGGTAATACTCAAGCAAGTGGTTGGTATTCTGCTCATCATCAAATACCTTATGAAGGACAACTGAACAATCTCTTGAAGCAATCCTCCTGTGTTTAGAGAACCACTTGAAAAAGGGAAACTTAGCTTTTTCCAGATAATCATCAAGGAAACTCTTCTCAGTGCTTTGAAGAGCGGAGATGCATACAACTTCTGCAATAACAGATATAGCCCGTTCATCGGATGAGCTAAGAGTGAAAGATGTAGAAACCTGCTGAAACGGAAATGAATAAGACAACTGAACCTATCAGTACTAATTTTTCCACTTGCAGACTCTAGAAACATCACATCAAAGCGAAGTTAAACCTCTCGAGGGTTTTCGAAATCTCCCATTTCTCTTTCAGCTCCAGGTCCAAACAACACAAGCTGAAAGTTCCACAGTTGTCTCAAAACAACTTGCCTAAAAGTCATAGCAAGTATGTTCTTGGACAAATCTCCACTAGAAAGATCCTCGGAAAGAGACCACCGCAGCTTTTTAGCTCGCTCTTTAACCTTTTTAGTAGGCAAGAACTGTTCAAATACACAAAAACAAAATGTTACCTTTAAATGTCAAAACTCAATTGCTATAATCTAGAATCAATGTGAATCAAATGCAACCAGAAACTGACCAATCTGGTAGACACAGTAGCCTTAGGGTCAGATCCTCCGGGAAAAACAGTCTCGACCACCATAACAGGGACATTCTCACGAAGATGATCATCGGCAGCTTCACCACCGTCAGCAGCAGCCGCAGTCAAAGCCTGATCAAAAGCTACTGTACCAACGAGACTGAGCCGAGCTGAATTGTTCTCGTAAGTCCGTACACATGGAAGCGCCTTCCCATCTGATTCCGCCACGAAACGGAGAATGTCCTCCTCCGCAGAAGGATTTTTAGCAAAACGGATAAAAGACACGAAGCTTCTTCTCCGATATGGAACAGATTTGAAATTTCTGGAGGGAAAGAGAAGTGAAGAAGAAGAAGAAGAAGCAGTAGAAGCCATTGACGAACAGATAAAAATTCCCTAAAACCCTAAGGGGGAGGTTTGAGGTAGACGAAACAACTAAAACGGTGTCGTTTCTCGTATGTGAAAGTGCCACGTCACATTATTTGACACGTGTCAGTGTCGATAGAGTTTAAAGAGAACCATTTCAACGAAACAACGACGACAATGGCGGAGGAGAAGAACACTACTTCATCGTCGGCGGAGAAGAAACCGACGCCGGGGATCGGATCGGGTTCCGGTGGTAAAAGGATTCCGTATTATAACCCACCGGAGTCGGTGAATCCGGATCAGGCGACGCTAAGGGAGCAGTGGAAGTTCGCGATTCGGCAGTATAGCAAATGGTACTCTCACGCTTGGGGGACTGCGATTCTCGCCGGAGGACTCTTCTTTGGACTCGGTTGGATCATCAAGGGCTCTAATCCTCTTCCTTCTCTTCA